>NC_143141.1:75890127-76198588 GCF_059928025.1 Delphinapterus leucas | reverse complement strand
CAACACTGCCACCTATGTTTCTGATTTTATCCCCCCACCCCATCTTTTCTGAAATCTTGATCCATTAATTATCACCTCTTCCAAATCTTCGACCTCCACCTTTCTATTGAGGCAATACAGGATAATGGTAAGTAGCTGGACTATTGTGTCAGAATCCCAGCGTTCAAATTCTCCTTCTGCTCTTTACTAGCTGTCAGTCGTGTATCAGTAACAATCTCTGTGATTAACTCTCCTCATCAGTGAAATGAGGAAAACAGTATCTATTTCATAGGGTTGATGTGAAGAGTAAATGAGTTAACAGGTGTAAAGCCCTCAGAAGAGGACCCGGAATCCAGCACCTTTTCAATAAATGTTAGCTACCTCCACCACTGCTACCATCATCTCCATTCCTTCAGTGTATAACATGCTCGGTCTTTTTCACTTTTATCAAAATCCTTTCCTCAACCCTGTGTACCTCTCTAGTTATGTTCTCACTCCTTCCCTTTTTCCTGAAAACAACAAAGATTACCAAACTGTCATATCTACTGGCAATGTTTTAGTATATATTTCATTGGTCTCCACTGGAGCATTTGATACTGTTGTCCATTTTAAATATAACATTTTCTCCTTGAGTTTGGTGACACCACTCTTTTGGTAGTGCCGCTTTTGAGAAAGTAGGATCAGTCCCCTTTGTAAGAGACATCCTCTAGTGCTGTTTATACATTTTTGTTCCTCTATGTACCATTTTCATTCTGCTTTGAAGCACCACCTAAGTGGTCTGATTCACATTCACAGTTTGAATAACACTTACGGCAGCTTAACCCCAAAAGTGTCCAGCTCTGAACTCTCCCAAGCTTCAGATGTATTTATCTAAATGTCTGCTGGGCCTGAACGTCAAAATGTCCAATACTGCATTCACCCCAGATTTGCTATTCTCTCCTGTTCATTCTCAGCTAATGGCATTACTTATCTATCTGCTTACCCAGGCCGAAACCTAAGAGCAATTCCAGGCTCCTCTTTTATCCTCATCCCCAAAATACAATCACTCTACATTTTCTGCAAACTTGTCCCTTTCTCAACTTCCCAAGTTCAGGCCTGCAGCATCCCTTACCTGGAATACGAGAAATGCAAATAAAATCCTTGTTAAACCTCTAATACCATTTTTTTCTTTACTTTGCTTTAGAAAGAGCAAACTAGAAGCGCCCATAGTTGCCTGAACTTAACATGTTTGCCTCTGTCTCTATACCTTTGTTATACTGTTCCCTCTTCCTGGAATGTTCTCCCCCAGTTTTTTACTGCATATATTCCTTCACTTTTTGAGATGCTGTTAAAATATCATATCCGCCTGAAGAACCTCCTACGAATTCCCAGGTGAGTTGAGTTCCCTTCCTCTATGCTCCAATGGCACCTAAGCTAAACCATTATCATCGCACTTACCTAATTTAAAACTTTTTTTTTCTCTTACTATGTCATCTTCTACTGAATATTTATTTCCAAGGGCAGGGACTGTTTTACCTAGCTTTTTAACTCCCATGTCTAGCACTTACTTGGCATATGACAGGCAGTCAACATATCTTGAAGAAAAAAATTTTCTATTTTGTATGTATCTGTCAAATTAATATTTCTAAAGTTCCATTTTCAACATGCCATGGTGTTGTTCAAAAATGTTCAAGGATTGTCACATGATGAAGTATCTTAAGCCTAGTCCTCCATAACAAGACCTCAAACTACACACACAGCTTTATCTTCCACTATACTTCCATATACATATATATATATCTTTAATTCTAAACAAGTCTACTCACAGTCTTCCAAACTGACTTTTTGACCCTTACCTCCCAAAACCATTACAACCCCCAAAAATGTTGGCCTATTAAATTCAAAACTTTGTTAGCAACTCACTAGTGATTAATCCACAATGCTGTGTGATATTAAACACACTGCTGTAATGGATACCTGGAAGGGATCGTCACATCCTAACTTCCTTATCTCCAGTAAATGGCTAGTGGGGGAAAGGCCAAGATAACATTTTGTTTAACTTGTAAAAGACATCACATATGTAAGAAAAACACTAAACGTTTCTCTGCTTTACTCACCCTTTTTTCTCCAGTCCAGGCTTCTTTCATCTTTCTTGGCTTGAAACTCATCAGGGATGAGGCGGAGAGGGTTAGCTAATATGGAGCTTCTTTCCCTGAGGCTAGGCTTCTTCTGTTAATCAAAACACTGACCTGAGGGCTTCCCTGGTAGCGCTGTGGTTGAGAGTCCGCCTGCCGATGCAGGGGACGCGGGTTTGTGCCCCGGTCCCGGAGGATCCCACATGCCGCGGAGTGGCTGGGCCCGTGCGCCATGGCCGCTGAGCCTGCACGTCCAAGAGCCTGTGCTCCGCAACGGGAGAGGCCACAACAGTGAGAGGCCCGTGTACCGCAAAAAAAAAAAAAAAACCGAAACCATTTTTATGGGTACATACAAATATAATATTTGTATAATCAGCGCAGTAATGACTAAGAATTCTTGAACATTTACTATGTGCCTGGTACTGTTCCAAGTGCTTTACGTATGTTGAGTCAAATACATAATCCCCACAATAACCATCGTGGGCTTAGTGCTATCATTATCCTCCATGTTCCAAATAGACTGATGTGCAGACAGGTGACGTAACTTGCAGAATGTCACATAGCCAAGAATGGACATACCTAGGATTCAAACTCAGTCTGGCTTCAGCACCCACACTATTACCTTCTCAAATAATAAAAACACAGACAAGAAAGATATTCATCAAAGGCATCAAAGTGGCTCCCTCTGGGGAAAAAAGTAAAGGAATGGGACTGGGGAGGAGTAGAAAGGGAACTTCAACCTTATCCAGAATTTGTTTTTCTTTAAAAAAAGAACAAAATCAATTATGACAAACTGTTAGCATTTAATTCTGGATGGTGGGAATATGCACACTATATTATTCTCTGTAGTAGTCTGTAGTTTAAAAAATGTTTATTAATAGGGGAGAAAAACTTGAATAAGGGCAAGTGAATTTCTCTTTCACCTTAATGATAGATAAGAATCCAAGCTCTGAAGCAACACAAGACAGAACCTCAGCTAACACTCATTAGCTGTGTAACCTCGGGCAAGTTGCTTAACCAACTCATTATTTCAGTTTCCCCTTCTGGTAAGCGGAACCAATGACAGTTCTTACCTCATATAATTGCCGTGATAATTAAATGGTTAATTCTTAAAATAGTACCTAACACGAAGATGTTTGCTATTACTACTACAGGGTGATGCCAGTAGACATACTGTCGCCCAGGCATTGGCCACTACTAGATAACATCTTGTTTACTCTTTGCCCACTGAACTGTAAGCTCCAAGAGAAGCAGGACCTTGCTGTCCTGTCCTCAGCTGTAACTCTAATGCCGAGAACTGTGCTTGGCAAGTGGCAGTTGCTCAAATTAATTTGTTAAATGAATTTTGACCTGTAGTGACACGGAACTGCTTGTACTTTCCCCTGCAGCTGTCATGCTATTTCACTTCTCAATCTGTGCTTCTGTTGCTCCTTCTGCCTGGAAGGCCTTTCCTATCCTGATGCCTCAGCTCAGGCATCAGGTTTCTCAGGAAGGCTTCTCTGAGGTTGGGCTACATGCTCCTCCTCTGTACACCTATAGTGCCTTATGCAGAACTCAACTGTAACACATGCCATGTTATACTGAAATGATGTTTGTGTGTCCATCTACCCATACAAGAAGTCAAGCATAGAGATTAAGGGCACCAACTCTGGAGCCAGACTGCCTGCATTTGAATCCTGGCTGTGTGACCTTGGGCGAATTACTTTATGTCTCAGTTTCCTGGCCTGTAAAATGAGGATAATAATAACTTATCTCATAAGGTTCTCATAGGATTAAACAGTTTCTATCTGTATTTGTGAAATACTCAGAACAGTCCCTGCCACCTAGTAAATGTGATATGTTATAACAATCTCATTGAAGATAGACACAATGCCTTGCCCATGTTTACCTTCCCTCAAACTGATGACTTTTACACTAGTCCAAACTAAAGGATTAGTGCCCAAACTAAGTCAGCTGCAACGAAGGTGGAGAAGGGGTGATGGATATTTGACAAGTTTAAAGGGAGAAAAAATATCAACAGAACATGCTGCATGATTAGAACGAGATGTACCATAAGAGGATAAAATTTAGGATGACAAGATTTGGATACTTGATGGACATGGTCTTATTCATAAGATGGAAAATATAAGAAAAGCAAAAAAAGGAAAAAGGAGAGTTCTTGGCAAATTTTTAACAAAATGCTTCATGCAATGCTTAAAGAAAAAACACTTAAAAAAAATAGTTTGAACCCTGATCAACCATGACAGAAATCTGGCACATTACATCTAAAAGAACTTAAGCTCCATGAAGACAGGGGCTTTTTCTGGTTTTTTGGGGGGGGTTTTTTTGGGTTTTTTTGCTGCTTTATTTCCAACTTCCGCCAACAGTGCCTGGCATACAGTAGGCACTTACTGTGCATTTGCTGAATCTATGAAAGGATGATTTAGATAAGTTTCAGCTTTCTCTGTCAATTAAACCAAAAAGAATTACACATTTTCTGTATGTCCAGCATTGTTTTAAATTCCTACAAGGAATATAAAATATAATACTTCTTTTGTATCCCCTTTCCCACGTGAATAAATTACTAAGAGTTACATAACACTAGTAATTCACTATGTTACACAGTACAAAATACAGCTAAGTTCTGAGGATGAATGATAGCATACAGGAGATTTATTGGTGTAGAATCTAGGCCCACTCCTGAAATATGAGCAAGATTTCAACAGATTAAGATACTCCAGGTGGTGAAAGTGATACGATATAATGTGAAGGGTCACAAGAAACTAAGAAGAAGTTTTGGTAAAGTGGGACTAGACTATAGAAAAGCCAGGTAGAGGCAAAGGGCAAATAAAATACCAGCTCCCTCGGAAGGCTTTCCTCATTGCCTCCATCCCTAAACAGAATTAATTGGTTCCCTTCTTAGAACTCTGAACAACACTGTGTTCCTTCTATTACAGCCCTTAACCCACTGAATAATTACTACTAGTATTTGTACCAACCGCCCCTAGCAGACTATAAGCTCCTTAAGGATAGAGAATATGTCACCTGTGTATCACATATGTCTAGCATAGTGCCTAGGACATAACAGACATATGACTGTGCGGGTAAGAGAGGGAATTTGTATTTTAAAAAATAGCCAAGAGGTAACTTTTCAGGTGTTTGGGCATAGGGATAAAATGAAGTAGGTACTTAAATATTAGTCTCTCACTTTACTGTAGTTTTGAGTCTGATGGAAACTAAAACTGGATACATAAACCCAGCTTCATCCTTGGAGCCCTCAAAACTTGACTGAGACTCAAATGCAGTTATAAACTCTCTAAGCATTCAGATAAAGCTTTATTTTTTTAAATAAATTTATTTATTTATGTATGTATTTTTGGCTGCGTTGGGTCTTCATTGCTGCACACAGGCTTTCTCTAGTTGCAGCGAGCAGGGGCTACTCTTTGCTGTGCTGCGTGGGCTTCTCATTGCGGTGGCTTCTCTTGTTGCGGAGCACGAGCTGTAGGTGCGCGGGCTTCGGTAGTTGTGGCATGCAGGCTCAGTAGTTGTGGCTCACGGGCTCTAGAGCACAGGCTCAGTAGTTGTGTTGCAAGGGCTTAGTTGCTCCGTGGCATGTGGGATCTTCCCGGACCAGGGCTCAAACCCATGTCCCCTGCACTGGCAGGTGGATTCTTAACCACTGCACCACGAGGGATGCCCCAGATAAAGGTTTAAAAAAATCTGTTTCCCAGGTTTATCATTACCAGTCTTTTGATACAGACAATCAAAAGTAAAAATTAGGGACTTCCCTGGTGGTCCAGTGGTTGACAGTCCACCTTCCAATGTGGGGGACGTGGGTTTGATCCCTGGTCGGGGAACTGGGATCCCACATGCCGCGGGGCAGCTAGGCCCATGCGCCACAACTACTGAGCCCACACGCCACAATTACAGAGCCCATGTGCTCTGGAGCCCATGTACCACAACCAGAGAGAAGCCCGCGCGCTGCAACAAGGGATCCTGTGTGCTGCTGCTGGGACTCAATGCAGCCAAATATAGACAGGTAAATTAATGAATATTTAAAAAAAAAAAAGTAAAAATTATACAATCTGCAAAACCAAGAAAAACAAAGTCTTACTCAAATTCAAACAGTTCCTTTTTACTGTGAAAAAAAAGGAAAAAAAGAAAATTAAAGATTTATATAGAGGAAGTTTAGTATACTAATCTTGGGACATGAAAAGGTGTCTCGTGGCAGACAGCAGAAACATGGGCAATCTAAAGCCAAGAACATTCTATTCACTTAAAGGAATAAGCCTCTCAAAATTCCGGTATGAAATCTCGCTCCACATTTAAATTCTATGTATTGTTCAAAATACGCTGATAACTACCTGATTAAAGAGAAAACACTATAGATTAAGCGAACCATACTACCTGATTGTCTATTGTAGCATAGTCTTCCAATGAGAAAAACAAATTTCAGAAGTAATCCATTTGCTGCTACACAACGACTTTTAGACAATCTTCAATTGAAGTTAAAACCACACTTTCTCAACAGAAAAACTTTTACATAAAAAAGACTGAGGGCTACTAAAATCTAAAAGAAGCATATAACAAGATTTTTGGCATGCTTAATTAATAAACATCAATACGTCCTAGCTACAAAATAATGAGTTCAGCTAGAAAGTAGCATCGCACTTGCAGCCAACAGTAATCATAATTAAGCTAAAGAAAGACATGTTTTTCTTGTCATCTTTATTCAAGTATTTCACAGCAGTTATATTACAAATTACAGTAAATGTTCAAAATTCCAGAATTCAAAAATTAAATAATTTATTTCAAACTAATGTAAAATGAAGTCAAATGCAAAATACCAACTTAACACAATTCTAAATTAAACTACAAACCCAAAACAGACCATAGTTGATGAAGTGTACTTAATCTGCAAAGTAGACATACATGACTGAAACCAAAGAGGACTCCCAAAGTCTAAATAACCAAATGTACAAAATACAAAAGATGTAGGTACAAGTCCAAATTCAAGCTTACAATGTGATTACAAATAATAATTATAATAACAATGGCATTCAGCTACGGGACCTGACACTGAAGATACCTACTGAATAGCACCATAGCTGAACCAACTTAATCAAAAAATGGGAAGATATTACCACCCCACTCCCTAAAAATAAAATCCAGTAAACCTACAAATACATTTATTGGCATATGAGAAAAATCAAGTCATGAAAGGACATTAAAAAAAAATAATCACAGGTGAGATTCAAGCTCAAAAACACAATTAACTCCACAGCCATCAGTTTCAACCCTAGTGCGGTTCCATCATCTTCGAAAGGCTCCTATGGTCCCCACAGCTGAGCATTAATTATTGTTGGGCTGTGCCGTGATACATATTTTAGTGATCTGAGAGCAAGGTTCTACACAGGAGCGTATCATTTATAATGCTCACAATAGGAAATAAGAACAGAGGTCAATTTGTACATATTTTTGCCAATGCTATACGGCAAAAATTAAGAACTTACAGAAAGGTAAACAAAATTGAGTCCACTTGGATAATTTCACAAGCTGCTTTAAACTATAGAACCACCAGATATCTGTAAAATAAGAAAAACTGGTATAGTGGGGGGGGGGAAGGGGCCAGAGGAGTTGGTACAATTTCACCTCATTTTTCTCCCCTTGGCATTAGATTGGCTTTCTCTTTAAGACCTAAACTGTTCAAAGTGGCAGTTCCTATCATACTGAGGTTGCCTCCTATTTCTCCATCTATATCAAGGTTAAAATTAAAAAACTTGATCTTTTGGAAGCATTTTAATGCTAAACAGAAATAAATTTCCCTTGTCAAACTCACTGATGGCTAAAATCTTAATTAACTTGTACAAATTTAGTAAACTACTAAGAACATGTGCATTTTTTTTTTCCATTCACAAGTGCTGCTGTTACTTGAACAGAATGCTTCTGAATTAGAGTAACTGGAATAAATATTTAAAGAAAAATAGTGCAGCAAGAACCTGAGACTTGCAAAAAACCCTTTTACCAGAAACTTGCTACAAAAAATCTGCTACATCTTATTTCATCAAATCTTTAAATTCTGTAACAATTTCCATCAAAATACAAAATGCTAATGTATTAGACTGTAAAATAGCTTGAACTGGTATGATGGTAATAAATTACTAAAGTAAGCATGAAAATCCTCCCAATAATCAAATTAGAGGTTTCAAATAACCTCCCCTTTAAAATTGGTTCATCGTTAATCGCACTTGCCCACCTTAAAATACAGTGTGCCTACATGGGTAGTATCTTGAATTATATATGACTAACTGAATATTTTGAAAACTTCCTAGGTATAAAGAAAACAAGTGGCATTATTTAAAAATTAAACTAGAATTAGAAGGCATAAAATGTTAATGTAAATGCAAAGAAGCACTTCAGATTACTGCAGTAGCCTTGGCCAAAGTGTGCTTTCTGAGCTGGCATCCAGCACCCTACAATAGCCAGAGACGAGGAGACAAGTACCTTAGCTTCAGCATGTAAACGGTGGCAAAGTGAATACAGAACTCTGTAGACACTGTTGGTAACTAAAATACAAAAAGCTGAGGTAGCTCATTATCTCTGCAGTAGTCCAAGACCGTTTGCTCTAATTAAAACCCAAACTACATGTGTTGCATATATTGTAAAGACACACCTGCAGCTAACAGCTATAATGAATGAAGATATCAAGAAAACTTGTCAAAATTTTTTACGTTTTTGTTTAAAAATCATCTGATAAAAAATGTCACTGCACTCCCTTTGTCTCTTTGCAACTGCCTAGACTGTGTCTCTGAATTTGTAAAGTTTTTGTAAAACTAGTAACCCATAATTAATTTTAGATAAGTACAAGTCACAGAAATCGCTTAACAAGATCCAAAACAGGTTCCAATCAAAATGAATAGTTGTGAAGGTAAGCTTATGATAAGGGATTTAAACATTAATACTGTTATTCAAGGACCATACCAGAGCTCACTTGCAACTATGCATATAGAAAATGAATTTTATGGAGCTTCTGACAAATTCCTCTCTTTTCTGTCCATTTGGCAAGTCCGGGCTTTAAACCAAAACAATTTATTATACATGAAAATCGTTCTTCTCGGGGAACTCAAACATGAATAACTATTAAACTGCCATTGACAGAAGAAAATAGAATGTCACTCTATTTTCTGACCATCATTGTCATCCATACCAAAAAGGGTGTGTGTTTTTTGATGGACTGTGAATTTTTTGTTGTTGTTGTTTTATTATATGTTTCTTAAACAGAAACGGACCATACAGGAAAACTTACCATTTTAGTATATTATGTGGCTTAACCACTGTCTTGATCGAGTTTTGAAAACAAGATAGGCATTTTATACCACAACACTGGTTGCCTCTTAATGATACAGAGTATCAAAACTTATTTTCAGGGTTGTGACCAAAGAAAACATTCTAATCCATTTGCTACAAGTAAGCCCATCCTTGTGTTTAGCCTTATCTTTCTCGAATAAAAAGGCACATTAAAGGCAGTTCTAAAGAGCCTAATCTAATTTTATCCAGTTTCTTCAGTTTCCCACCAGAATATACCATAGCCAACTTTAAAACAGGCTTCAGTCCGTTACCCAGAAGAAAAAATAAAAACAAATATGATAAAAGGGGGGTTGGGGGGGAAAGGTTGCCCACTGTTTAAACAATTCAACACACTTAGAACTGCCCCATCCAGTTTCCTCGTGTTTGCTGGTCTGCTCCCTAAGAGAGGTCTCCAAAAGAGAGTGCACAAAAAGAGAAGCAGAAGTGAGAGCAGTTTCTGTAGCACCAAAATCTCCAATCTGTGGGGTTGTATTTTTTATTTGTGGAAAATACAACATGTTTCTGAAGTTCTGTTTGGTTCTTGTAGGCTGGTTGGTTTCAGGTACCTGAGACAATAGCACCAAATTCAACAGAGAGAAAGAATGAGTGAGAGAGCACTTTACACCAAGGCTCTGCACATAATTGGTGCAATTTGAAATTGAATGGCTCAGAAGACTGCTCTGGCAGGAGCAGATGGGAGAGGATAAACCACTCTTCTTGAAAGGTTCATAGGAATGTCTCAAACATATGAACTGTTCTTTCCATCTCCTATAAGGGGGGAAAAAAGTACACGTTATCTATTAAAGGAAAGACAAAAGCATTACAGAAAAATTCACTTCAAATTAACTTTCTAGATAAAGAATTTTAGATACAAAGTTAAGTTTTAAATATATTCCTGATTACAGTACCATAGCTACTGTGTAAGACTATCTGCCCTAGACACGTCCAGATGCCTCCTACTTTACATTTAGGCTAATGAGGATGATGCTAGCAACAATGAGTACTTATTGTGCCAGATACTGTACTAAGAAATTTACATGTATAAGTAATCTGCCAGCTAAAAACAGCAGTCAGGATTTGAATACAGGTAGCCTCACTCCAGAGCCTGCACCCTTCCTGACTCATTATATTCGACTGACTCCCAAAGCACAATGAATGTATTCAGTATAATAAAACTTGTACCCAAAGTAGAACGTACCCTGCTCCCAGTGCTACTCACTTCAATCAGAGCTGAAATTTAAAAAAAAAAAAAAAGCCAGAAAGAGTCGATGCCATCAACGCCAGGAATGCCACTCACTGGTGATTCTGCTATAGATTCCTTCTCTCCTAAATGAGACCCCCAGATTACAGGGTTCCAAGACCCATACTGCAAGATGTTTCAACTGCTGAAGAGTATTCAATCCATTCACGCTAATCAAATGTCAAGCACGTGAACAAAGAAGTTCTAGAATTTTTAAAAAGTAAAGAACTCTACCCCACACATTACATCCAGATGGGCAAATGTCAAATACATCTAAGACATTTGGTTTTCCCTTCCATCTTTAAACACCTCCAAAGAAATTATATCCTACCTCTCTACAGAACTAACAGGCCATACTAACAGATTATCATCTGATCAAAAAGTTCTTATAAATGACCAATCAAAATTACTTCTGCTAAATGTTTCATCATGTTACTGAGTAGGAGAAAAGTTCTGTTATAAAATACAATATCCAATACTATCCCAATTTTTCAATATATATTCACACTTTTATACACATAATGTACATCTAGACATTTTTAAAGGATGGAAGATATTCTAAAAGATTAACCCTGATTAGTTTCCTCTAGATGGTGAGATATGGGTGATGTTTTTATTTCTGTTATTTCTATATATTGTATAAGGTCAGAATAGATTCGTAAAAATGTGACTCATAAAAATGTGATTACAAAGTAACTTTTAAATGCTCTCTTGCTTTGATTCAAGTCCAATACAGGCATACCCCGGAGATGTTACGTTCCAGACGAAAGCAAATAAAGTAAATCATACAAATTATTTAGTTTCCCGGTGCATATAAAAGTTATGTTTACACTATACTGTGTAATGGCATTATGTCTAAAGAACAATGTACACACCTTAGTTTTTTAAATGCTTTAAAAATTTTCTTTAAAAAATGCTAACCATCATCTGGGCCTTCAGCGAGTCATAATCTTTTTGCAATAACATCAAAGATCACTAATCACAGGGACTTCCCTGGTGGCACAGTGGTTAAGAATCCACCTGCCAATGCAGGGGACATGGGTTCGAGCCCTGGTCCGGGAAGATCCCACATGCCGCAGAGCAACTAAGCCCATGCGACACAACTACTGAGCCTGCGCTCTAGAGCCTGCGGGCCATAACTACTGAAGCCCGCACGCCTAGAGCCCGTGCTCTGCAACAAGAGAAGCCACCGCAATGAGAAGCCCGCGCACCGCAACGAAGAGTAGCCCCCGCTCACCGCAACTACAGAAAGCCCGCGTGCAGCAACAAAGAACCAACACAGCCATAAATAAGTAAATAAATATTTTTTTTAAAAAGATCACTAATCACTGATCACCATAACAAGTACAATAATGAAAATGCTTGAAATATTGCAAGAATTACCAAAATGTTATTAACACAGAAGCACGAAGTGAGCAAATTATGCTGGAAAATGGCGATGTTGCCACAAACCTTCAATTTGCAAAGAATGCAACATCTGCACAGTGCAGTAAAGCAAGGTATGCTTATATTCTTTAGTACACATGCAAAATAATCACATCCTCTATACATAAATCTTTAACATACTAGAAATACTTCTTGAGAGCAGAGACTTTTGTCTTATTCATTTTATTTGCTCAGATGACCGCAAAAAGAAGTGTGACTTAATCATGTAAATTATATGAATAGAGATATAAGCTCGTATTTATAAAAAACTTTCTTATGGCCCAGAGTTGTCCAGAAAGCGAACGGTTCACCTCTAAAGTGTCTAAGCACAAGGACAACAACTCCTTCATGTGGTTATTTCACAGGACTAGATTTGATTAAATGAGATGACTTTTAAGTTCTCTTCCAATCATTAATAGGGTGGCCAGTAAGTCTCATGGCCCACGCCAACTCCTTTTAACCAGTAGTGGTCACCTCGGGAGCAGTGGTAACATGGACTGTGAGGCCATGCTCACATTCAATAGGCCAAAGTGATATATGCTTAATCGGTCAAGTCAGTGATAAGTAAGGGAGGGGAGAACTGTGAATGCTAATCTGTGTATTTGCCAACCATGAATCTCTGTGTTTTGATAAACAAACAATCCCAGATTACTTCTGTTCTGAGACAAAATGGTACCAAGAGTATATTTTTGAAACTCTTAATGATTCTTCTAGTCTTAAATCTTCAAACCACTCTTCAGTTACTTGGTGAAAGATTTAGACTAAAATAACTTTTTTTTTTCCTCTTTTCTTTGGGACAAGTAAAAGCACATATTTGTTTATTCCACAGATGAAGTAATAAGCACTCACCTCTACAAGCTGTGATTTGTCATAATCTTTACGGTGACGGTAGATGCACTGACTAAGAAGAGAATATAATCTCTCAAGTTGATCAACTGCCAGATTGTTGCTTTTATCTACCAACAAATCAAGCAATTTCTAAGAAAAATTAAAAGAAAAAAGAATAAAATGCAATTTGATTTCATTGTTCAAACTGAAATGGTTCCACTCCGATGCTAGGCAACAGACACCACATGCTATGGTGTAATAGTGACACCTGAGTTTAGAAGATTCCAGGGCTTAATTTATTACCAAGAACATTCTCATATTTCTAAACCCCTCAAAACACACACAACTCTTTTTCATTAGAAGCCCTGAAGTACCTATATTCCTAGGTTAAAGCAAAAGATTATCAAATCTAGCTTTATTTCCATTCATTTAAAACTGCCTGGGAAGAGCTAAGCTTACCTTCAATCTCTCATGATCAACTATAAGAGGTGGCACAGGCTCAGATGGCTCTTCTGGAACCAGTTCCAGGCTTGTTGTTTTTGCCTGCTCTAAAATTAACTTACGGTATTTCTTTACTTTAGAAGCACCTACAATTGGAAAAAAAAAAAAAAAAAAGCACTGCAGCAAATAAAAGTTAAGAAAAATCAGACAAACAATTATACATTCTTTTACCCACCACAAATCCTTTTGGAATAAGGGTGTAATTCTTTAAATAATAAATGATTTTTTTGAGGGGTGTAAGACTAAGCAACCCAGATTAAAGAGAACTAGACCACAACTACGAAAGCCAAGTCACACCAGAGTATCACCCTAACGAACATATCCCCTAAAAGGGAGAGAAGAGTAATCTGCAGCTCTAAGCAGTAACTTATAAACTGTCTTCATTCTCTGTATGATAACCATGTTAAAATTCGGAGCTCTCAGAACTAGAAGAAAGGAAGCACCCTAGAAAAGCAGATACCAACACAAAGTGAGGCCAACCTGCCTCATATTTGCCTCCCAATGCAAAACATTTGCTTCAACATTGCCTGAAACGTCTTACTTTTCTCTGTTATACTGCCTGTGTTACACAAAATTTTCTCTTAAAAATATAAACCCATTAAAAATGCAAAAGGTCTAGTGTCCTATCCTCCTACCTTAGAGTGAATTAGTATAATCTAATTACTTTCCTCCCAACATCTTGCTGAGACCAGCCACACTGAAAAAACAGAAACTGTGAGGTCGCTGAGTGTAACTTGACAGCGTCAGGCACCCTGATGGGTAGGGAGGGCAGGTAAACCATCAAGCCTTACGCTCCCTAAGCAGGAGCACTCTTAGAGGAGGCCGAGGTGGGAGGAACACAAGGACAAACTTGGACTGTTTCAGAACTTTATACAGGACCTGGCCCATGCTCAGGGCCACTAAGGAGACCCTTCCTCCTCCCTCCTGCATTAGTTCTCTTAGTCGCAAGTCTTTAAACAATTCCTTTTCCTCAATGCCAGCTATATAGATACATAATAAATGAACCAAAATGTTGCCTTCAAAAACATATGCCCAGAGAAATTTTATATTTCAGAAAGCCTTTAGAGTGAAAGCCTTTATTTACAGTTCAATTAATATATGCTAGGAGTTTTGTTAAGACCATACGGATCCTCATTATTACATCCATGGACTTCTAGAGGCCCAAAAACCTGAATTAGGAACCACTACACAAGGTTACATTGCCCTGACAGTTACAAATGAAAGCTTCAGGTAAAGCGTTTACACAACAAATATCTTTAAAGCTTTTAGATCACCAGTTGAACATAATATTCATTTAAACCTTTTCTGCAAGCTTACTAAAATCTCATAGTGAACTAGCATTAAAAAGAACTTCTCCTCCCCATCCATTCTGCCTCATAACAGGAATCTCCCCCTTCTTCCCACTCTGTCCCATTCATTACTTAACTCTAGCTTCAACACATTTTTTTAAGTTCTGTCTATATGATAGCCCAGGATAAATAACGCTCTTAAAATTGCTTTCTATTATTAAATATTGGAGAAAAAGGAAAATTCTCAACAGGCAGCATTCAAGAGCCGTACCTCTCTCTTTATCCATTAAAAGAATTCTAAGACTTTGAATACCATCCTACTCTCTAATTCTACTGGAGGGCTCAAAAAACTGGCATTAAAAAACCTTTCTCACATAGCCCAAATCCCAGGCTAACACTATATACTCCACACAATTTAGAGAGCATGATACAATTTCAAGATAACCTGGTATAAGAAGAGTGCTTATTCGAGAAGGAAATTCAGTACACTGAGCAGAGTAGATCTCTAAATCACCCCATCTCACTATGGGCTAAAGAATAACGATAAACAACAAAGTGGGGCCAGAAACCCTCAACGCCCCCTTTCTGCTGCTTCTTAGAAGAATCATATATCCAAAGCAAGTCAGGAGTGGGCAGAGTGCTCTGACTCTGCGAGAATAAAGTAACTTTGACAGTGAGGATTCTGCTGCTTTCTTCCGCCACTGGTCGTATAGATAGAGTCTCCTAGACTAAACATCCCTCAGATTCAACTAACAGTGACTGCCTGGCATGAATATACCTTAGTATATTACCAGGAGAGGCGATTAATATACATGACTTATATAATCCCTGCAGTGGCACCACTCTGAAGTTTAATTTAGAAGATAAAAGACACAGGGTTGGAGAATATAAGCAACTAGCTCAGAGTCACATGATTATAATGAACAGGAGTGGTAATTTAATGTGGGTTTATATAACTTTACTATACCATACTGCTACACTATCCAAGTCTTCTCAGCCACCCCCACCCCCCCCCAATAATCCTTCTGTTAGAAATCCATCTTCCTAACACTTGTGGATCTACTCAGTTTTTAGTCATAAATCCATTAGGACAGGGATGATAATCAGGTGGGAGGCAGAAGAGGAAGCAGCCAGGTAAGCAATGCATTCTGGACCACAAACCCTCTGAAACATTCACCAAAATTTATTATGTATGTGTACACTTTTCTAGGCAAAGGGGTGAAAACTGCAACAGATTCTCAAAGGGGTATAATTATTTATCAACTATTGCTACTGGGGACCAGATAAAATATGCGCTTAATTAACTCTGGAGTTAAAACCTTCAGGAAAAATTTTAAAACATTAGCTCTACCTTCTTTATCCAGTTCTGCATCTTTAACCTCCACATCAGGGCCAGGTTCGAACTTCTCATTATTGCTACATTCCACTGCCTCTAGTTTCTCAGCATCATCTCCGTGATTTTCATTTGAAGCTTCTGGTTTTTCTTTTGACTGGTCCTCCAGAAGATTCTTTTGTTCAGAACTACATTTGTCTCCACTACCACAGAAAGAAACTACTTCAGCTTTGCCATTCTGACACTCCAGAAGTGGTATTCCTTCAAAACTGTCAGTGGAGGCCTCACCATTTAGACAGCTTCCTTTAAGGAAAGACTCTTTCCTAGATGTCTGTTCTGGATTTAGAGAACTGCTGCTGTTGACAAGTAGAGACTCATTTGAACTTTCCTCTTCAGTAGATGCAAAGTTCTCTTTTGTGCCCGCTCCGTTGTTAAGCCTCCGCCCCTGGTCCATGTCCATGATGTCACACGATGATTCATCATTGGTCATAGATAAGTCTCCAGTCTCTTCTCCATTTTCTTCATGGCAGTCAGTGCTTACCTCAAACTCTCCATTTTCTAGCAATTTCCTGTCCTCCATATGATTCTCATAGTCAGCAAATTTGGTGTCCTCTTCATCTTTTTTTAAATTATTGACTTTCCTTTTCTTAATAATTCCTTTACCCCACTGTGATCGCCGCCTTGATTTTCTCCGAACTCGAACTATTTTACAAAGAAGGGAAAAAGATATGTAGAACCTGGAATGCAATGCTTGTTTTACAAATGTTTATTAAATAAGACCCAAACGAAAGTAAACCCATACTAGCGTAACACACAGACAAAAACTACTTAGCTCTTGACATCCATGCTGACTAATCCTCACAAACTACAAGTAAAATGGACATGAAGTCAGGGATGAACTCTGAAGAATGAAAGGAATTTACATTTATTTCCTGTATGAGTTTACTCAGCACTCACTTTTTACCACTGCCCTGGATTCTACTTTATAGCTGTTCCTAATTCCTAACATGCAGGGGCCAAGCGTACTATACACACATTTAAGGAATGACCACATTACCAAGCTGCCTGGAAGGTTTGGGGCTATAGCCCTGGACTTCCACCAGGAAGATGAGTGCTTTGTCAGCAAGATCACCCAAGAGCTTCTAAACCATGAAAGGAAATTAAAGTATGATCCAGTATATGAAGAGAGAATAGTTACAGGTATCCCGACAAAGCAATCTCTACTGCCTCTCCTTCCAGAAGAAACATAAGCCCTATGAAGGTTATATAGACAATGTGGTTAGCCAGCTGTTAGCCATCTACCACAAATGGTTCACCTATCAGGATCAATTTCTTGCAAAGTTGTTATTTGAAAATATGTAGAAAAATTAAGCCCTCTGCTATCAAGGCAGCAACAACATTAACAAACAATGAAAATAAATATTTGGTCAGTTATGTGAAACGGGAGACCTACAAAAGTTGTAGGGACTATACTCCTAGATGTTAGAAACTATCATGAGCTTTTATGAGTAGATAGCTGGTACTTCCAGGTAATGATGGACCCAGGAATCTTTAATTTCCCATGTATGTATCAAAGGTAGCTGGTTATACAAGTCGATCCCATTGTCCCTTAAATAAAAAGTTAACTTTTATTTTGCAATGTGGGACATTTTCACAAAGAAATTTAAATACAAAGTTATTAAAGCAAACTAGTTAAGCTAGAGACCTATCACTTCTGGTGTCAAACACCAAATTCTAAATATTAGTTTGTCGAAAGCCATCAGAGTAAAAATAATTCATATTTTTCCAAGGCTATAAATGCAATGTCAAATCTGGCTTAATTTTAAAAGAGATAATACATATTTTTAATATGTCAATGTTGAAAGCTTCCTGGGCAAAGACATTTTAAAAAGAAAATACAAATATGAGACCACTAAGTGTAGATTGTTTAATCCACAGTTTAAAAACTGCTTTTGAAAGACAAATAGAGGGGAATGTGGTCTTAAGACAACCCTCACTTCTTTACTCTAGCACTTAATATGAACTTGTGATCTATCAACAGTATATAGTGTGTTTACATACTTTTCCCATCCTTTCATCTTTAATCCTTACTGAGTCTCTGTAAAGACACCAAGGTATTCACAAGTGTTGACACATTTTGTCATAACTATCACTCTTCTTTCTCATCTAAGAATAAATCTACTAAAGGTTTCTAAAATCATCTGCAAAATTCAAGTTATTTAGTCACTTGGCTCAAAATTTATTTTGCCTTCAAAACTGTACTATCATTACCATCATCTCTCCATTCCTTTATCCCCTATTAATTTCTATTTTTACAATTTACAGTTATAGGGTAACTGGAGATGAAATTTCTATATTAGTCTACATTTAAAAGCACAGGCTATAAGTGATAGGCATTCATAAGCATTCCATTACTTATATGAAAAACTAATCCAGTCCACATTAAAAGTGTAAGAAAAGTATTCAGCTTGCTCTTTCTCTAAAATGTAGAACTGTTAGGTTTTACTACCTGACAAGTCACTCCTGACATTGTGTCCTTGCTTATTCTCCAATAACCAAAGGTACAAGAGGTTCCCTTTTTCTTTCCTCACTAAGCCATGGAGCACTAGAGAGGCTGGACCCTGCTTGATCAGGAGCCAGCGCAACTCCTTAAAATGTACTCATACCCTAAGCAAAGGTTAGGAGCCCTTCTGAAGTAAGTTTATTTCTAATGCTTTCATCCCAGCTAAGAAAAAGAAAATGTTCTTATTTGGGGAGAGGTCAAACTAGAGATATTTCCCCCGTCCTTTTATAATCACTTCTAATGCTTAGTATGATTTTGGTAAAATAAGAGGAATTGGTTATATACGTGCCACAAGAATAGGGATTTTTGTTTTAGTCACTGCTCTATCCCCACAGCACCTGGCATGTGGTAGTATATATTTACAGAACTAATCTTTAATATACCCACTTCCTTTTTCAAGGGTGCTTTGTGTGAAAAGCCCATTTAGAGGCACAATCTTTAAAATCAAGTTTTATAACATCTCTGAGTTTGTTTCCAAAACTAAGACCTTAGAAAAGCAACTCTTCCAAAGGGAGATTTAGACATATGATTTAAGTAATAACTTAATGTAAAACAGACAAATGATGAGTCACATATGCCATCTACTGGTAAGAGAAAACAGGACTCACATTTGTAGATTACAATATTTTAATACTTAAAGGAAATTAAAACTGCTTGAAGCCAGTATCCAATGTGTTTTAGTTAGTAAATATTTTTACCAGTTGCAGAGAATGTAGGGATTTCAAGGTTTAAATTAGAGTGCTGTGTCACAGAATCCAGGTCACGATCCAAGGTACAACTAGGATAAATAGCTTAATCAGTTTCATGGAACTAAATGCACCATTAAGTCCTTCAAATGTTCTCACACATGAATGCCACTTATCACAAAGAGAACAAGATAAAAAAAACTGAGTCTGGTTCATTCATTCAAATTCAATGCCACTGGTGAAAGAACTTATTATGGCCATCTTTACTGACAGTTGGAGCAGAATTACCACCTTTATATCAGAAGAACAGCGTATATCTTCCAAAGATGGCTATCTTTAGTGAAACATAAAGATTACATTAGGATTATACCCCAATAAACATGTTAAAAAAAAAAGATTACATTAGGAAGATGCTGTGTTTATTAACATTTGTCTTTTAGAAATTTTACAGATCACCATGAATGAGGAAAAGTGAGGAGAACCCAGAACACTGAATTTTCCCCTAAATACATCTGACTTAAACAAAGCCAGTTAAAGAAGGCTACACAGATTTTTCTCAGAAAAATCAACTTCCTGCTGTCAATTCAGTCACTCTCCTAAGCCGGAGTTTCCATTTCCCACCATAACAAGAACATTCTGCATAACATACAGCAAGGGGTTGGAGGCGGGGTGGATAAAAAATCTATTGGTGGGCTTCCCTGATGGCACAGTGGTTGAGAGTCCGCCTGTCGATGCAGGGGACACGGGTTCGTGCCCCGGTCCGGGAAGATCCCACGTGCCACGGAGCGGCTGGGCCCGTGAGCCATAGCCGCTGAGCCTGCGCGTCCGGAGCCTGTGCTCCGCAACGGGAGAGGCCACAACAGTGAGAGGCCCGCGTACCGCAAAAAAAAAAAAAAATCTACTGGCTCCACATCTCTATCTAAAAACCAAAGTTTAAAACTGAAGATATTCAAATCTAGTTCAATTACAACAGCAAGCATTGAATGGAGATAAGAGAAAAGCAAATAAGGTTAAAGAAATGTATTCTGATTCAGCATTTTACCCCGCAAGCTCTTAGCAGCCCTTTGGTATATGTGCCCAATTCCTAACACATCTGCCTCATTTGCAGTTGTTCCCACTACTGGATAACATGATCTCAAATACTCACATGCACATTTATTTGTAGAGCTGTGCCAGATATCCACTGGATTTCTTTGTTTGTGCCGAAATGCTTCTTCAACTCTAGTTTCCATCTTTCGAGCTCCAGTACCGTGAGGATTTATTTGTTCTGCTGTTACCGATAAGCCTGCAAGCAGAAGATAAGCGATACCTATTTAAATATTTCCAGCTACATAAACCAACAAGGTTAAAAAAAAGTCTGAAATACAAAACTGAATTTTAAAGTCATTAATTATACTTGGACAGTCTGTAATTCGGATGAAATAGTATCTATTGATTTAAGATGGGAAAGAAACTAGATATAAAATCATAAAAATAAAATGGCAGGCCATGCTTATTTACACTTAATCCCCAAAGGGCCCTGTGTTTATTCATTTTACTTTGCAGAGGGATACATTTCACATTTTTATGACTGTGAGACAGTAAGATTATATATAGTCTAAAAGTCATGATTTCTGCCATCTTAGAAAGTATAAGCATATACTGGGCCACTGAACCCCATTCATATGAACTGTATCCGTCTGACATTAGCTGGCTGTCGCACCACACTGCATAAGTTTGGTTTTCGTGCACTGATCTTCATAAAAATAACCATTCCATCTCAATTCTCTTTACTAGATTTCTTTCTTTTATGCCATCCTTAAATGTTGCCTTCCTTAAACGTTTCTGAGGGCTGTCTCTGGAATCCCTTTTCTTCTCACTTTAATCTACACCTTCCACCACAAATATTCATGCCTTCAGCTCCTACTGGCATTATATAATTATTCCCAAATTACATCTTTAGTCCAAAACTCTCTTGAGCTTCTGATTCATATCAGTTGCCTACTTGATATCACCAACTGGATATCCTAGAGATAGGTCAAATTAAAGATAACTGGTTTCTCTTTTCCCACCAAAAAAAACCTGTCCTTATATATTCCCTCTCTCTACTGGTGGTATTAGCATCTACTTAAGTCATTAAACCAGTAACATGGCAGCCAATTTTGCCTCTTCCTTTCCTTCACAATGCCCTCCACCCCTGCAGCTGCATCTCTCTCATGTTAATCCTACCTTCATTCCCACTTCACTAATTAAAACTCTGGACTACTCCAACAGCCCTCCCCCCACCAAAAGCTTTATTGAGGTACAATTTACACAACATAAAAATCACTCATTTTAAGCGTACGATTCAGTGATTTTTAGTGAATTTACAGAGCTGTGCAATCAACACAGCAATCCAATTTAGGTAACTGTTCCAGGCAACCACTAGTCCACTTTTTGTCTCTATAGACTTGCCTTTTTTGAGTATTTCATATAAATAGAATCATGCAATATGTGCTCTTTTGTGACTGCCTTCTTTCACTTAGCATAACATTTATAAAGTTCATCCATGCTGTACCATGTATCAGTACCTTATTCCTTTTTATAGCTGAGCAGTATGTCACTGTACAATATACCCTGGTTTTTTTTTTTTGTTTTTTTTTTTCGGTACACGGGCCTCTCACTGTTGTGGCCTCTCCCGTTGCGGAGCACAGGCTCCGGACGCGGAGGCTCAGCGGCCATGGCTCACGGGCCCAGCTGCTCCGCGGAATGTGGGATCTTCCCGGACCGGGACACGAACCCGCGTCCCCTGCATCGGCAGGCAGACTCTCAACCACTGCGCCACCAGGGAAGCCCTTATACCGTTTTGTTTACCCATTCATCAGCTGACGGACATTTGGGTTGTTTCCGGTTTTTAATTGTTGTGAATAATACTGCTATGAACATTCACGTACAAGTCTTTATATGGACATATGTTTTCATCTCTCCTGGGTAGATCCCTAGGAGTAGAATCGCTGGGTCATATGTAAATATTATGCTTAACTTTTTAGAAACTGCCAAAATGTTTTCAAAACTGGCTCCAACAGCTTTTTAACTGGTCTCTCATCTTCCTACTGAGCCACATTGAGACCTTGCTATTTCCTGCTGCCAAAGCAATTTACCAATCCATTCCACTGTTTCAAATACTTCTATGAATCCTACTGACTATGGCAATTGTTCTCAAACTTTAGTGTACATAAAAAGCACTTGAGTTTTCTGAAGTGCAGATTTCTCGGCCTTCAGATTCTCGGCCAGAGAATCTAATTCGGTAGTTCTAAGCTGATGTGGGTAATAAACACAAACACATTTTAAAAAACACAGATCTACAGGATAAAGTCCAAGCTCCTTAGCAAGACATTGATTCATTCAAATATTTATAAAAAGCCTGTTGTATACCAGAGATAGTTCTAGGGACTGCAGTAGAGCTATGAATAAGACATTCACAGCACTTATATTCTAAATAAGGAGGAGAGAGACAACAACAGTAACAAAATGCCAAGTGCTATGGTGACCAGAGCCTAATAAGATTAGGTGGCCAGGGAAGGCCTCTCTAAGGCAGTAGAAGAAAAGCGTCTTCACAACTTCAATGTCCTGGACCCAGCTCACCTTCTGAGCTCTGTTTCCCACCATTCTGTACATCTTTAGCAATACCAGTTTGCAGTTCTTCCAATACACCACGTTATTTCACGTCTCTGTGCCTGTACACGTAGTGTGCTGTGCTTACAATACCTCCTCCTTCTCCGTCACTGCCTCCCTTCCTCTACTTCACTAGAGACAACACTTCTATATTCATTGCCCAAACTCTGATCAAAATGCTGGGTTTCCTACCAGGAGGTCTCTCCTCTGTGCTATGAACATGCTTCAATCAGTACATATGCCACACTATACTCGATTTGTTTTACACTTACTCTCTCCTACTAAAGTGTGAGTTCCTCAAGGACAGGATTATATATAGAACGAACAAAACACATCTGCTAATTCTGTGTTTATATTAACAAAATTGCACATAAATTCCAACAGGTTTAAAAAAGAAGTATTCCTAAAAACCATTTTTAAGTATCAGTATTAGATATAAACTGATGAAAATAAACCCTCTTCAAATATGAAAGCCTATCTAAATCCTTTAAGAACAGAAATCCATAATTAAAGATATATGCCTGCAAAAGAAATTTCACTAAGAAGTACTTTATTTCTGTAATTTGCACTAAAACTGTTATAGAAGGTAAAATTTTAAAACATCTTTGAGAATTTACATGACACATTTTCATATCAGAAATTAAGGATGGGCCTCAAAATACACTTTCATAATACCAGCAACCGTAAAGAAACACCATTCAATGACCTCTTACTCTTCAGTAGCAAGTTCACTTCTATAACTTACCTCTTTTTATTCTTGCTTCCTTAATTTCTTCACAGAGTTTATTAAATTCTGGATCCAATTCAGCTGCAATGATGGCATGCGCAGTGTCCTTCAGGGTACAAGCCCTGTGCCTAATTATTTTATCTGTTAAAAAATTGGTATACATTTATTATACATACAAGTGAAATAACATGAACAAAGGGCATCTTAAAAAGAAAAGGAACACAAACATTTAAATAAAACTGTGACTGCAATGAGAAGCCTGGGCACCTCAACGAAGAGCAGCCCCCTGCTCGCCACAACTAGAAAAAGCCCACGCAGAGCAACAGACTCAACACAGCCAACAAAAATTTTTTTAAAAAGGCTTTATCAAAATAATTGATTTAAAAAACTGGAAAGCATTTCTAGCTAAGAAGCAAGCTCATTTAAATGATGAGCAAAAAATAAATATAATAAGCTACTCAATCAAGTTGACAATCCTCTGAGAACTATACTTTTAGAACTTCAAAGTACTAAGCCTACTTAACAAATCATTACCTCAAAGATATGGCTTAATTTTATATTTTTCAAAAATGTATGACATTCAATAAAGATTTTTAAAAGATTTACAGGATATTCACCGTATGTCCAGCACCAGAGCTACCATGGATAGATACCGAGATTTCAGAAAACCTTACATAATTTTCTCCACGAGAAAAAACTGGTCAAAACTATGCTAAATTAAGGGTGACTGATTAAAAAATTGTGACAGGAACAGACAAATACAATAAGGCACTCTAAGATAAGAATGCAAGATGACATAAATTGCAGGTAGATCTAGGAGAGAAGTGCATACTCTGTTCTAGATAAACTATATACCTAAAATTGCTACTAAAAGAAGAGTCTCTGCTTTACACTAACAGAGGAGTCCTCATTAACTAACAATATGCATAAACAGTGCTCCCTAGAGCTGTGCAACTCCAAGATATTAAAAGTCAAGTTAATATACCAAGGTCACTTAATTTGTAACAGAATTTAGCACTAGCATCTAAGTCACAAAATAACATCTGCTTTTCCACCTCTAGTAAAGACAAAAAGTATAAAGATGTATTTTATTTATAACTTTTCTTATTAGAAAGTCTAATATTTCACTGTAGAAATCTTATAAAAACAAGCATGCAGCACTCAAAAAGCAATCCACTGGTATATTTCCTTCCAATGTATTTTCTCTAAACTTTCACTCAATAAATATTGTCAACTGTACCAGGAAGTAAGTCAGGTGATGGCTACACAGTAGTGAACAAAATAGACAGGTGTCCACTTTCAAGGAGCTTTTCAGGATAGTATAGGAAAGAGGTATTTTACCAAATAATCTCATATACACATATAAACACCTTCTCCTACCCCTCCCTCACCCCCCAAAAAACCTGTAACAGCTATGATGAAAATCTACAGAATACTGGTGTGGATACCAATTTTGAATGGGCAAGTCAGGAAAGACTTCTCGGAATTAGTGGCATTTAAGCTGAGACTTAAAGCATGCATCGGGGTAGCCACTGACAAAGGGAAAAACCAGTGCAGGTTCAGAAAATACCATGTGAGAAAGTTCTGGAGTAAAAAGATCTTGGAGATTTTAAGAAACTGAAAGGTAGCCTAAGTGATCAGCACACAATAAGCAAGAGGCAAACGGGAATCTGACCATATTCAAAGGATTTTAGATCTTATCCCAAGAGCAATGAAAAGTCATTGAAAAGATCCAAGCAGAGAAATTACATGATTTAAATGCTCATCTTCGAAAGGTCTCTCTGGCTGTTCCCTAGAGACTGGATTGAGAGGGTCAAGCATAAAACCAGGGAGTATAATCAGAAGGCAAATTTTTAGTGAAAAGAGAAGAGAGAACTGAACCAGGTAATGGTGGTGGTAGTGAAGGAAAGGAAGACTACAGCTTTGAAATGTGTTCTCAATGACACAACTTGGTAGTAAAGCAGGGGATGAGATAAGCATCAAGGAAGATTCCCTAGCTTCCTGCATGAAAAATGGGAGGATGGAAGTACCGCTTACAAAAATAAAAATTAAAAAAAAAAGGAAAAAAAAATCCTACAGTATAATTAGAAAGGAAGTAGGAAAAGAAGTTAGAGATTTGCGCTAGTTTAAGGAGTTTAGTTTTGACATGACTAAAAAATATCTAATAGAGCCTGAGCCAAGATCACAAAGTAGAAGGACGTGCTCTCACTCCCTCTTGCGAGAACACCAGAATCACAACTAGCTGCTGGTCAATCACTGACAGGAAGACACTGGAACTAACCAAAAAAGATACCCCACATCCAAAGACAAGGGAGAAGCCACAATGAGACGGTAGGAGGGGTGCAATCACAGTAAAAAAAAAAAATCCCATAACTGCTGGGTGGGTGACTCACAGACTGGAGAACACTTATACCACAGAAGTCCACCCACTTGAGTGAAGGTTCTGAGCCCCACGTCAGGTTCCCAAACTGGGATCCGGCAACTGGAGGAGGAATTCCTAGAGAATCAGACTTTGAAGGCTAGTGGGATTTGATTGCAGGACTTCGACAGGACTGGGGGAAACAGAGACTCCACTCTTGGAGCGCACACACAAAGTAGTGTGCCCATCGGGACCCAGGGGAAGGAAGAGTGACCCCAGGGGAGACTGAACCACACCTACCTGCTAGTGGTGGAGGGTCTCCTGCAGAGGCGGGGGTGGCTGTGGCTCACCATGGGGACAAGGACACTGGCAGCAGAAGTTCTGGGAAGTATGCCTTGGCGTGAGCCCTCCCAGAGTCCGCCATTAGCCCCACCAAAGAGCCAGGTAGGCTCCAGTCTTGGGTCGCCTCCGGCCCAACAACCAACAGGGAGGGAACCCAGCCCCACCCATCAGCAGTCAAGTGGATTAAAGTTTTACTGAGCTCTGCCCACCAGAGCAACAGTCAGCTCTACCCACCACCAGTCCCTCCCATCAGGAAACTTGCACAAGCCTCTTTGATAGCCTCATCCACCAGAGGGCAGACAGCAGAAGCAAGAAGAACTACAACCCTGCAGCCTGTGGAACAAAAATCACATTCACAGAAAGACAGACAAGATGAAAAGGCAGAGGGCTATGTACCAGATGAAGGAACAAGATAAAACCCCAGAAAAACAACTAAATGAAGTGGAGATAGGCAACCCTCCAGAAAAAGAATTCAGAATAAAGATAGTGAAGATGATCCAGGACCTCAGAAAAAGAATGGAGGCAAAGATTGAGAAGATGCAAGAAATGTTTAACAAAGAACTAGAAGAATTAAAGAACAAACAGAGATGAATACAATAACTGAAATGAAAAATAAACTAGAAGGAATCAATAGCAGAATAACTGAGGCAGAAGAATGGATAAGTGGTCTGGAAGACAGAATGGTGGAATTCACTGCCACAGAACAGAATAAAGAAAAAAAGAATGAAAAGAAATGAAGACAGCCTAAGACACTTCTGGGATAACATTAAATGCAACAACATTCACATTATAGGGGTCCCAGAAAGAGAAAAGACAGAGAAAGGACCCGAGAAAATATCTACAGAGATTAGAGTTGAAAACTTCCCTCACATGAGAAAGGAAATAGCCACCCAAGTCCAGGAAGCGCAGAGAGTCCCAGGGAGGATAAACCCAGGAGAAACATGCCGATACACATAGTAATCAAACTGGCAAAAATTAAAGACAAAGTAAAATTATTGCAAGCAGCAAGGGACAAATGACAAATAACATACAAGGGAACTCCCATAAGGTTAACAGCTGATTTCTCAGCAGAAACTCTACAAGCCAGAAGGGAGTGGCATGATATACTTAAAGTGATGAAAGGGAAGAACCTACAACCAAGATTACTCTACCCAGCAAGGATCTCATGCAAATTCCAGGGAGAAATCAACAGCTTTACAGAAAAGCAAAAGCTAAGAGAATTCAGCACCACCAAACCAGCTCTACAACAAATGCTAAAGGCACTTCTCTAAGTGGAGAACACAAGAGAAGAAAAGGACCTACAAAAACAAACCCAAAACAATTAAGAAAATGGTCATAGGAACATACATATCGATAATTACCTTAAATGTGAATGGATTAAACGTTCCAGCCAAAAGACACAGGCTTGCTGAATGGATACAAAAACAAGACCCATATATATGCTATCTATAAGAGACCCACTTCAGACCGAGGGACATGTATAGACCGAAAGTGAGGGGATGGAAAAAGATATTCCATAGAAATGGAAATCAAAAGAAAGCTGGAGTAGCAATCCTCATATCAGATAAAATAGACTTTAAAATAAAGAACGTTACAAGAGACAAGGAAGGACACTACATAATGATCAAGGGATCAATCCAAGAAGAAGATATAACAATTATAAATATATTAGCACCCAACATAGGAGCACCTCAATACATAAGGCAACTGCTAACAGCTATAAAAAAGGAAATCGACAGTAACACAGTAATAGTGGGGGACTTTAACACCTCACTTACACCAATGGACAGATCATCCAAAATGAAAATAAATAAGGAAACAGAAGCTTTAAATGACAACAGACCAGATAGATTTAATTGATATTTATAGGACATTCCATCCCCAAACAGATTACACTTTCTTCTCAAGTGTGCACGGAACATTCTCCAGGATAGATCACATCTTGGGTCTCAAAACAAGCCTCAGTAAACTTAAGAAAACTGAAATCATATCAAGTGTCTTTTATGACCACAACGCTATGAGATTAGAAATTAATTACAGGGAAAAAAACGTAAAACACACAAACACATGGAGACTAAACAATACGTTATTAAATAACCAAGAGATCACTGAAGAAATCAAAGAGGAAATCAAAAAATACCTAGAGGGGCTTCCCTGGTGGCGCAGTGGTTGAGAGTCTGCCTGCCGATGCAGGAGACACGGGTTTGTGCCCCAGTCTGGGAGGATCCCACGGGCCGTGGAGCGGCTGGGACCGTGGGCCATGGCCGCTGAGCCTGCGCGTCCGGAGCCCGTGCTCCGCAACGGGAGAGGCCACAACAGTGAGAGGCCCGCGTAACGCAAAAAAACAACAACAACAAAAAAAAACCTAGAGACAAATTACAATGAAAGCACGATGATCCAAAACCTATGGGATGCAGCAAAAGCAGTTCTAAGAGGGAAGGTTACAGCTATACAAGCCTACCTCAAGAAACAAGAAAAATCTCAAATAAACAATCTAACCTTAAACCTAAAGGAACTAGAGAAAGAAGAACAAACAAAACCCAAAGTTAGCAGAAGGAAAGAAATCATAAAGATCAGAGCAGAAATAAACAAAATAGAAACAAAGAAAACAATAGCAAAGATCAAGAAAACTAAAAGCTGGTTCTTTGAGAAGATAAACAAAATTGATAAACCATTAGCCAGAATCATCGGGAAAAAAGAGGGAGAGGACTCAAATCAATAAAATTAGAAATGAAAAAGGAGAAGTTACAACAGACACCGCAGAAATACAAAGCATCCTAAGAGACTACTACAAGCAACTCTATGCCAATAAAATGGACAACCTGGAAGAAATGGCCAAATTTTTAGAAAGGTATAACCTTCCAAGACTGAACCAGGAAGAAATAGAAAATATGAACAGACCAATCAAGAGTAATGAAATTGAAACTGTGATTAAAAATCTTCCAACAAACAAATGTCCAGGACCAGATGGCTTCACAGGTGAATTCTATCAATCATTTAGAGAAGAGCTAACACCCATCCTTCTCAAACTCTTCCAAAAAACTGCAGAGGAAGGAACACTCTCAAACTCATTCTACGAGGCCACCATCACCCTGATACCAAAACCAGACAAAGATACTACAAAAAAAGAAAATTACAGACCAAGATCACTCATGAATATAGATGTAAAAACCCTCAACAAAATACTAGTAAACAGAATCCAACAACACATTAAAAGGATCATACCATGATCAAGTGGGATTTATCCCAGAGATGCAAGGATTCTTCAATATATGCAAATCAATCAATGTGATACACCATATTAACAAACAGAAGAATAAAAACCATATGATCATCTCAATAGATGCAGAAAAAACTTTTGACAAAATTCAACACCCATTTATGATAAAAACTCTCCAGAAAGTGGGCATAGAGGGAACCTACCTCAACATAATAAAGGCCATATATGACAAACCCACAGCAAACATCATTCTCAATGGTGAAAAACTGAAAGCATTTCCTCTAAGATCAGGAACAAGACAAGGATGTCCACTCTCACCACTATTATTCAACATAGTTTTCGAAGTCCTAGCCAAGGCAATCAGAGAAGAAAAAGAAATAAAAGGAATACAAATTGGAAAAGAAGAAGTAAAACTGTCACTGTTTGCAGATGACATTGTACTATACATAGAGAATCCTAAAGATGCCACCAGAAAACTACTAGAGCTAATCAATGAATTTGGTAAAGTTGCAGGATAGACAATTAATGCACAGAAGTCTCTTGCATTCCTATACACTAATGATGAAAAATCTGAAAGAGAAATTAAGGAAACACTCCCATTTACCATTGCAACAAAAAGAATAAAATACCTAGGAATAAAACTACCTAGGGAGACAAAAGACCTGTATGCAGAAAACTGTAAGACACTGATGAAAGAAATTAAAGATGATACAAACAGATGGAGCGATATACCATGTTCTCGGACTGGAAGAATCAATGTTGTGAAAATGACTATACTACCCAAAGCAATCTACAGATTCAATGCAATCCCTATCAAATTACCAATGGCATTTTTTACAGAACGAGAACAAAAAATCTTAAAATTTGTATGGAGACACAAAAGACCCCAAATAGCCAAAGCAGTCTTGAGGGAAAAAAAGAGAGCTGGAGGAATCAGACTCTCTGACTTCAGACTATACTACAAAGCTACAGTAATCAAGACAATACAGTACTGGCACAAAAACAGAAACAGAGATCATAGGAACAAGATAGAAAGCCCAGAGATGAACCCAGGCACCTATGGTCAACTAATCTATGACAAAGGAGGCAAGGATATAAAATGGAGAAAAGACAGTCTCTTCAATAAGTGGTGCTGGGAAAACTGGACAGCTACATGTAAAAGAATGAAATTAGAACACTCCCTAACATCATACACAAAAATAAACTCAAAATGGATTAGAGACCTAAATGTAAGACTGGACACTACAAAACTCTTAGAGGAAAACATAGGCAGAACACTCTTTAACATAAATCACAGCAAGATCTTTTTTGATCCACCTCCTAGAGTAATGGAAATAAAAACAAAAATAAACAAATGGGACCTAATGAAACTTCAAAGCTTTTGCACAGCAAAGGAAACCATAAACAAGACAAAAAGACAACCCTCAGAATGAGAGAAAATATTTGCAAACGAATCTCAACGGACAAAGGTTTAATCTCCAAAATATATAAACAGCTCATGCAGCTCAATATTAAGAAAACAAACAACCCAATCCAAAAATGGGCAGAATACCTTAATAGACATTTCTCCAAAGAAGACATACAGATGGCCAACAAGCACATGAAAAGCTGCTCAACATCACTAATTATTAGAGAAATGCAAATCAAAACTACAATGAGGTATCACCTCACACCAGTCAGAATGGGCATCATCAGAAAATCTACAAACAAATGCTGGAGAGGGTGTGGAGAAATGGGAACCCTCTTGCACTGCTGGTGGGAATGTAAATTGATACAGCCACTATGGAGAACAGTATGGAGGTTCCTTAAAAAACTAAAAAATAGAATTACCATATGATCCAGCAATCCCACTACTGGGCATACCCCCAGAGAAAACCATAATTCAAAAAGACACATGCACCCCAATGTTCATTGCAGCACTATTTACAATAGCCAGGTCATGGAAGCAACCTAAATGCCCACTGACAGACGAATGGATAAAGATGATGTGGTACATATATACAATTGAATATTACTCAGCCATAAAAAGGAACGAAATTGGGTCATTTGTTGAGATGTGGATGGATCTAGAAACTGTCATACAGAGTGAAGTAAGTCAGAAAGAGAAAAACAAATATCGTATATTAACGCATATATGTGGAACCTAGAAAAATGGTACAGATGAACCAGTCTGCAGGACAGAAATTGAGACACAGATGTAGAGAACAAACGTAGGGACACTAAGGGGTAAAGCGGCAGCGGGTGGGGGTGGGGGTGTGATTGGGAGATTGGGATTGACATGTATACACTGATGTATATTAAATTGATGACTAATAAGAACTTGCTGTATAAAAAAATAAATAAAATATAATTCAAAAAAAAAAATCCAAGTGGAGATATGTAGGCAAATGAATATAGATCTCGACAATTTATGACCAAAAGCCACAATGTGTAATCTGTATTTATTATTTAAAATTTTGTACTTCCCTAAGCCTTAAAAAAAAGAAAAAAGATTATGGCATAAGAGACATATAATAAACTGCACATATTTAAAGTATACATTGTGATATGCTTTGACCTAAGTACAAATCCATAACATCATCATTGTATCAAGATAATGAATATATCCACCAACACCAAAAGTCTCCTTGTGCCCCTCTGTCATCCTTCCTTTCACTCTTTACACAACCCTCCATTCCCAGGGAACCACAGGTCTGTTTACTGTTACCATAAATTACTTCATATTTTCTAGAATTATGTACACTATAATAGATATGAATCGCATATATATCTCTATATATTAATGTATATATAATTCTAACATATTTATAAATACATATATAAATGGGGTTATAAAGTATATATTCTTTTTTTGTCTGGATTCTTTTACTTGCCATAATTATTTTGACATTAATACCTATTGTTTTATATAATACTGTATAGCAACTACACTTCAATTAAAAATTAATTTTTTAAAAAAATAATAAAAATAGCTATTGTATTGTATGATCAACACTCCATTCCTTTTTATTGCTGAGTAGTATTCCACTATTGGATATAATACAATTTATCCATTCACATGTTGATGGACATTAGGGATGGTTCTGGGTTTTGGCAATTATAAACAATGTTACATAAATATTCATGAACAAGTCTTTATATGGACATATGCTTTCATTTCCCTTGAGTTAATATTTAAGAGTGGAATGGCTAGCTCAACAATGGGTGTATGTATGTTTAACAATCTTAAAACTGCCAAGCTTTTTCAAAGTTGTACCATTTTATATCCCTATATTCCAGTTCCAAGTGTCAACACTTGGTATGATCAGTCTTTTTAATTTTAGACATTCTTATAGGTGTTTAGTGGTATCTTATTATGCTTTTGATTTGCATTTTGTTAAAGATTAATGAAGCTGAGTATACCTTCATGTTCTTATTTTCCCTTTGTACATCATCTTTGGTGAAGTGTCTTCAAATCTTATACCTATTATTTTAATTGGGTTTTCTTATTATTAAATTTTTAAATAAACTTATTTATTTATTTATGGCTGCATTGGGTCTTCGTTGCTTCACGTCAGCTTTCTCTAGTTGCGGCAAGCGGGGGGCTACTCTTCATTGCAATGCGCGGGCTTCGCATTGTGGTGGCTTCTCTTGTTGCAGAGCATGGGCTCTAGGCATGCAGGCTTCAGTAGTTGTGGCATGCGGGCTCAGTAGTTGCGGCTCGCAGGCTCTGGAGTGCAGGCTCAGTAGTTGTGGTGCTTGGGCTTAGTTGCTCCACTGCATGTGGGATGTTCCCAGACCAGGGCTCGAACCCATATACCCTTCATTGGCAGGCAGATTCTTTACCACTGTGCCACCAGGGAAGTCCCTTATTATTAAATTCTGAGAATTCTTTTAATAGTCTGGATACAAGATAGCTTTTATATTTAAGGTATATTATCCATTGAGATTCTTTATATAGATAAGAGGTCTTTTTTTTGGCATACTTATATCCAATTGTTCTAGCACTGTTTGTTGAAAAGACTACTTTCTCCACTGTACTGACTTTGTACCTTTGTCAAAATGCCACTGACTCTATATGTGTGGGTCCCTTTCAGGACTCCATATTATTCCATTGCTCTATTTGTCATTCTTTATGCCAATATTACACTGTCTAGATTACCCTAACTTTATGTCTTGAAATAAGGTGGTATTAAGTCCTCCAACTCTGTTTTTACTTTACAAAGCTGTTTTGACTATTTTAGATCCTTTCCATTTTCATACGAATTTTAGAATCACCTTGTCCATTTCTATAAAATGCCTTCTGGAATTCCGAATGAGGTGGTTCAATTTGAGAACTGACATCTTCACAATGTTGAGTCTCCCAATCCATGAACACATCCATAGAACTCAGTCTATTTAGGTTCTCTTTAATTTTTCTCAGCAATGTTTTGTAGTTTTCAATGTATAGGTCTTGCCTATCTTTTGTCAGATTTATCAACATCTCATGTTTTTTCATGTTAATGAAAATAGTAATTTAAAATTTCAATTTGCTATTGTTTGGGGCTAGTATTGTATTTCCATAAATACAACTGAGTTTTGTAATTGATCTTGTATCCTGCAACCTCACTAAACACACTTGCTAGTTCCAACAGTGTCTTTGCAAATTCCATAGATTTTCTATGTAGACATCATGTTGTCTACAGATGAAGATAGTTTTACTTCTTCATTCCCAAACTAGATGCCTCTTATTTCTTTTTCTTACCTTACTGCACTTGCTGGAACCTTCAGTATAATGTTGGGTAAAAGTGGACATCTTTGCCATGTTCTTGACCTTAAGGGGAAGCATTTAGTCTTCTGTCATTAAGTATGATGTGAACTGTAGGCTTTTTGTAGATGTCCTTAATCAGACTGAGGATGGTCCTTTCTACTCCTCGTTTGCTTACACTTTGTACTCAGGAATACCTATTGGATTTGTCAAATACTTTTGTGCACTGACTGAGATAATCATTTCTTAGTCTGTTAATACAGTGACTTACATCGATTGGTTTTCAAATTTTAAACCTATCTTGCATTCCTTGCATATTCAAGCAGGAATAAACCCTACTTAATCACAAGGTATTATCTTTTTAACATATTGGATATAACTTGCCAAAATTTTGTTTATGTTCATGAGGGATACGGGTCTATAGTTTATTTGGTCTTTTTTCTTTTTTCCCCTTGTAATATCTTTTTCAGAGTAATGCTAACTTTATAGACTAGGTTGGAAAGAATTCTCTCCACTTCAATTTTCTGGAAAAGTTTGTGTAGAACTGGTATTATTTTTTTCCCTAAATGTTCAGTAAAATTAACCAGTGAAGGCATCCAGGCCTGAAGTTTTCTTAATGGGAATGTTTTTAACTGTTAGTTCAATTTCTTTAATAGAAAAAGAATTACCTATTCACATTATACATTTCTTCTTTCATGAGCTTTTTTTTTGTCTTCAACAAATTTATCCAATTTACCGAAGTTGTCAAATGTATTGGCATAAAGCTGTTCATCATGTTCCCTTACTGTTCTCTTAATATGTGTAGAATATGTAGTAATGTTACCTCCTTCATTCTTGTTAATGGTAATTTGTGACTTCTCGTTATCCTGACCAGCTCCGCTAGAGATTTATCAATTACCAATCTTCTAAAAGAACCAGCTTTGGGTTTCCTTGGTTTTCTCAATTTTTTTTCCTGTTTACTATTTTATTGATCTGCTCAGATCTTTATTATTTCCTTTCTTTTGCTTACTTTGGGTTTCATTTGCTCTCTGTTTCCTAGTTTCTCAAGTTGGGAGCTCAGGTCAGTGATTTGAGACTTTTCTTCTTTTCTAATTTAAGTATTTAGTGCTATAAATTTCCGCCTAAGTAATGCATTAGCTGCACCTCGTAAGTTTTTATATTTTCATTTTATCCACTTTAATAATTTTTAAACTTCTCTTCTGATTTCTTCCTTGATCCATGGAGTTATTTAGAAGCGTGGTATTTAGTTTCCAAATATCTTTTCCAAATAACCTTTTTTATTGATTTCTAATTTAATTCCACTGTGGTCAAAGAACATACTTTGTATGACTTGAATCCTTTTATATTTAATAAGACTCATTCTGTGGCCCAGAATATGTTCTATCTTGGTGAACATTCCAGTGCATTTGAAAATAATGTGTATATATGTTGCCACTGGGAAAAGTGTTCTATAAATATCACTTAGATAAAGTTGATGGATAGGGTTGTTCAAGTCTTCTATATCTTTACTGACTTTCTGTGTACTAGCCTTATCTAGTTTTAAGAGAGGGATATTGAAGTCTCCAAGAAATTACAAATTTCACTATTTTTCCTTGTAGTTCTATCAATTTTTGCTTCATGAATTTTAAAGCTCTGTTATCAGAAGCAATAAATATTTAGAATTATTATGTGTACTTGATAACTATGAAATAATCTTCTTTAACCCAGGTATCTTTAGCCTGAAATCAACTTTGATATTTATATAATCACTCCAACTTGGCATGATTATAGTATTTCATGCTTTTAATCTATTTGTAGCTTTATATTTAAAGTGGGTTTCTTGTAAAAAAAAAAAAAAACTAATTCAAAAAGATATATGCACCCCAATGTTAATAGCAGCATTATTTACAATAGCCAAGATACAGAAGCAACATAAGTGTTCATCAACAGACGAATGAATAAGGAAGATGATATATATATATATACATACATATATATATACACACATACACACACATGGAATATATATATATATATATATATATACTACTCAGCCATTAAAAAAATGAAATTTTGCAATTTATGACAATATGGATAGACCTGTAGGGTATTATGTTTAGTGAAATGAGTCAGAGAAAGACAAATACTGTATGTTATCAGTTATATGTCGAATCTAAAAAATAATAATTTTTATTATTTATAATATTATATTATTATATATATATTATTTATAATAATAATAATCTAAAAACAAACAAATGAATATAACAAACCAGAAACAGACTCACAGATATAGAGAACTAGTGGTTACCAGTGAAAAGAGGGAAGGGGGAGAGACAAGATAAGGGTAGGGGATTAAGAGGTACAAACTACAAAAAAAAAAAAAAAAAAAAAAAAAGAGGTACAAACTACTATGTATAAAATAAGTATGCTACAGGATATAATGTACAGCAAAGGGAATATAGCCAATATTTTATATAACTTTAAATGGAGTATAATCTATAAGAATTTTGAATCATTACTTGTATAATACTATAAATCAGCTATGCCTCAATTTTTTAAAAAGTATATGGGAGGAAAATGAATGAATAAGTTATCTTTTTAAAATAACCTTAAACAAACAAGAAAGTGGGTTTCTTGTAAAGGAACCTCATTAGTGCAGTAGGTAGAGGGTCAGTCTCATCAAGTGGGTTTCTTGTAGGGAGGATATGGTTGGGTCTTACTTTTTTATCCAAAAGACACTCTCTGCCTTTATTTGTGATGTTCAAGCCAGGTAATCAGCAAGTGTTTCTGTATAAGGCCAGAGAGTAAATATCTTAGGCTTCTCAAGCCATAAGGTCTCTAGCAAGTATTCAAAGCGGCCCCTGTAGCATAAAAGCAGCCCTAGACAACATGGAAACAAATGGGCATGCCTGTGTTCCAACTATAAAAACTTCATTTACAAAACCAGGCAGTCAGTTTGACTGTAGTTTGTTGATCCCTGGTTTAGGGGATCATTTGCTTTTAATATAATTTATGTGATTATTAATATGCTTGCTATTTACTTTCTACTTGAACCACATGCTCTTTGTTCCCTTTTTCCTCTTTTTTTCTCAATTCTTTTGGATTGTGTACAGTTTTATGATTCAGTTTTTCTCCTTGTTGGTTTATCACCTCTAACTATTTGCTACACTACTGCTAGCCCTATATAAACATCAAGGAATATTCCCTCTCTTTCTCCGGCCTCAGGTAGTTTCCTCACACATATGTGCTGATCAGTATTCAGCTAAAGACTGGAGGAGGCTCTTCTGCAGATCTCCAGAGTGCTCTCTCTGTGCAGCTTTCTCCTTCCTGGTACTCTGCCCTGAGAACTTGATCCACCTTGGCCTCCTTACATTCCCAGCAACTCAGGGAGACTTCCAGGCTCTGCCTGGCTGCTTCTTTCCCGTACCACAGTCTGGAAGCTATCCAGGCAACTACAGTGCTCAACATGTTAGTTTCCCATCCTTCACAGATCATTTCCATCGTTTCCTGATATCCAACGTCTTCAAAATTGTTTTTTCAAATATTTTGTTCAGTTTTTTTTCTCCATTGTTTCAGGCAGAAGGGGAAATTCAGTCCCTTTTACTCCATCTTGGCCAGAATCAGAAGTCTCCTGATATTTTAAAACATTCTTTGAAAACCAAATTTTAATGGTTATGTAACAATCCAAAGAAAGATGAACCTTAATTTTTCAAAATTATTGCTCTATTGTTGGAAGTTGAAAGTTCCTTCAAATTTTAACCACTACAAACAAAAAACTATAATGAACATCCTTAGAAGGAGCTATGCTTTCAAGCTGATATTTGTAGCCCAAGCAGCTTTCTGCCACTGGCTTTCCATTTCAGCTTGAAAAAAAGCTAAAAAAAGAGGTAAAATTGAATATAAAGGTCATGTATCTAGCATATTATACTCTAAAATAACTCAGTGATCTTTATGTTTTTTTTTAAACACATGCTTCCCACCCACATTCCATCCCCAATTAAAGGGGGGAAAGAATGAATGAATGAATTAATTAAGAAAAGAATTCCATAAAAATTTCCCACTGATCTGAAGGACAAGGAATTTATTCTAAAGAGCATCTGTGGGGACTTCCCTGGTGGCAAAGTGGTTAAGAATCCGCCTGCCAATGAGAAGCCCGTGCACCGCAACGAAGAGTAGCCCCTGCTCACCGCAACTAGGCAGAGTTCATGCTCAGCAACAAACACCCGATACAGCCAAAAAAAAAAAAAAAAAAATTTAATAACAAGAAGTTTTTTAAAAAATAAATAAATAAACAATAAAGAACATCTGTGGGAATTCCCTGGCAGTCCAGTGGTTAGGACTCCATGCTTTCACTGCTTAGGGCCCAGGTTCAACCCCTGGTCAGGGAAATGAGATCCCACAAGCACACAGAGCAGCCTAAATAAATAAATAAATAGCATCTGCATCTGACAAGGTAATGCTTTTTAAATATGCCTATCATTACAATTCTTTTTAATCATTCTTAGCTTCGAACAGTGTCTAAGTTTATACATAGAATAGAACTATAAGCTCACAGATTAAAATTAAAAGATATGTCCATATCTTGGATCTTCATCTTTTTTGAGGGGTAGGGGAGTCATCCTGGATCTTATAAGCTTGTGATAAAGGTGGAAAAGTATACATACAATTTTGTATGTAGTTGTTCAGAGACCCTCTCATGGCCACCAGACTTAAATTCCTTGCTTTAAAATTATACATGAATAATAGCTACATATTTACCACCAGTTCTTTTATTTTGTCTCATATGTTAAAATCTTAAGATTCTCCAAATCCATGAAATTTAAAAGTAACATAAGCATAGCAGAAAAACCCCATACATACTCGCTTTGAAGTTAAGACAGATCACAATCCATTCAGTTGTGCCATGTAATATTTGTGGGTTTGTACACAAATTACATAACCTCTCTGAGACCCAATCTCCTTATATCTATAAAATAAAGATATTGCCACCTAGTTTTGCCTTCAATAAAAAGTAATGGCTGGGCTTCCCTGGTGGCGCAGTGGTTGAGAGTCCGCCTGCCGATGCAGGGGACGTGGGTTCGTGCCCCGGTCTGGGAAGATCCCACATTCCGCGGAGCGGCTGGGCCCGTGAGCCATGGCCGCTGAGCCTGTGCATCCGGAGCCTGTGCTCCGCAACGGGACACGCCACAACAGTGAGAGGCCCGCGTACCACAAAAAAAAAAAAAAAAAAAAAAAAAAAGTAATGGCTATTAGAATAAATTGATAAGTATTAATAAAATTAATACAATCACTACTTTTATGAAGGTACTTCAATGTATCTATGTTTCTTTTGTATTTTGATGAACAGAAGTATATTAGCTGGGTTTTTTTCAACAAAATTATTAAGAAAGATTAATAATATATATATACATATTTATTATTATTATTATTATTTTTTTTTTTTTGCGGTATGCGGGCCTCTCACTGCTGTGGCCTCTCCTGTTGTGGAGCACAGGCTCCGGACGCGCAGGCTCAGCAGCCATGGTTCACGGGCCCAGCTGCTCCGCGGCATGTGGGATCCTCCCGGACCAGGGCACGAACCCGTGTTCCCTGCATCGGCAGGCAGACTCTCAACCACTGCGCCACCAGGGAAGCCCAATAATATTTTTTTAAAAACTGATTTTTATGGGATGATTTTTCATCCTAAATCATTCCATAAATAAGAAATTTTACTGTATTTACTGGTTCATATCTGCATTATGTTATTATGTCTCCATTTTATAATTTCTATGTACTCTGAGACTCCTTCAGTTAGTATCTAAGAAGAGGACATTCATAAAATTTACTCACTGGTCACATTTATTAAGAATATGCTCCATACAAGATGTCTATACAGATCCTGTTCTCAATCAGCTTAGAGTCTAAAATACAGGATAAGGATATGTAAATAAGTAATCACTCCAGGGAATAAAAGAAAGGAATAAGTGTCTCAGAAAAGTTACATAGTGTTATGATTCCAAGACAAAGGGATTACTTGTAACTGGAAGGAAATCGGAAAAAACTTTCATGAGCATAGCAGTTAATATTCCTTGAAGGATAAGTGGGATTTTAAAAGATAAGCATGGTTTTAAAAGTGATGCACTAGGTTTTCTTGTATATAACTTACATCTCAACAAAACTGATTTAGAAAGAAAGAATGAAAAAGAGAAAAAAGAAAGAATGAATGTACACACTCTCAGCAGAGGCAACACATTTAACAAAGGTACTGGAAGTACCAACAGTAAGACTGAGACTTAAATTGAGAATTGGGACCCGTACTCCCTTGAGGAGGGTTCCTTCTAGGCTCCCCTCTCTTTTCATTCTGTATACTGCCTATGTGATATCATTCACCCCTATACACTTATGACTCCAATCAGGTCTTTTACTCAAACTTCTATCTCTGAACCCCCATATACAACTACTATACAATGTATGCATTTTATCTGGGTGTACCAGAGGTAACTTACATTAACACATCCAAAATTAAACTTAGCATACTGCCCATAAACCTGTTCCTCCATTGGTTTACTTGTCAGATTCCTAACACCCAGACCACAAAAACTCAGATGTCATTCTAGATTTCTGTCGGTCATACATAATTGGTTGGTCACTAAGCCCCCTATGTTCAATCTATGCTGCCATATCAAGTGAATCTTTTTTTTTTTTTGGCCAGGCCATGCAGTTTGTGGGATCTTAGTTCCCTGACCAGGGATTGAACCTGGGCCCCAGCAGTGAACACGCTGAGTCATAACCACTGGACTGCCAGGGAATTCCCCACAAGTGAAAATCTTAATTGGTCTTCCAACCTCCATCTCATCATTCCCTTGACCTTTGATACTGCCTATAATACTATCCTCTTAAATGCAAATCAAATCAAATCACTTTCTGTCTCAAAATCACCCAGTGGCCCCTTATCATCTAGAGAATTAACTCTGAAATCCTTACACAGGATCAAATGAAGATAGGGAACTTAGTATGACATTTATTTATCTGCAGGACTCCCCGCTAAGAAGCCTTTAGGCATCTCTCAGGCCAGAGCTGCGTATCTCCAGCACTGAACACAATTTACACACAGAAAATATTTCATAAATGGATGTTCAGTAAACGGAGATTCAGTGAGTGGAGAAGTGAGTGAATTTCTCACTACTCCTCCACAGACACTCTACTTTCCAGCCATATTCTTTTTTTTTATACCTTTGTACACTACTTTTCTCAGCCTAAAATGAATGCCCTTTTTAATCTTGTTCATCTCCAGTGTCTTCACCTCTGTGCTCTACTCACACTGTACATATATCTAATACACACCTTATGAAACTGCATTACAATCGTCTGCTGCTGCCTCAAGACAAAATTCAAAATCGCCACCTCTATGCTATCTCTACACCTTAATAATCTATTACAATTACCAATAGTTAGATATTTGTCATTCCTATAAAACAGTGAGTTTCTAGATAGGAAGGACTGTGGCTTATTTATTAACTGTTATGGGCTGAACTGTGTTATTCCCCAAAATTCATATGTTGAGACTATAACCCCCAATATCTCAGAATGTTACTGTATTTGGAGTAGACTTTAAAGAAGTAATCAAGGTAAAAGAAGGTCATAAGAGTAGGCCCTAATCTAATGTGACTTGTGTACTTATAAGGAGAGGAAATTTGGACACACACAAGAGACACCAAGGGTGCACGGACACAAAGAAAAGACCATGTGAGGACACAGCAAGAAGGCAGCCTCCGAAAACAAAAGAAAGAGGCTTCAGAAGAAACCAAATCTGCCGACACCTTGATTTTGGACTTTTAGCCTCCAGAACTATAGGTAAATCAATTTCTGTTGTTTAAACCACGCAGCCTGTGGTATTTTGTTAAGGAAGCCCTAGCAATTAATACTGCAACGTATAGCATAAGGTCTGTCACATAGTAATTATTCAATATGTATTACTGATTTGAATATCTCCATCTCAAGAGGCAAGGACTGTCACAGTACTCTAAGCACTCAGCTCAGTAACAGCACATGATACTTACAAATACTAATAGAAAATATGAATGAGTTTGACTGAAGCATAGCCCATAGAGGGCTCCAAAAGCTGAATCTGTGAGCTTTATTCCTAAACAACTGGTGCAAAACAGAAGATTTTGAGAATACTACAAGACTAGGGCTGAAATTTCATCAAAATTAGCTAAATGAGGGTATGTATGTGAATGCACTTGAGGGCTAGGGGGGGCATGTGGTACAAGACAAAGAATGGGGAACAGTTAAACATAAAATATATCACATATTTATAAGACAGTAATTAGGATCAAATATCTGATACTAGTCACATTTAGAACCTACAAACTAAAATTCTTCTGGCTAACATATTTAATTTTTGTCCACTTTATCCTCAAGGGAGAATCTGGGTAAACACTTAGGCAACATGTACAGCTTCCAGAATGTTGGCTTTTGTCTTCTATGTACATGCTAGGTTTTTTCCCCAAATGGCCAAGTGTTCTGCAAAACAGAACACTGTAAGCTTTCAAATACTCATGGGAGCTTGTAAAAGTAATACAAGATTCATGTAATTTCCACTTGCTACACAACAGACCCTGAGGTTATTTTCCTAATACATAACAAGTTGTTCTGTTGCTAAGAAGAAAAAAAGGGCTCTTGACTGAAGATATGAAAAAATCTGAACAGAGCCGAAATCATGCTTTTGAATTATATGACACTTTTTGCATGTAAAACAGTGAAGAAATGAAGTTACAAGTGTATCATGTCAACTCTGTGAGATAGAGCCATATTCTTTGATTATACACCTGCATTCTGTAGTAAAAGGTTATTATGCACCAGAAATCATTGCTTCTTTCATAAAAGCAATATTATTTCAATGTGGTTATAATTAAGTTACATGGGGCGGGGTGGGGGGAGAATCTGGACTGATCCTTTCTACTGGCTTTTTCTAACCGCTCAAATTCATTTTTCACTATCAGTCCCTAGATTTGTTCCAAAATAGGATTAAATTTTAAATGTGGTCCAGGGAATATACTAATAAGTACAAAGGATCATTCTAAAGCAAATATGTAGGTACCCACTAAGGAAACAATTTATAAAAAATTAAAGCATAATTTAAATAATAATGATAACAAGAATAAATATATGAATGACTAATCTTTACGGAATACTTCTCACATCTCAGGCACTATGCTAAGGGCCTAACATATTCAAGTTGAACCACATGAAAATGGCAATTTCATAAGGTTTAACCTGATACATTTTCTCATCTAATCCTTACAACTACCCAGTGACAAGAGTACTATAATTATCCCCATTTGCAGATAAGGGAACTAAAATTTAGAGGACTTAACTTGATCAAGTTAAAGAACTAGGAAATAAAACTGGGACTGAAGCCCAGGTGTACATCCAAAGCCCAGGCTCTCCTTATCTACTGCATAGTTTCAGTAACCTCTATGTCTTGAAAAACTAACAGGATGAGAGTATAGGCACTCAAGTACTCTCACACACTGCTCAAGGCCGCTATATAGACACTTGTGCAACTGTACCTTCACCAAGAACGCAGCAAGGGAATCAAAGGAGACTGACATCCAGCCCATTCTTTACTAGCCAAACTGTGGCCCTGTTGCTGATGCCATCTACACTGAAAAGGAGATTCTCTCAGTCCCACAAAACTGCTCTATTGGTTAACAAGTGACCCTGATGCTGCTAGAAGATTTTTTAAATTGTGAGAAAATTTTAACAACACAGTTTAAAAGCCTTAAGAGAGATTATTATACAATCTTTGATCCAGAAATTTCACTTTAAGGAGTTTATCTTCAGGAAATAATTAAGGATATACATAAAATTTATGCCATATTCGTCAGTGTTATAGTAGAGAAAAAAGCTAAAAAATCTAATATGTCCAACAATAGGGTAGTAGCTACTATAATACATCCATATGATAAAAATTATGTGGTAAAAATACATTAACTCATAACCTTTTCACAAAATATTACATGAATGAAAATGTTTACAAGAGTTATATTTTCATTTTAGTAAAAATATTATTCATACATGTATTTCATATATAATATCTGTGCATGTGTGTGGCAGAGAGAGAGGGAGGGAGGGAGAGAGGGAAAGAAAAAGAGAGAAAACACTAGGTAACAGGATTATAGTTTGCTTTAATTTTCTTTGTTTTTATCCTCATAAATTTTTCTATATGATATACAGTGAAAAGTAAAAAAAAAAAAACAAAAACAAAAAACCTAAACAACAACAAGATATAAATGTCCTGACGCAAAGCTTAAAAACTGTTAGATACCAAGAGTAGCTATATAAAAGTTCATTCTGCCTCTTCACTTGGAATTAAAGTATGCAATTTACTGTGGTCTAAACTAAGACAAGAAATACTTAACTTCATGTAGAAATGAGAAATCCAAGTCATTCTAACAGGTGGCCTGAGTTAAGAACCACTGCCCATAAATAGAGACATAAAGCAGAAACTGAATTCGGAATATCTTTAGATAACTGAAAGTTTGCATTAATTTTTTAAAAATAAAAAGCATCTTGGGCTTCCCTGGTGGCGCAGTGGTTGAGAGTCTGCCTGCCGATGCAGGGGACGTGGTTCGTGTCCCGGTCCGGGAAGATCCCACATGCCACGGAGCGGCTAGGCCCGTGAGCCACTGCCACTGAGCCTGCGCGTCCAGAGCCTGTGCTCCGCAACGGGAGAGGCCGCAACAGTGAGAGGCCCGCGTACCGAAGAGAAAAAAAAAAAAGCATCTTACTTGTATATCATCTGTTGAAGAAACAGAATTCTCAACAGAGTGAGAAATAGAGTAATGACCCCTGCCAGCTGGGAAAGGGCCTGGCACTATCAGCCAGGCCTTGGTGTATCATATGAAATATAAAAACAATTTTAGGGACTTCCCTGGTGGTCCAGGGGTTAAGAATCTGCCTTCCAATGCAGGGACGCAGGTTCCATCCCTGGTCGGGGTACTGAGATCTCACATGCCTTAGGGCATCTAATCCCATGTGCCGCAACTACTGAGCCCGCATACTCTGAAGCCCATGTGCCACAACTAGAGAGAAGCCCGCACAAGGCAACGAAGATCCTGTGTGCTGCAATTAAGACACGACACAGCAAAATAAATAATTTTAAAAAATGAAAAATAAAAAAAAAACATAAACAATTTTACAGAACACCACTCTGTGACCATGATGGATCAAGATAAAAACAAGACCACTCCATAATCATGTCTGAACACAGACAAAAGTCCTAACCACAAAAATAACCAAATATAATCCTATCCTGGGTAAGATGAATGACTGCCGCTTCTTTACCAATCACAACTTTAGCCTTGCTCCATTCTTCTTGCCTTCCAGGTTCTTAAAATACCTAGTGCCCAAATTATTCCCACTTCCTAAGAGCATCTAATCCACTGCAAAGCCCTACTTCCTTAAACCCTCCCCAAAATCACTTAATGCTAGCTCAAATCCTATATGGCTCCCCATGATGCACATTCTCCTTTATTACAGTGTATCAATAAATTCATCTTGTTTAACTACAGATTATTCCTGGAGGTCTCCCCTGGAGGGCATTAACAGAGTTGGGACTACAGATTTGAGTACAGGGTGGGATTAAGAGTAAAATAATAAAATTATATAAAAATACATGCAGTCTATAGAACAGATAACATCTATCTACCTAAAGGGGGTCTTTTGATAAGTTAACTTATCCACAATAAGTTTCCACAAATTTGAAATTACCAGTGTTTATCAGCACTGGTAATGTTGACTAAATAAATAAATCTTAAATCCTCAACTATTCAGTTTTCCATTTTACCTGAAAAAAATAAGAATCTAAGTATAAAAAGTGAAAGGTAAATCAAGAAACTAAACCCTGAACACAATATTAGAATAATAAAATCCTCTAATCTAAATATATTATCTAATAATAAATGAATTAGCAAATATTATCTATAGGATGGATAAACAACAAGGTCCTACTGTACAGCACAGGGAACTACACTCAACATCTTGTGATAAACCATAATGGAAAAGAACATGAAAAAGAATGCATATGTATGTATAACTGAGTCATTCTGCTGTACAGCAGAAATTAAACACAACATTGTAATTCAACTATACATCAATAAAATCTTTTAAAAAATAAAATCCTCTAATTTAAATATATTTAGTAATTTAACAAATGAATTTAATAATTAAATATTTAAGTATATTATTAGTTCCTCATCAAGAAGTTGCTAAATACAGTAATATGTCATTAAGATTAATTTATCTATCTGAAATATAGGCAAGCTTTATTTAAATTTTAAACTATCTTCTCATTGATCACCAAAGTCAACCTTGCCCAGTGCATCCTTACCTCCTGGGTCCTTATCTGGATTGTACTCTAAAGCATTGCTACAGATGAGGTCAATATCTTTCAGGAAATCCTTAGCAGTCAGGTAATTATGCTTATCAATTTTAGTGATTACTGTTGATAAATCCATTGGTTCCTTGATTACTTCAAGATAATCTGAAACCTAAAACAGGATATTTTAATGAAAATTACTTCTGATATTTCATATAATCTACTCATAAAAACATAAAACAAAACCATACAGTTATTTTAAAATTAAATCTAGATATCTAGGAAATAACTACAGATAAGGATAAAATTATAGAGCAATTTATGCCACTAAAGATACTATGTCATACTTTCCATGAAAAGCTTCAGTTTCAAGTCACATCTAAATCAACTCTGAAAAGTTTCTCATCTTGAAATATGAAACAAACTGTCAGCTTTTTTTTTTTTTAATCCTTTGGATACACCTGAGAAGAAAATGTATTGGTAAAAATACCCAATAAGCATCAATAAATGTTACCTCAAGAAAAGAATTTTTTAAGGAAAATAAAAAGAAACACAGATTTTTTTTCTTATTATTAGAGATGTTCTCGGGTAAATCTCTTTAAAATCTCTAAACAAAAAAATTATCTGTCTTTTTCAGTTTTCCAGGATGAATCGTTTCATGGAAAGAGTTTTCTGCTCCTTTGGATTCATTACAAACATTCTGAGTCAACTGTATAACAAAAGTAAGTATTGCTTTCATGACTAGAAAAAATTTACTGGCCTTGTCCCTAAATATAAACAAATCTACAAGCAAAAAATACATTTTGCTCAGTGTGATTTTCTGGGAGATAACCCAAAATAGAGATATTGGTCATGACTGCCCAATAAATTGTATGTTTTGTATCATTTGACCAATAAGAAAGCTCTTCCAACCTATATATCCACAGGTGTACCTTGTTTTATTTGCACTTGCCTTTACTGCGCTTTGCAGATATTGCATTTTTTTAGAAATTGAAGGTTTGTGGCAACCCTGTGTTGTCAGATAATGGTTAGCATTTTTTAGCAATAAAGTATTTTTTAATTAAGGTATGTACATTTTTTGTAGACATAATACCACTGCATACTTAAAGAAGACTACAGTATAGTGTCCACATAACTTTTATATATACTGGGAAACCAAAGAATTCATGTGACTCACTTTATTGCAATATTCACTTTACTGCAGTGGTCTAGAACTGAACCCACAATATCTCCAAGATGTGTATGACTGTATTGTCTTCCTTAATGCAAATCTCAAATCAAGTAATCAGGTCTGACATAAACACAGTCTTAGAAATGTCTAATTAGTCCGGGACCAAATTCTGGGAATAGGGTAATTTCTGTTCTATGAAACTAAAGGCTAGTTTTCTCCATTGCAGATGGCACTGATGCTTTTTGGGGATTTTTTTTTTTTTTTGGCCTCGGCATGTGGGATCTTGCCCAGCCAGGGATCAAACTCATGCCCCCTGCATTGGGAGCATGGAGCCTTAACCACTGGACCACCAGTGCAGTCCACTGATGCCTTTTTAAAAATTTACATACTGAATATATATTCATATGAATAAATACACATATATGCATATACAAAAACATATGCATATATATACATACATATTATTTATATGTTTTTAAATTTTTAGGTAGATGTGTGTGCATGTTTTAATTTATTTTTCATTCTCTAGGAGCTAAAAAGCCAACCAATCTCCTTATAGGGGAGACAGTGGAGCTATACTCAACAAGGAACAGTTCAGAAGGTATTAGTTGGATCCTTGGCTCTGACAATTGACATGTATTGTGTACACGTGGAAAACATTTTATAAACTTTTGCACTATAAAAATTTATATTACTAAAGACCATAAAATTTTAGCACCTATGCTTATTTAAATTCAACACTTATTTTCTAAGCTTTTGTTTCCTCTGCAATTTGCTTTGGAATTTGATAAAGTTTTTAGACATTTCAAATTCATTACTTTAATACAAGTTTTTGTGTTTTAGGTTATCAAAATGTTATCTTAGTTTCCCCTCTCTATCTGTCCCAGAGACCCCTAAGTTTTCAGCCTTAAAAGTAAACAAAGAAGCAGTAGCAAAATGAATCTGAAAAAGAAAAAAAAGAAAAAGAGAAAACATCACCCTAAAATTAAAGTTTTAACTGACCAACATCTTCTATCCCCTCCCACTGCCTTACCATCATTTATAAAACTTTCAGTCTATCACAGATGGCATTTGAAATCTGACAATCTCTTCTGGTTAGACAGAAAAAGTTTTCCTGGACAAAGGCAAAACTGGTTCACTCCCAGCATAGGAGGCTGACTTGGGGGCAAGTCCTTATCAATTAAGTGTCAGAGTTCTCATACCCAATTTGAAATAAAAATTTGTAACAATCTTTAAAGTGGGCTGATGGTTTTAAGACTTTCTGAAAATACCACGAGGGAAAAAATATGCTTCACGAATATAAAATATGTATTAATTGCAAGAGCAAATAGGCAAGTCCTGTTATTCCAGTAGAAAAAGATTGACAGCTGTGATATAAAGAATGTGGACTTCGAATTTTAAGAAACATTGAGTGCTGGCTGCGTCACTTGCCAATAAGCCTCAGTTTCTTCAACTGCAACATAATAATGACCTTGTGGGGCTGCTGAAAGGATCAAATGGCTAAAACTGTGTATTGTGGATAAACATACAAATAAAATTAAACACAGTCCCTTTATTCCCAAAAAGGGGAGGTGGGGGGAATAGATATTTTCAGGTTTTCCAAGGGGAAAAAACATAATGCTAGCTCACAGGCATAGATGAGGTAATGATTCCAAAGGAATCTGCTCTGATCCAAGAGTACAGATTTCACAACGAGGACACAACATTAAACTCTGCATCACTTCATAATTCAAATGTAAAAAAAGATGAAGAAAAAAATTAAAACTAAAAACACCAAAGCTGTTCAAACATGGAGTCTGAACTATAAGAAGAATGCCAGTAAAGACTGCATTATGTGCATCCACACACTATATTATCCCAGGATAAAACAAAACAAAATAAAATTTATTCTACAGTATTATAGTAGATTCCAAATGGAAAATTTCTTTTCTCATCATCACAAACCATGCTCCCACAAGGACACAAAACAATACACATAGGAAGTGAGAAATTTTCCACTCGGAGCAGAGAAAATTCTTGGAGAGAAAAATAACAGGCTGTGCTTATAACCTCATACAGCATCTTAGTCACAGACATTTCCAAAATATGAAAGACAAATTTCAGGTTTCTTAGCTACCTCTTTCAGTAAGGTATACACAATTTGGGAAATGCCAATTTTAATTGTTATTGATTGGTTAATACCAATATTCTTTTGGAGAGCAGGATTTATCCTGGAATAAAAATAGTCTAGTATGGACATTTCACTAAAGTAACTTTTAATCCTCTTCTTAAATGAAGAGTAGGAGATCACAAAGATCAATACTAATCAAGAGGACATATACAAATTGTCATTAATTTCATCCAAAAGTCACCAGATGTTTGCTGATGACATTGGTAGTTATCACATGGATTAAAATTTTACAGGCTAGGGGTAATATTCATCCATGCCTTTGTTTTTTTCCTTCCAAAAAAAGATGTCAACATTTTTTTCTTTTAGCCAGTTCAACTTCACTGTTTGCACACTACTGAAACAAGACCTCTTCAATATCCACCGGTTTGCTGAAGATGTTAAAGCGTTTATCTGTGGCCAGCCTCTTGGTTACATCCCTGAGAAACAACCGCAACTCTCTTAAAGTATTTTCCTCCTGGTCCTCCATCCGAATTTTTTCTGATTCTGATAATTGACGAGGTGGAGAAGGTAGTGCAAGTGGAAGAACTTCCATAGCACAAAGACCTAAAGAAAGTATAAGAAAATGTTAAGATTCCAACATGGCAGGGTCAGGACCTCAATTACTTTTCTGACACTCTCTCAAAATGTTTGTTTAAGAAAAGGAGAATTCCAAATACATGTGAACCATGTGAATTCAGCAGGTAAAAATTTGAATGGAAACCAGAAGTACATTAGGGGATAGCTTTACTTTTATAAAATAACTTACAAAAGGATGTCTTTAAAGCACAAATGATATGATTTTAAATAATTTGATTCTGAGATATTATTTACATACAACTTTAAGAAAAAGATTTCAAATCAACATAAATATCTTCAGGTGAAGTACTTGTATACTGATTTGCTGAAGTCAACCTTATTTAAAGACTTTCTCAAAATGAGGTTGCCTTATATGCATGAAATTTAAACGGGCAAAGAATAATTCTTTGATCTTTCCCATTCCCAAAGACTTCTAATTTTAGACAAGTCTCCTACCCTCATATTCTTACTACAACACAGTTGGGATACTAAATGGCACCTGCAGGGAGTGGAAAAAAAAAAAGTAGTAACTAAAAAAAGAATCCCAAAGACATGAAGAAGATGGAAAACCCGGGCTTAAGTGTGATATATGAAATCTATGGTATTCACTATCTACTGTAAAACAAACAAAACATCTTCTTAGAAGGTAAAGTATTAACTTGCCTAACCATGGTGCTAATTCCTTAAAAGATTTTCCTGATATCACACTGAAGCTCAGGATTAAAATCCTAAGTATTCTCACCAATTTCTAAATAGCCCCTAAGATGAAAAATGAAAGTCAACAGGAGCAACTCAAAAAGAAAAAGAATTATGTTCAGCCTTAACATAGAAAATTCAGATCTACGGGACTAAAATATGACTAGGAACATGCAAGATACTTTATTAAAATGAATCATTTTAATAATGAAATATTTTAAATGCTGTTATTTAGATTAACAGAAGGCAACAACCAATAATCAGAAGGTATAACTTCCATGTTGAATATTCCAAAGTTTCTGTGGGGAAAACCCCACAGCTGTAGTCATTTGATAGATGTTCATCTTAAAAGCACTGAGAAAATGTGAAAAGGAGCCACTAAAGGACAATAAAATTATTAAAGTATTGGATAATATAGGCACTGAAAAACAAAGTATTGGATAATATAACCACTGGAAAACAAAGAAGTATGAAAAAGCAAGGAGTTGGCAGGGATGGGAAATGTATTTAATATCCTATAAGAACAGCTACGAGAAACATAAAAAGCAGAACAAAAAGAAAGAGGCTTAAATTTTTTTTTAACAAACAGGAGTGCTATTTTCTAGAAGAGGATGAAAGATTAAGCAAGGGGATCTTATCTTTTTGCACCTTTAGTATTAGGAAAAGAAACTCTCTTTTGAATGACTTAGCATGCAGTCCTTACTTAAGTCAGGGGACTGAAAATCTAATTTTGAGGCCCCTCTTAATGCTATTAGGCCCAAATCCAAGAAAACTCTAATGCTTAAAGAAAGCCATGATAGATTTCCATGTGCCTAGCATAATATATCTAACATAATAGGTGCTCAATAAATATTTGAAAAATCAATCAATAAATAAGATAAACCAGAAAAGGCAAATGTTCTAACCAGTTCTTGGCCCAACAAAACTACCCTGGCCCAGGAAGCAATAAGCACAACACCTGCTGTTCACAACCTGATAGTTCGAGTCCTTAGTACTTAAAGTGACTAAAACACAGCAGAACCAAAGACTTTCTATGACTTTTTGAGCCTCAGAATGTGAAATCTACCAGAGCATCTGGACTGAAGTGATAAGGAGACTACATAAACAGTCACTCATTAGTAAAGCTTTAACAATGAGGCTGTACTTCCCAATCTCCTCAAGTCAGGTAAACACAATGGCCACTTCCACATGTGTTCATCTAAAGTTAAACAAAACCTGAAAAACTGTCTTCATTTCCACAAAGAAGTGGGTTTTTTAAAAAGATGACTCCAAGATAGGGTATCTCTTAACTCCAACCCACCCATTTTCCTAAAGGCTTTAGGAACTTTACCAGTGTGTTTCCTTCGTGGTGGAGCCATTGAGGCCTGATTGAGAATCAGTTCTTGGAAAAACTTTCTTCTGTCCTCTTCAATAGGCCTTTGAATATACAAGACCTCTTCGTACTGTATTCTAAAGATACATTTAACCTACACACATACACACACACACAAAGACATTAAATATTTAGAGAATTAAAAGCTTACATATTATACCAAATTATAATTTCTTCAACTTCGGTACCATTTTCAATGTTCATTGAACATTCATGCGCGGTTAAGGTTAACCTAGTCTTAGCCTATGCTGTTGAGAGGTTCAACCTCATGGAATAAACAAGAATGAAAGAATGATCCAGTTGCTCAAGTCATTAATAAATTATAATATAAAAAAGGATAGCTGATTGTAATAGTCAGATGGCAACAATCTCAAAGAGCTGTTGCATAAGAGCTGAAAAGTAATTATCTACAACCTATTTACAATAGAGAGCTGGGAGGATGCTAACAACATTGCCTTATCTTAAGCGGTTTCTGTGTGCTTCCTATCCACTAACTTCCCTTCCTGGGCTCTTTCCCTACTAAGTCTATTCCACTGTATCCTCTGGAATCCTGATTTCATTGCAGAAAAACTATACCTTCGATCTCACCAAAGAATGCTCCACAATGACACCACCTTCCATGCAAAACTCCCAAGCAAAATTAAGCCAGTCACGCTCATATCCCTCAACTCCTTCCAGTTAGTAATTGCCACCTCTCCTTTGTTCACCTGCTCTATAAAGACTCTGACCCCAGATGTCCCCCTTGCAAGATATGCTGTTTAAATCCTCTTTACATCATCCACATTTGTTGATACACTTTATTTAATTCATATGTTTTCCTAGAAGGTCTGTTTCCTACTTCAAGATACTGAACTCCCTGAGAACAGAACTCATCTGTTTTCCTATACCTACCACCATGCCTGGTACCTAGCAATGCTTAATAAGCATATACTGAATGAATAAAGCTTGTCATTTTGTTACCCAGACCACATCAAATTGGAAACTGCAAATAAAAAAGGGAAAAGGTCACTAATATGGAAATAAGTACCAACCATGACAGTGTGGAAATACTGGATTAAAATTTAAAACATCAGATTCTAGTCCAAATATAGGTACATATTTCTGGTAAACTTTGGACAGTCCATTCAATTTTTTACGTCTAGCCACTTACTGAATTGCAGACTGTGAAATGAAGAATTACTTAAATATTATTTTAATCTTTGTAACAATGAGGTAGGTACATAGGGAGTCCCTCATTTTACAGATGAAAAAACCTAGGATTGGAAAGGTTTAAGTAACTGGCTTGAGGTCACAAAGTGAATAAATAGAGAAGACTAGATTATATAAGCTCTAAAGGTCTTTTCTAACTCTAAAACCCTAAGACAGAGAAGAGACAATGAAAAGTAGCCATCAGAATTCAATATTTAGATGGGAAATTATTTACGTCAACCCAAAGCCAAATCCTTAAAGAGTTTACATAAAATTTCACCTTGTGACCTTCCGATATTTTCTTTGAAGACTACCTTTATGTAAAAACCCCTCCAATTCTTCGATCTATACTTTGCTGGCCTTCCCTTGAAAGTTCTGGCAAGCAAATTTACCACTGAACATCCATCACGTGTCAAATATCATGCCAAACACTGCAGTTAAAAACTTGAAGAAAACAGGCTTACTTCCTGCTGTCAAGTCTCTTCAGTCTCATAAGAAAGCATTATGATACCATGTCAGAAGTGTTATAACAGAGGTAGTGAAACAGAGGAGACCCTGCAAGGGGCATGGGTGAAGAGGCATTAGATAAGATATAGCAGAAAATGCTAACATTAACTGGGTCTTGAAAAATAAACAGAACACAATACCCTAGAAGTACCAGGATTTTGTTTAAGGGTAGTAAAACATTTAATTTCAGTTTTAAATATTCCTCCTTCTGATCATTTTTCAACATTGTGTTGAACCTGGTAAACGTAAAAGCATACCAAGAGCAAGTCTACAATAATCCCCCTGATATCAGCCTTCCTGATTATTACCAACAGCTTGTTTTTCTTTAAATTCACTCCTATCTTCTGACATTCCCAGCCTCAAACTTCATACTGCAACAAGACAAACCTCATATAATTCCCTGAACGAATCATGTTCTCTTTCACACTGGTTCACAACAGTCTTTATAGGCGCTATTCATGCTTTCCTAAACTGTTTTTTTTTTAACTCTCCACTCAAGCCAGTGCTTTCTGGGTGATGCTTTCTCTGACTTTCCCAGATAAACTTAGACATACCTTCCACTATCCCTCATTAAACTTTTTTTAAGTTCAATAATTTTTAGTGAGTTAATTCAGCTGTGCAACCATCGCAGGTCAGTTTTAGAATATTTCCATTACCTCCAAGAAGTTCCCTTGTGCCCATTTGCAGTCCATCCACACTTACACTCCCAGCTGACAACCAATGATTTGGTTTCTGTGTCCAGAAATTTGTCTCTTCTAGAAATTGCATATCATAGAATTGGTAGTCTTTTGTGTCCAGTTTCTCTCACTTTTAGCATAATATATTGAGGCTCACCCACAATGGAGAATGTATCAGTAGTTCACTCCACTTATTGCTGAATAACATTTCACTCTATGTATATACACGACATTTTGTTTTGCCAATCACCAATTAATAAATACTTGGGTTATTTCCACCATGATTAACAATACTAGAAGGAACACTGGCGTGCAAGTTTTTGTGTGAACATATGTTTATATTTCTCTGGAGTAATTACCTAGGAGTGGAAATGCTGAGTCGTATCATAAGTTTATGTCTAACACCTTAAGAACTGCCAACTTTTCCAAAGTGGCTATACCATTTTACAATTCCACCAGCAATACACAAGGATTCAAGTTTCCTACATTCTTGTCAACACTTGGTGTTGTCTGTCTTTGTGATTATAGCTATCCTAGTTGGGTGTGCAGTAGTATCTCATTCCTGAATGAATAATGATATTGAGAATCTTTTCTCATGCTTATTACCCTAAGAATATATATAGTCTTTGGTAAAATGCCTATTCAACTCTTTAGCCCATTTTTAAATTGTAGTTTTCTTTTAAAATTTGTGGTAAAATGGTCATAAAAAAATTTGCCATTTTAATATTTTTAAATTGTACAGCCTGTTGCATTAAGTGTGTTCACATGGTTGTGCAGTCATCACTACCTATCTACCTTCAAACCTTTTCCATCCTCCCCAACTGAAACTCTACCCATTAAACATTAACTCCCTACACTCTCCCTTTCCCCAGGTCCTGTCAACCACCATTCTACTTTCTATCTCTACGAATCTGACTACTCTAGGAACCCTGTATAAGAGGAATCATACAATATTTGTCCTTTTGTGACTGGTTTATTTCGCTTAGTATAATGTCCTAAGGTTTACCCATGCTGTAGTTACTCTTGTAGAATGTGTCAAAATTTCCTTCTTTTTAAAAGCTAAATAATGTTACACTGTATGTATATGCCACATTATGTTTATCCATTCATCTGCTGATTTCTATCTTTTGGCTACTGTGAGTAATGCTGCTAAGAACATGGGTATACAAACATCTGTTTGAATCCCTGCTTTCACTTCTTTTGGGTATATACCCAGAAATACAATTGCTGGATCATATGGTAATTTTGTTTAATTCTTTAAGAAATCACCACACCAAACCATTTATTTTCAACAGAGGCTGCACAATTTTATATTTCCATCAGCAATGCAGCAAGGGATCCAATTCCCTCACATCCTAACCAACACTTGTTATTTTCTGTTTTTATGTCAGTAGCCATCCTATTGGGTATAAAGTGATATCTCATTGTGGCTTTGATTTGTATTTCCATAATGATTACTGATGTTCAGCATCTTTTCATGTGCTTTATTGCCATCTGAGTATCATCTTTGGAGAAAATCTATTTAAGTACTTTGCCCATTTTTGAACTAGCTGTTTGGGGTTTTCTCTGTTGCTGAGTTGTAGGAGTTCTTTATACGCTCTGGGTATCAACCCCTTATCAGATATATGATTTGCAAATATTTTCTCCCATTCAATGTATTGTCTTTTCAATCTATTAATAGTTTTATTTTTGATGAAGTCCAATTTATCTATTTTTTCTGTTACCTGTACTTTTGGTGTCTCATCCAAGAAATCACTGCCAAATCCAATGTCATGGAGCTTTTCCCCTATGTTTTTTCCTAAGGGTTTTATAGTTTTAGGTTTTTTGTTTTTTTAAAAAAATGTGTTTATTTATTTATTTATTTTTGGCTGTGCTGGGTCTTCATTGCTGTGTGTGGGTTTTCTCCAGTTGCAGCGAGCGAAGGCTACTCTTTGTTGTGGTGCGCAGGCTTCTCATTGCAATGGCTTCTCTTGTTGCGGAGCACGGGCTCTAGGCACGTGGGCTCCAGTAGCTGCGGCACACGGGCTCTGTAGTTGTGGCTTGTGGGCTTAGTTGCGCCGTGGCATGTGGGATCTTCCCAGACCTGGGCTCAAACCTGTGTCCCCTGCATTGGCAGGTGAATTCTTGTGTTTTTTGTGGTACATGGGCCTCTCACTGTTGTGGCCTCTCCCGTTGTGGAGCACAGGCTTCGGACGCGCAGGCTCAGCAGCCATGGCTCACGGGCCCAGCCACTGCCGGCATGTAGGATCTTCCCAGACCGGGGCACGAACCCGTGTCCCCTGCATCGCCAGGCGGACTCTCAACCACTGCGCCACCAGGGAAGCCCAGCAGGCGGATTCTTAACCACTGCGCCACCAGGGAAGTTCCTATAGTTTTAGGTCTTATGTTTAGTTCTTCAATCCACTTGGAGTTAATTTTTGCATACAGTATAAGAAAAAAGTCGAATTTCATTTCTTTTGTATGTGAACATCCAGTTTTCCAGCACCATTTGTTGAAAGGACCATCTTTTTTCCTGATGAATGGTATTCACACTTATCGAAAATCATTTGACTTAGTCTTATTATTATGCTGAAAGAATTTTTAATACATTCTGGATATAAGTGTTACCAGATATGTGATTTGATATATTTGAAATATTTTCTCCCAGTCCGTGATTTGTTGGGTTTTTTTTTTCATTTTCTTGATGGTGTCTTTTAAAGAATAAAAGATTTTAATTGTGATAAAGTTTACCATATCAATTTTTTTCTTTTATGGATCATGCTTTTATATATTCTACTATTATAGCACTTCTCCTACTGTATTATTTTTTCCAGATCTCCCCTCCCTCTAAACTTTAAATTCTTGGAGAACAGTGGCTATCTGAATTTTCGCCTATTTTATTTCATTCAATGAAGATACTGTACTAGAAATATGTACGTGTATACATGCATCTATGTGTGAGTATTGTGTGTGTGTGTGTGTATGTGTGTGTGTGTGTGTGTAGAAACTGTGTTAGGCAGTTAGACACTGTGAATGGAAGAGTGAAGAAAACAGACACTGTCTTAAATAAATTACATTACATTGCACAAAACAGGCAATACATTTTCGATGAATGAACAATGATCTTAACTTGATGAATACAAAACTCCATTCCCGGTCTTCCCTGGTGGCGCAGTGGTTGAGAGTCCGCCTGCCGATGCAGGGGACATGGGTTCGTGCCCCGGTCCGGGAAGATCCCACATGCCGCGGAGTGGCTAGGCCCGTGAGCCATGGCCGCTGAGCCTGCGCATCCGGAGCCTGTGCTCCGCAACAGGAGAGGCCACAACAGTGAGAGGTCCACATACCGCAAAAACAAACAAACATACAAACAAAAAAACGCCATTTCCCTAACCACTCATCAGCCTAATCATCACAATATGCAAAAACTGTCTCTCTGTAGTTTTAAAGAGTACAGGGCATTATAAGTGCATAGCCTTTGGAATCAGACCAACCTGGGTTCAATCCTTGCTCTGCCACTAGCTGTAAAACCCTAGGCAAGTTACTTTACCCCTGTTGGCCTCAGTTTTTTTATCTGTCAAATGGGAAAGTAATACTTTTCTCACAGAACAGTTTAAGAACATATGTTAGATAATATATATGATTAACCTACACAGTGCCTGGCACACAGATGCAAAAATAGCAGCAATTCTTTCATTAGCAAATATTTTTGTTTTACCTCATTTATTAAAATGTTAGAATTGTTAGCCCCCAGTTTTGAAGGTAGTGTCCATGTGACCTCTGTAATGGGCAAAATTAATGGTTTAAAACCTCGAAATCAAAAAACAAACCCAAAAAAACCCCTCAAAATCTCAAAGAGAAAAGGTGTGGAAAAGGTCAGAAATGAATCTACAATAGTTTTCATAAATAAAGTTTGCTTTCCTTAAAACAAAACAGGTAAACAATCCATCAAGTAAAAATAAATATTAGTATTTAACATACCTTAAAATAGTAATAATTCATGTTCATTTACTATACCGTTTTTAATTTAAAGAAAAGAAAAACTTGGGAGGATCACCTTCCTCTTAAATTTTAAGAAATCATAAAATTGTTTTACAACCAAAAAATTAATACTAAGATATTTCTCTTGTATACATTATCATTTATCTGAGTTTTCAATGTCCCTACTTGATGTTTCTACTTAAGTTACTGATTTTTACCTCCCAGGTCCCACCATAAACTGAGAGATACAAAATGACATGAAATACAGAGAAGACAAAATACTGTATGTAATCTTTACTTTCATCAGTGTAGCTGCGGAGGTATTTCTTTAAAATTCACTTCTAATATTGAATTATACCATTCTGAGCCTGCCCATACTTTAATGCCAAAGTACATACCGTGAATCTCTTCAGAAATTTAAGTGCAATTCCGAAGTCTGCTTTCCTTCCTGCAAATATTTCTACTTTTATCTGCTTCCTTGTTTAAAAGTCTCTTTACTATGCTCAACCTTTGATTCTTTTTTCTAATTCTCCTGAAGAGAAATAACTTGCAATTCTCATATATGGCAACTAAAATTCTCCTACTATTCTCAGAAAAGGTCTTCAGGGTCCACAGAAGTAAATTTACTTACACTAGAATTTTGCAAAAAAAAAAAAAGGATGCATGAGGCTAGGCAGGAGTTACTTAAAGCCTTTGTGATGATTCAACATTTTCTTCTTTCATGCAACAAACATTTACTAAGCAATTCCACTGTGTCAGGAAGTAAAGGGCAGTAAGACAGTCCCCTGCTCTCAAAGAGCTTGTGGTCTAGGTCAGAGAGTCTCAAATATTTTGGTCTCCACACTTTTATTAAACTCTTAAAAATTATTCAAGAACCCAAAAGAGCTTCTGCTTATCTGGATTATATCTGTCAATACTTATGTACTAAAAATTAAAACTAAGAACCTTCCAAATTATGTATTCATTTAAAACCTATTACATGTTAACATTAAAAAATATATTCTTTTAATGAACTTATCTACTAAACAGAAACAGAATCATAGACATAGAGAACAGACTTGTGATTACCAAGGGAGAGGGTTGGATTGGGAGTTTGGGATTAGTAGATGCAAACTATTACATATAGAATGTATAGGGCTTCCCTGGTGGCACAGTGATTGAGAGTCCACCTGCCAATGCAGGGGACATGGGTTCGAGCCCTGGTCCGGGAAGATCCCACACGCTGCGGAGCAACTAAGCCCATGCACCACAACTGCTGAGCCTGCACTCTAGAGCACATGAGCCACAACTGCTGAGCCCGCATGCCACAACTACTAAAGACCACACGCCAGGAGCCCGTGCTCTGCAACAGGAGAGGCCACTGCAATGAGAAGCCTGCGCACTGCGGTGAAGAGTGGCCCCTGCTCACCGCAACTAGAGAGGGCCCACGTGCAGCAATGAAGACCCAAATGCAGCCAAAAATAAATAAATAAAATAAATTTATTTTTTAAAAAAAGAATGTATAAACAACAAGGTCCTACTGTATAGCACAGGGAACTATATTCAATATCCTGTGATAAAGCATAATGGAAAAGAATATGAAAAAGAATGTATATATGTATCACTGAGTCACTTTGCTGTACAGCAGAAATTAACACAACACTGTAAATCAACTATACTTCAATAAAATAAATGTAAAACATATATATATATATTCTTTTGAAAGACATATTTTTCCAAAATATAAAACATTATATATATTAAAAAAATTTAGTGAGAAAAGTGGCACTGTTTTACATTTCTTCAAATCTCTCTTATGTCTGGCTTAATAAAAGACAACTGGGGCTTCCCTGGTGACGCAGTGGTTAAGAATCCGCCTGCCAGTGCAGGAGACACAGGTTCAAGCCCTGATCGGGGAAGATCCCACATGCGGAGGAGGAACTAAACCCGGGAGCCACAACTTCTGAAGCTCGCGCACCTAAAGCCCGTGCTCCTAAGCAAGAGAAGCCACCGCAACAAGAAGCCCGCGCAACCGCAATGTAAAGTAGTCCCCCCAGCACCCCCTCCCTCCAAGGGGCAAAGAAACAACGACCCAATGCAGCCAAAAATAAATAATAAATTTATAAAAAGAAAAAAAAGACAACTGGATTCTCATTTTCTGCCTCTGCAGAAATTCAATCTGTTACAGTAATGTTGCTCTGATTGGTATACATGAAAAAAACCCATATTCAAGAAGATACATAGTTGCAAAATACAAAAAAGACGAATGTGACAAACCTCTGAAAGTCTTATGGGGCCCACAAGGGTCCTTGGATCACACTTTGATAACAGCTGGTCTAGAACAATGATTTCCAATGTTTTGTTTTGTTTTTTTTTTTGATGAAACGCCTCATCAGTAAAAAAATTTGAAAATACTACCTCCAGACTTGACACTTGTGCATATCAAACTCAATAAATGATACTTAAAAAAAAAAAAAAAAAAAAAAGAACTTCCCTGGTACCGCAGTGGTTAAGAATCCGCCTGCCAATGCAGGGGACACGGGTTTGAGCCCTGCTCCAGGAAGATTCCACATGCCGCAGAGCAACTAAGCCTGTGCATCACAACTATCGAAGCCCATGCCCCTACAGCCCATGCTCCGCAACAAGAGCAGCCATCGCAATGAGAAGACAGTGCACCACAAAGAGTAGCCCCCGTTCTCTGCAACTAGCGAAAAGCTGGCACGCAGCAATGAAGACCCAATGCAGCCAAAAATAAATTAATGAATTAATTTAAAAAAATACTCCCTCCAGTATATATACATACTTACTTAAACGTACTATTCTACTAATATTACTATTTCTATTATGAAACATACACACACATTTTTAAGATAATATGAAAAATAAAAATGAATAGAAATTCTAATGTTTTTCTCAATATCCCAATGCATTGTCTTACTTTGGGATTAAAAAGGGAGAGCTATACAAAGACACATTTACAATAGAATTTTAAAAGGGCTCCAAAAGATGAGGTTGTCACTCTGTCCCACAAAAAGAAAACATTTTTGTATCCCTAATATTAGTCCCATGATGGCTAATTTTTTTTGTTTGGTGTTGTTTTTAAAAATTGAGTAGAGAACCTTTTCATCTCTGAATGAGTTTATTTTCTGATGAGAACAGCAGCACTTATTACAGAAGATTTAGAAAACAGGTAACAAAAATAACTATAATCTTAAGACCCAGAGATAATTACTATTAACATTTCTATTAATAGTTACATATAGTTTTTTATATATGACTATATACCTAATATATAATTATTTCTATATAAACCCAGATAATGCCATATATATTGATTTAATATCTGCAATTTTTAGCAATACATTCAAACATCTTTTCATGACATTAAATGTCTTCTACATCAATATTTTTAATGGTCTCATTGTATTTCATGGAAGGAATCCACTATAATCAATCCTCTACTGTAGGACATTTAGTTTCCAATTGATGAAGAAAGGCTATGATAAATACTCTTGTACTTTTTGTGTTGCCTGTGCTGTATCTTTGTGTTTGTCCATGAAGAAAGGCTATGATACTTTCTGTGTTGTCTGTGTTGTATCTTTTTTATCTATGAAAAACTACTTACCTATAAATGGTATTGCTGACCTAAAATGAATAGACGTATTTAAATCTATTACTATGAACTGTCCTGGAGAGAGTTTATCCAACTTTTTTTTTTGGCCTATTTCATAGGTTAAAATCTGTATCTTACTGTTATTTTAACTTACCATTGTATTTTCTTAAATACACTATAGTAACTGGATATTTCTCTCTTTCTTTTAGAATCACTTAGTTTTTGATACCCACTGTCTACTTCATGTCTTCTTCCACAGATCTGGCACCTTGCTAACCTAGTTACTCAGTCTGCAACTCTCCATGCTTTTCATTCATTTACCAAATATTTATCAGTACATGCTAAGCATTATTCACTACTATTTCAGTCTGTGACCTAAACAAAGCAATATACTAATGGCAAAGCTGAAATTAAAATGAAAGCCTTGGGCGCAGAGGAGGCTTTCCTAAGGACAATTAGTATAAAATGTTATGTAATCAGTAGTCTAAGAAAAACCCCATAATCTTCACCCACAAATGTGAACATCCATGATAGCTTTAGTAGCTATTTGCTATAATAAGGGCAAAGAATACAGAAGACAAAGGGGGGGGGCTGGAATTTCAGGATTCAATGCTAGTAAATTTTTAATATTTTAGCTATTAATTAAGGTTATTGGTAAACAAATAATGAAAAAAGCCTACTCACCAGTAGGCTTTTTGAATCCACTAAAAATTATAACAATATAGCAACATTGAAAATATATAGATGCAATGTTAGTTTTTTAAAAAACTAAACAATAAAATCACATATGCAAATAGACAACAAGAATAGGCAAAATTAAAATTGCTGTGTATCAAGACAGGTTGAGTAAGACTTTTATTTACAAATTTTTCAGACAATATAAGGAAACTTCAGGTAAGTATATATTCCTAACTAGAGCCCTTAATTATCCCAATTTTCTTTATTTTTTATAAAATTATAATAAAACTAGTTGACAGTGAGGATCTAATTTTTAAAAGTGGCTCCTAGGTTATGTCCAGGTTCAGTCCACTCTCCTAAATCAATTTCGAGTGCATTCTTACTTTATAATACTAATATAATACCAAACATATTATAGCTCTGTAGCTTCCAAAATAAACTCACATATATTGTCTCACACCAACAAGCCTGTCTTGTTATTATCCACGTTTTTATAGGTGCGGAAACTGAAGCTACTCTAGGTTCAAATATTTATCCAAAATCAAAAGACAAGTAAGTCAATACCAAGGTTTTTCTGACTCTTACTACATACATCTTTCCACTATATTGCTCCCTGTGATAAAAAATATTTTGATTAATGGTCTCCAAATAATATCAGATTCTGAATAGCAAAAAATGAACTAGTCTACATTTAATATAATTTTCTTAACAAGAGTAGTAAGTTGTACAAATCCAGTTTAGCAACAAGATAGATAATAAGAGCTTAAACAACAAAAGAACTTGGTAAAAAAAACAAATCTGAATCATAAAATTCTACGTAATCAAGATTTATATTATAGCATTTGAAACATGTAAATTTTTTATAAGAACTGTGTTGCCTGGGCAAAATATTTCTAAGCATTTTGAAAGGAGATTATTTCAAAACCTAGTAAGCTCAGAATGTTATAATAATTTCTTAAAAATCAATTTCATTCACATGAGTTGATCTACTAATTTTTTCATTCACATGAGTGATCTAATTTTTTTCTGAAACAACTGTGATTTTTATCTTTACTATTGAGTTGGATTTGAATTCAAACGCTAAATGTCAGATTTGAAAAATATGCACAGTCATAATAATCTTCAGCTTAACGTGATGAAAGGTCAAATCTCACCAAATAATCTAACAGATGATAAGAATGAGAAGGATAATTACAATGGCATTGATGATGATACAGCTAAGATCTTCTTAGTAGGTACTATATATGTCGAGGTCTGGTCTAAGCATGAATTATCTCAAAATTCACAACAACACTGAGAAATATATCAAAATACATACCAAAAAAAGAAACTGAAACTTAAAATGTTAACTAACTTAAGTCACATGGCTAATAAATGGTACAACCAAGGCATGAACCTTGACAGTACTGATTTTATAGTAACTAAAATGTGCCAAATTTACGTCAACTATTTTAAAACCATATAATAAGAAAAGATAAATATTTAATGAGTTCTTACCTCTTCAGGCAGTTCACTGTACATGGTTTCAGAGGTAGACAATAAAAATATGGGTGAAAATGACGGTATATCTTGTAGCAAAGTCAGAAAAGTTGCTCTCACAGTTTCACTGACGGCTTCCCACCAATCACCAATGTGAGGCATGTAAACAATACTAGGTACTGTTCTTCGAGCTTCACGAAAAATCTAATTAAGGAAAGAACTGGCATTAAAAATTCAAATAGATATTATTCTAAAGTCTACACAGTAACCCTCAAATACATTAAATGTGTCAGGCCTGTTACTATAATTACTTTCAGCCCCAGTACTTAAGCTGTTCAAGATATGCACAAGCCATACATACAGCTTCTATCTACCCTTACCCCACCTAAGAAAAGGAGTATTTTTTTGTTATTTTATTATTCCTATTCAGTATATATTAATAGTATAAAGGCATCAAATTGTTCCACTTATCTATCATATAAATAAAGCAAAATACCACTATAAAATATGCTGCAAATAAAGAGATAAGCATGTACCTATATGTCACCCACTTAAGAGTGATTATCAGGAAGCACAAAGAAGAAAAAGAGACATAGCTTACATGTTCGTGCACACTGGCTAAAATCACTCAACATATGAATTAAATAAATATTTTAACCAAGATGTACCACCCTAGAGCTTAAAATTAATGAACTACCTGCTGAACCACTTGTTTACCTCCCATTATCTTAATTCAATCTTCTATAAAATAGTCACAAAATACCCTTAATCTCTAAAGAACAATAAATACATTAGCTAAAAGCTATGAGATACTCCCACTTCAGAAAATAGAAAATAAAGTTCCCTCAGGTGTTAAAAAGAGTCTTAACCATAGCTTCAGTCACAATCTGCCAACACATGTCAATAAAGACCAGGTTGGCTATTAATAAGTTGTCAAACAGAACTACTGACCTTTACAGAAGAGTCAACAACAGCTCAACAGCCCATCAACAAATTCTCACAGATTATTATGACATCTCTTAAATACTTTTAACGAGCGTAAGAATAAGTTAAAAATGACTATCTTTCTTCAATTTAATTTGAGAACTCTACTTCTAAAATTCTCTACTATTTTCTCTTAAACACATTTCAATTAACCTATATAATATACAAGATACAGAAATAAGAATCAAATAATTTAAATGATTAGGATTATCAGAAACATTCCTAAAATTCAAAAGGATTGTTTTTCTTTAAAGAGTAAGCCTACCACTTGCATGAATTTTTTAAATACTATATTTTATATAGCTTTAAATCTCCTGTGTAAAATAAAATGTACTGCCAATTTAATAATAAGCCAGATGAAAGATACTCAAATAAAATTTTCCCCCAAATCGGAAATGTAGATGTTATGATCACTCACATCAAAAGTAACATTTGCTCCTTCCCTTCCTTTAATATTTGCATATCCACCAATCCAGAACAGTTGTACAGTACAACTCCTTCAGGACTCTCAAATTTTGACCTTTTCTGCAAACACGCACCCTCTTATCCTGGATCTTGAAAATCCAAGGATTACTGTTTTCCAAAGTTCATGTAGAAGATTCATAAGAGAAAAACAAGCATAAATATTGGCAAAAGGAAGGAACCACACAGGAGCACAAAGGCAAGAGAGGCATTTGATTCCAAAAAAAAAAAAAAAAAAATGTTTTTATTACATGCCACCCAATCAGGCATGGTATGTGGAAGACACTGACCAACACCTGTTGCTGATAAAACTAGGGAAAGTCAGCAGGGAGAGAAAGGTGATTATATGAAAAAGAGTAACAAACTACACAGCTTACTGAGAAACCTCACAAAACTACCTACCCTAATTCAGCCATGCAAGTTACCACATGCCCAGGGAGAGATGAGACAACATGCCTTTTTTAAAAAATGAAATACTGCCTTGCAGTCTAGTATTTGTAGGTTAGGTTTTCTATATGTGTTGAGAACATCTAGCTGCTAGCAAATATCACAGTATCGGCAAAGCAACAGAAGGTTAAGTGATAATAAATAAAAAACTTTACAGAGCCAGAAGTTAAACAATGCAATACTGTAGGTGTTTTAAACTTATCTGCAAGGCTGAACTAGATACATAAGGGTTTTTTTTTCTATTTCTTTCCTTTTCTCATCCAAACCTCTCAAAATTAGCAAACTGAACATGATAATGATACTCTAGTAACCTTTTTATTTCCAAAGACTTTAGGAAAGTATCTTTATAAGTAAACCTTTTGAAATTATATTTGAAAACCTAGAGGGGAAAAAAAATCAGGAAAAAAGTCTAAGACAAATATAGAAAAATAAAAAGGCTCTGCCTTTCTGGTCCATGAATATATAATTACATGGACTGAGAATTAATCTAACTATATGCAATACCAATAGCCAGGGAATATTTTCAAAATTTTCTCTGAAGCCTTTAAAGGAAAAACATCCTTAATTTCCAGAAAAATTTAAAAATACTACTAAAACAAGTTTCCTTTTTAAATTCCTTACCCCATGTTATCTCAGAATATTAAAATAAACTTTCATATTTTCTTTAAATAGCCAAGCTGTCCTAATTCTGTTTTTGAAATGAAATTTCAAAAAAGAATAGAGTCTGAGAATAGTATTTAAAAATTCAGAAAAAAGTTTAAACCTATTGTGATTTTTCTACAATGTAAAATCGGCTCCTCAGCAGTTTGCTGGTAATTTTTGAAGTTATGGAATAAGTTACACTCTGTGAAATCAATTAACCAGATATCTTATAGTAGAAAAATAAAGCCTAGTTTTAGTGAAGCGGCAACTGTCTTGGAAACAAGTGATGCCATTTGATAACTAGAAAAATACTCACCTACAGGGTGTCTTGGATTGGTGGATGTGCAAGGTGTAGTAGAAAACAGAAAAACTGTTATAGAGAAAAAAAGACAGTAGGCCAAATTACTGAACCAACCGTTTCAAAATACCTCTGACATGACCAGCACTCTTGCACAAATAAAATGAACGTACACCAGTGTATGTGAATGTTCATTTTGATTCTTTAAACAATATATTTCTGGCCTCTTCTTGTTCCAGACATCATAGTCCCTTATATAACTTTTTTTAAGTTTCTTTATTTAAAAAATATCAAAAACTACTTTCTCTGAATATTAATGATATGAAAGGCAAAAATCAGGCCACTGAAATTAGAAGTATCCATGCAAGGAAGCACTAACAATATAAACTGCACCTATATTTATAAGGGTCCTTATCTCAAAAGCTAAATTTCAAATCAGTACGTTAGATGCCAAATTAAAATGTTCAGTGCGTGAAAATTCACTGTATCTTTAAAAAATGAAGAATATACAGCCTATAACAAGCCATTTTCATTAAAAACTGAAAACTGGAATAATTTTAAATACAGAGGTACCTGAAGCAGAAACCTCCAAGCCAGTACAGCTTTCACTTTCCTAAAAGGGGCTATATGAGAAAAACAACTTTTTGTCATCAATGAATTTCCAGAATTTGTCTTGGTCACGTTACAGTACTAAAATTATAAAACACAGGTAAAAGAAAAATCTTGGGGGCTAAATTTGTCCTCAATTTTTATAAAAACTAAAAAGCACTATTTAAATAAGTTTAATTCCTTAAACCATGCTATCAAAACTGTTAAATAATATGTCTCCATTACTGATAACTTTATTATATTTGTCACTTACTCCATTTATGTTCTATTGACCTAAGATTTACTGAGCATCTCTGTGAAAAGAAGGCACTGTCTGGGATCTGAAGATTCAGGATTCAAGAAATAAAAAGCTCAATTTCTTTACAAGCATATAAAATCATCCTGTTATAAAACGCAACTATACTAGAGTTTCCGAACAATGGATTTAATGCAAATCAACATTTCTTGAAAATGAAAAACACCCAAAATCCTTTTCTGATATTTTCATTGCTAAAAACATCAATAATTTCAGTAAATGTGATACAATTTGGGCCAGGATAATTTAATTTGTTTACAATTCACAAACAAAATGTGCTATGGTAAAACACAGATGTGTACCCACATGCACAAACACAAGAGTATCCAAAGTATATACAGACTGTTATGGAGAAACCCAGAAATCCTTTTTCACAAGCAAGAGCATCCAAAGTATACACATAGGTAAGTATAGTAATTCCTTAATGCCACATAACCAAAACGGATTTCCCCTGAGAATTTCCAGATACAATTTCTTTCTAGGGAACAAAAAATACTAAAATTTTCACCCCAAAAAATACCTTACTGACCATGTGAAATTACTCATAACACCGTATAGTACCCAAACTCCAAAGCTTTGAACAGACCATATTTAAATTTATCAATTCGATCATAACTCTGTATTAATGAAAAAGATTAAATATAACACACTCATCAATCCCTTTTTTCCTAAATCAGCAGTAGAAATAATACAAGAGGGAAAAAAATACATATGAAAATGTCAGTAAGGGGGCTCATAGTTGTTGCTATTTTTTTTTAAGAGTATTAATACAGTAAGTCTTTTACTACAGATACTAACATCTCTGACTTTGTTGTAGGGTTCAATAATTACTTGTGAACTTACTGGGACAACCATAAATCTTCCAGGCTACATCAGTTTCCATTCTCCTTCCAGAGCCTTTGGAAGACTATGAAATGCTCAGTAACATACATACACACATGCGCACACACAGAGTTACTTTATGAACTCTGGCAATTGTTTCAGTTATAAATGTCGAACTACTGTCCAGTGATCAGCTAAAGTACTATATTTCAAAGTGTGGTTTACTGAAAACCTAGAATAGTTACAACTGGGATGCATGTTTGAAGTGCAGATTTCTGGGCTTATCCCAAATTTCATGAATCAGAATCTCTGGGTGTGGTGCCAGGGAATCAGAAATTTTAATAAGCACCCCCAGGAGATTCTCATGCTCATTAAATTTTAAGAAACAGTGAGGGACTTCCCTGGTGGTCCAGTGGCTAAGACTCCGTGCTCCCAATGCAGGGGGCCTGGGTTCAACCCCTGGTCAGGGAACTAGATCCCACATGCTGCAACTCAGAGTTCGCATGCCACAACTAAAAGATCCCACACACATCAACAAAGATCCCGCATGCCACAAATAAAGACCCGGCGCAGTCAAATAACTAAATAAAGATTTTAAAAAAAAAGAAAGTAAGAAAGAAACAATGAGAAAACCCTACAGCAGTCACTAACTCCTCTACCATTTTTCATGCAACTGATAATATTACTCAATAGCTGGGGCATTCAGAAGAAACAGAAGTTTTGTCATATATCTGCTTGTGTGTGGATGTTTTAAAGAATGGCATAGAATTAAACACGGTCCCCATGGCATAAAGAAATATGAAGTAGGGCCCTTCCCCCCTTTTCATCTTATCACACACATAAATACAGATCTTTAAAGGTGATTTAAGACTTCTTTCCTTTAAAACTACCTTTCGTGTTCATGTTACACTATTAAATAACCCAACGTAATTTATATTACATATCTTAGAGGCAGGGGAAAAGAAAATCACAGAAGAATAACTTGCCACAGACCAAACCCTTATATTCCGCATGTATTTAGAGAGGATTCTACCTATAGAAGGACTAGCTACAAAGAGAAGTAAAGCAAAAGGGAAGAAAAGAAAGGGAATACAGAACAGAAGGATAGAAAGAAGGGTTTTTATCTTTCCAGCATTTCAGCACCTGACTTATGTGCTCTCTTCCCTAGGACTTTTATACCTAGTTATACCCAGGCTTACCAATCTCTACAAATTAATAAAAAATTCCTCAGTTTCATTATATAATAGCCTCTTCATGAAGAATTTTCCAGAAAAGACAGTATTATGTTATAATAAATAATTTTTAATATGCACTTAAAATACAAACAATCAGGGATTAACCGTGACAGTTTACATGGTCTCTGGTCAGTGTTCAGAGAAAGTCTGAGCTTCAGCTACCATGACTACAAAATTCTGTCTCAGTGCCTTGTTAGATTAGACATCCAGGTGGTGGTCACTTAAGAATAAGCCCTACTTCCAAACCAGAAGCTCATAGGTGGAAGCAGAGAAGATGAGATGTCTTGACATACTAGATGCAATGTAACACAACCAAAACAATAAATGGAGGGTTTTCGTTGCTTCCCACCACCAAGTGACACTTCTCTCCACCCTCCTCACCAACATGACAGAAAAGTAGTAAAAGCCAAGATATGTGAAAGAGGCCAAAGAACATGCAGTCAGAATTCAAATTTAGCCCAATGATGCCAAGTAGGATTCAGAGAAAAAAAAAATCCAGGATTCCAATAAGATCAACATAGTTTACTACAGTGCTTCATATTTCCTTACCTAACATTAAGCCAGTATTGTGTTTGTGAATATACACACACATTAGCCATAAGGAACAACTATAGACAGAATGTTCCTCTTTCAAAGTGATTTTATCTTTCAGTTTGTTTGATACTGTCAAGTATACATGTAAAAGGAAACAAAAAACTCTAAACCATAGAGCAGAGTATAAACTAAAATGACAAAGTTTATCCATTCCCCAAATCCTCCAAATTCCTTCCCGCAAGCCAAAACAAAGATTATTAACAGTTTTTTGGGGGTATTCTTAGATAATATTTCTACTTATATATAAACATGAACATATATTTTTAAGGTTTTTTTTTCATGAAGAAGATCATACTTAGATTTACAACTTGCTTTTTCAGTAGTATCTCCTTCACCTTTCCTTATCAGCCTATGTAAATCTACCTCAATCTTGTTAATGACTTCCTAGTATTCCTTTGTTACTATATTTTAGCCAGTCCACCATAAAAAGGACATTTAGTTTGTTTCTTTTTGTCTTATTTTGTTTGGTAATTCTACACACAATGCTTTGATGAATAACCTTGTACATTCAGCAGTGAATACTTATAGCTAATATATCTTTAGGAAATGTTTTTTTGTTTTTTGAATAAGTGTTTCTTTTTTTTTTTTTTACATCTTTATTGGAGTATAATTGCTTTACAATGGTGTGTTAGTTTCTGCTTTATAACGAAGTGAATCAGTTATACATATACATATGTTCCCATATGTCTTCCCTCTTGCGTCTCCATCCCTCCCCACCCTCCCTATCCCACCCCTCTAGGTGGTCACAAAGCACCGAGTTGATCTCCCTGTGCTATATGGCTGCTTCCCACTAGCTATCTATTTTACATTTGGTAGTGTATATAAGTCCATGCCACTCTCTCACTTTGTCACAGCTTACCCTTCCCCCTACTCATATCCTCAAGTTCATTCTCTAGTAGGTCTGTGTCTTTATTCCTGTCTTACCCCTAGGTTCTTCATGACATTTTTTTTCCTTAGGAAATGTTTTTTAATGTAAAATTCCTGGGTCAAAAGATACTTGAAAGTTTAAAAGACAGTTCCAAACTACACTCCAAAATCAATAAATAAATTTACATTTCCACTAACCAAGTATGAGCACCCATATCTCCAATATTAGGTTTATCAAGCTTTTCATTTTTACAAGCCTGATAGTTGTTTTAAAATAGCATCTTCCTGCTTTAATATGCTTCTTTTTTTTTTTTCACTTATAAGTAAGGTAAAGAATCTTATCAAATTTTTACTGGTTGCTTTTGTTACTTTTTTCTCCCTATAAATGTCATGCTCCTATTTTGCCAATTCTTTTATTAGGTTGTTATTCTTTCTTCTTCCTGATTTTAATATATCTTTGTATAGTAAGGAACTTGTCCTTGACATGTGTTGCAAATACAAATTTTTACCAGGTTATGTCTATTAATCTTATTTAAAGAAAGTTTCTTGTCATGTGTAATTTAAAATTTTATAAAGTCAAATTTGTTCTTATCTTTATGTTTCCTGGCTTCCGTTCATTGCCTTGAAATTAAATACTTTCTCATGTCCAAGATAATATACTGACCTTGTGAATTATCCTAACACTTTTATAGTTCCACTGACAATCTAGAATTTATTTGGGGGCTAAAGAAAAAGGTAGGAAATCCAGTTTTGTTTTTTCTTATTCCCTTCATAGAGCCAGCCAGTTTTCTAAGACTATTTATTAAATAATCCTTCTATTCTATGATATCAAATGTCATCATCATCATCATACACTCAACGTCATCAGATACTAAATTCTATTTCTACACAGGCCTAAGCATGACTTCTCACTTTTGTTCTATTGTTTTGTCTATCCCTGCACAGGTACAAATACTTTATTACCACAGTTCTATTACATGTGTAAACATCTGGAAGGGAATCCTCATTACACTTTTTTCTCTAGAATTCTCCTTGCTATGCTCATATTTATTTTCTAGAGGAAACAAAGAGCCTTTTTTTAACATCTCCTCTTAAATTTGGAGGGATTATAATTATAATTGCACTTAATTTATAGATTAATTTAGAAAAGAACTCATAGCTATCCAATGTTGAGTCTTACCAGCCATTAGTTGTGAAAGGAGCTGCAGCAGTAGTGATAAACATGATGACAGCTGTCGTTGTTGAGTACTGTATGCCAAGACTATTGGATGAGCTTGTTTTAATAATCACAGTAATCTTATGTGGTATCATTATCTTCATTTCATAGACGAGAAAATTAAGGCTCAAACAGGTTAAGCAACTTGTCCAAGGCCACAACCAATACACAAGTAGCTGAGATTTTAATCTGTGCAGTATGACTTGAGTCTACACTCTGAATTACAGTAATTAAAAACAAGGTGTGGGGGCTTCCCTGGTGGCTCAGTAGTTGAGAGTCCGCCTGCCGATGCAGGGGACACGGGTTCGTGCCCCGGTCCGCGGATATCCCACATGTCGCGGAGCGGCTGGGCCCATGAGCCATGGCCACTGAGCCTGCGCGTCCAGAGCCTGTGCTCCACAACGGGAGAGGCCACAACAGTGAAAGGCCCGCGTACCGCAAAAATTAAAAAACAAAACAAAACAAAACAAGGTGTGTCTTTCACTTATTCAACTGTCCTCAAGTGACTTTTTAGCTTTCTTCTTTTAGGCCATGCAAATTAATTGTTTAAGTTAATTCCTAGGTAAACTTAGTTGCTATTTTAAATGGGACCTCTTCTTCCATTACACAGTTGACCCTTGAACAAGGCAGGGGTTAATCTGTGTATAATTTATAGTCAGGCCGTCTAGATTTGCAGGTTCTCTGCATCCACAGGTTCAACCAACCATGGACCTTGTAGTACTGTATTTACTGCTTAAGAATATCCATGTATAAGTGGACCCGTGCAGTTCAAACCCGCACTGTTCAAGGGTCAACCATATTTCTAACTTGTTATTGTTTGTATAAAAGGAAACTATTGATTTTATAACATTAACTTTGAAATTGTCTGCCTTACAGAATTCTCTTATTGGCCCTAACCGTTTTTCAGTTAATACTACAATCATATCATAGGCAAATATTTACAACTTCAGTGTGTTCATTCCAATATTTATATATCTCACATGTAACTGAATCAATTTTGCATGCCTTAGTGATGGTATATTACTCTTTCAATGTGCTACTAGATTCCATTTGTAATATTTACTTTATGACCACTGTCTAAGTGAGATTAGACTACAATTTTCTTTGTATTTCTTTCAAAGGTTTAGCATCACTCTTTTTTTTGATTTCACGTCTTTCCTTATTTTTCTATGCTTTGGAAAAGTTTAACTGGCATCAAAATAATCTTATTCTTTAAAATTAAAAGAATGCACCTGTGAAACTGTTTGGATTTAGTGCATTTTTTTTTTTTTTTTTTCCCTCGGCATGTGGGATCTTCCTGGACCGGGACACAAACCCGTGTCCCCTGCATCGGCAGGCGGACTCTCAACCACAGCGCCACCAGGGAAGCCCCGGATTTAGTGCTTTTTGACACTCAATTTCTTCTTCCACAACTACTGTCTATTTAGATCCTCTCTCCTCTGAAGTCAACCTTGTTAATTTATATTTTCCTAGTAAATCACCTGGATTTATTTTAAATGATACCAAGTAATTCTCTTACTTGCATAAAAACTGCAATAATTTTGTCTCACTAAAAAGGAAAAATACAAGCAAACATATAAATCAACATTATTGGAAAACACTCACAGCCAGGATAAATTAAATGTATAAAACTTGGAGAAAATTACTGGTATATAGTTTTTTAGGCAGGCCATGGGTTTTGGAAAAAAACCCTTTAAATAGGGCTTTAGAAGTAGTGAAGTACTGCTAGGATGTTCATACCCAAAGAATTGTAAATAAAAGAGAAATAAAACTGACACTATGAACTGTTTAAAAAAATCTATTTCATGCCACAAGGTACAGAATGGTTTTCAATTAGATAGTTTATGTATTAAATATTTATGAACTATAACTGAAAAAACAACAAAACTGTGTGCAGTGCTCTTAAGTGTTACTACTCCAGCCATCTAATCTCTAAAAGTAGGCTAAATATCAAAGTAGAAAGTGACATTCAAACACTTAATGAGTACTTACTATGAGCTGGGCACTGTGTCAGAGACACAGAAATGGTGAAGACATGGTCTCTTGGTTCAAAAAACTTATTCCCTTAGCCCCTAGTTCCAACATGACACACTTATAATAAATTCACAGTTATATATTAAAACATCAAGAAATATAAACAGCCCCACTATAATTCTGCTTCACAAGCTAGCAAATATAAAGTAGTTGAAAATCAAATATCAAACACACTTCATTATTGATACAAATATATATAATTTTAAAACTGCTATCACTTTTCTATATTAATTTTAAATCCTGGCATTCTCAAAGTGGATATCATTTCCCTTACTACGATAAGGCTGTAAGTACAGATAGAAGTCTAAAGAGGCCCTGAAAAAAGGGTCAGTAAAAGGCAAAAAGAAGCTCCCTTTCTACACTGTTTAATGAAATGAACCTTTAATACAAGAAATTGGATTATTAAAATTTCAGAGAAGAATGAAGTATCATGGGAAAAACAATGAGCTCACTTTAAAATATCAACAGGATCCTCTGCCTTAATATTAGAATGTTAATGAATAACCAACAGAAAGTTAATATTCATATTACTGTTCTTTGAAAAAATTTTATCTATAATCACTACCGAGATATAAACAATAAGAAAGTAGGAAGTACTTTGATACAGGACAAACCTACCTGTGCACATGATTCTTCAGGTGTTTTGGCACTAACTGAATAAAGTGCTGGGAGATCTAGTCTGTGCACAGAGAATTTTTCTAGAGTGTGCAAAAGTGCTGGAGCAAGGTGAGAAGTTTGACCTGAGCCTCGTTCTCCAGACAGCAATAGTCTTGGCCTGTAAGAGGTTGGCTGATGATATGGTGACCTGCAATAAACATAAGACATAACAATTATTTCAAAACCATACACTCTAAAGACCAAAATAAAATATTAGGAAAATATTTACATAAAAGAATGTAATGCCAAATTAACAGAACTTTTTTTTTACCTCTCTCATTTTTTTAAGTACAGCAAAGCATTTTTTAAATAATTACAGTTTTAAAATACTGATCTCTCTGGCCATATTAATATCAAGACATAAAAGTATAAAAATCCATCCTAAAAGAAAGTTCATCCTATCATACCACATATATTAACTTGGAAAATGCTTCAGACAGTAAGTATGATTTAGTTATTAATTAACCCAGGTCAAATGTTAAGAATTCCACTTCTCCAACAAAGAGGTACATCTAAAGATTACTCAAAATGTAGGACTTCTGGGCTTCCCTGGTGGCGCAGTGGTTGAGAGTCCGCCTGCCGATGAAGGGGACACGGGTTCGTGCCCCGGTCCGGGAGGATCCCACATGCCGCGGAGCGGCTGGGCCCGTGAGCCACGGCCGCTGAGCCTGCGCATCCGGAGCCTGTGCTCCGCAACGGGAGAGGCCACAACAGTGAGAGGGCCGCGTGCCGCAAAAAAAAAAAAAAAAAAATGTAGGACTTCTTTTTTTTAATGGTTAAAATGGTAAATTTTATAAATATTTTATCACAGTTTTTTTTAACATCTTTATTGGAGTATAATTGCTTTACAATGCTATGTTAGTTTCTGCTTTATAACAAAATGAATCAGTACATATACATATATCCCCATATCTCTTCCCTCTTGCATCTCCCTCCCTCCCACCCTCCCTATCCCACCCCTCTAGGTGGTCACAAAGCACCGAGCTGATCTCCCCCTGTGCTATGCGGCTGCTTCCCACTAGCTATCTATTTTACATTTTACCACAGTTTTTAAAATAGAAAAAAAAAAAGTAGGACTCCTTCAGTGGCAGCAATTTTGTTTCTAGGCCAAAAAAACCTAACTGTTCTTACCCTAATATATGATATCTAAAGCCCTACACCAGAGAAGGCAAATTTAGGATAACATATTAAAACAAACTCAATTAGTATTTTCAAGATTCTACAGCACCATTAAAAAGATAAATAAGGGGCTTCCCTGGTGGCGCAGTGGTTGAGAGTCCGCCTGCCGATGCAAGGGACACGGGTTCGTGCCCCAGTCTAGGAGGATCCCACGTGCCGCGGAGCGGCTGGGCCCGTGAGCCATGGCCGCTGAGCCTGCGCGTCCGGAGCCTGTGCTCCGCAACGGGAGAGGCCACAGCAGTGGGAGGCCCGCGTAGCCCAAAAAAAAAAAAAAAAAAAGATAAATGAAAAAAGTTTATCTAATATCACTATAGATAATGCAGGAAATTCTAAGCAATGCAATAAGAATAAAGCAAATTTAAAAATGGAACTAACGGAAAGAAATTGAACAAACACTGTTACTTGTAAAGAACATGATTATACACTAGAAAATCCAAGAGAATCAACTAATGACTGCTATAGTCTACCAGCAAAATAACAAGACTGAAGATGGAAATAGAAAAACCAAAAGATTTTCCTAAACACCATCAATAACCAATACAAAAAAGAAAGGAAGATTCTATTCACAACTGCAAAAATACAAATGATAAACAATATTAAATAATCTTAACGAGAGAGGTATGAAACTATATAGAATACATCATGAGCCTGAATATAGATGTCAATTCTTCCTATGCATTTATACCTAGCTATAGTTAACTATATACATATGGTTGGTTTATAGTATTTTATTTTATAGATTTAAAAAATGCAAATCAAAACCCCAAAAAAGATTGGAGCGGGGGGGCGGGGGGGGGAGATTTAAACTTATTTGCAACATTATCTGAAAAAATAATCAAGTAAGAACATCAAGGGGACTTCCCTGGTGGTCCAGTGGCTAAGACTCTACACTCCCAATGCAGGAGGGCTGGGTTCCATCCCTGGTCAGGAACTAGATCCCACGTGCCGCAACTAAAGGTCCTGCGTGCCTCAACTAAGACCCGACACAGCCAAATAAATAAGTTTTTTTTTTAATTAAAGAAAAAGAACATCAAGAAAATTTTGGATAAGTGTGCTAACATCAAGAAAATTTTAGGTAAGTGTGCTAGCTCCAATTTCAGAACATTTAAACCTGTTTTAGTAATTAGCACTTCATACACACTTCTTGTTTAATTTTCTTAACAATTCTATGAAATACATAAGTTTCCTCTTACTAAATAAAGAACCCAAGGCTAAGAGGGGTTAGGTATAAGATTATACAACTGGGTGTCCATATAACTGCAAAGTCCAGGTTCTAAAACACAAAGTTAAGATGCGCCCTACTTTATACTGATACATATTACAGAACAGAATAATAGAATGAAGAATACACCAAAGAAAAGAAACACAGATCAGTGGTACATAGCAGCCCAGGAAATAAATCATAGTAATTGAAAGAGTTTTATATAAGATAATAAGCATAAAAATAAATGGAACAGAGATGAATTATAACACAAATATTGTTTTAAAATAGGGAGGGGGCTTCCCTGGTGGCGCAGTGGTTAAGAATCCGCCTGTCAATGCAGGGGACATGGGTTCGATCCCTGGTCCGGGAAGATCCCACATGCCGTGGAGCAACTAAGCCCGTGTGCCACAACTACTAAGCCTGCGCTCTAGAGCCTGCAAGCCACAACTACTGAAGCCCACATGCCAGATCTCCTGAAGCCTGCGTGCCTAGAGCCTGTACTCCACAACAAGAGAAGCCATCACAATGAGAAGCCCTCGCACCGAAACGAATAGTCCCCACTTGCCGCAACTAGAGAAAGCCCGCACACAGCAACCCAATGCAGCCAAAAAATAAATTACTTAATTAAATAAATAAATCTATTAAAAAAAAATAGGGAGGATTCAGATCCTCAATTCACAAAACAAAATGAATTCTAACACAGAAACAAAAAAAACCCAGAAGATTCATGTTTTTTGTTTTTTTTTTTCTTTTTTTGGGGGGGTACGCGGGCCTCTCACTGTTGTGGCCTCTCCCGTTGCGGAGCACAGGTTCCGGACGTGCAGGCTCAGCGGCCATGGCTCATGGGCCCAGCCGCTCCACAGCATGTGGGATCTTCCCGGACCGGGGCACGAACCCGTGTCCCCTGCATAAGCAGGCGGACTCTCAACCACTGCGCCACCAGGGAAGCCCTCATGTATTTTTAATTCATAAAAATCTAAAAGCTTTTGTTACTCAAAAATTACAATCTGAACCAAATGGCAAACACTCAAATGAGACAAATAATTAAATTTGCCATTAATAGGATTGGTTCTTAATGCATAAAGAGCTTATATGACAGTATTTTAACAAAAAATACCTTCTTATACAAAGAATGTAGACAATTCAAAAAGAAAATAGAAATAAATAACTTCTTAAAAAATGTTCATTCATTTAACAATTTTAGAATGCTTCCTATGTTGAATGCCTTGGCCCGTGGTATCCAACAATACCACTGTTATCATAGAGCTCATAACTCAGTGCATTTATTGGAAAAAGGAAGTAAATTACTATAATTCAGTGTGATTAATAAGCAGCACTCTTTAAGTACAGGGTGCTATCAGAGACTCATAAATGACTCAAAAGTGTTATGAAAGCACAAACCCAACAGATCGAAGGCAGAAAGGATGAATTTCAAGAAATAAAAACAGGGTGTACAAAGGACCAGAGGCTAAAAAAACCTCTTGGCCCTTTGGGGTAGAGGATATAGTTCATTACAGCCAGCTTCTTTTAAGGTTTTAGGGTAATGTAAGGGTAAAGATACCGGGGTAAAGGAGGGGAAGGGGGAAGGAGAATCAGACTGTAAAGGGCTATGAAGGGTTCTGTAAACCACGTTAAAAGTTGGAATGTACACTGAAGACAATGAGGAAGCATTAAGATGCTTAAGCAGGGGAAGTGACATAAGCATACACATGTCTTCGGATGACAACTCTAACTCAGCATGTCAGTATAGGAAAGGGTTTTGAAAGAAGGCGTAACAATAGGAAAGGTGACCAGTTAGGAGTTTGCTATAATAACCCAGGCATGAGATGTTAATAACAGTATAGACAAGAACAGTGTCAGAGGAGGTAGAAGGAAGAGCCTGGAATTAGACTTACTTAGTAAGAAAAATCCATAGGACTTGGTCATTTACTAGATATAGAAGGGAAGAAAGAGGAAAGAGTTGAGAATGATGTCCAATTCTAGCTGGGACAACTGAATGGATGGTAGCTCATAAGACTCATGGGAAGAGAAGGAAAGACACAAGCCAGCATATACCGAAAGATCTGTGACAACAAAGGGTGACAGGCAACTGGACAAAGTTTAAAGCTCAAGAGTGATCTAGGCTTGAGAAAGATTTGGTAGTTACTAACAAAGATGAAAAATAATGAAAATATTGAGAAACATCATTTATCTGTTAGATTGATAAATATTAGAATACCGTTATTAGCAAATAGATGATGGGAAAATTGGTATTCTCATGAATAGTGAGAATGGAAAAAAGTATAATTTTCTGAAATTAAATTTGGCAAGTATGCCAAATATATGCCAAAATGTATATCCAAGGATATTCTGCAATTCATCCCACTCCCAAAGATTCCCTTACTTCTTAGTGTTCTCTACATTTTTTCCCATAGTACTTATCTTCTAACATTTTATCTATCACACTGATTGTTTTATTGTCTGTCTCCATCTAAAATGTAAGCTGAATAAGGGCAGGGATCCTAGTATATTTGGTTCACTGACATATTCCAATTACCTAGGACAACATCTGGCACATGATGGGCACTTTGACAAAATATCTGTATGAGTGAATGAATATATGAAAGTGCAAATGATTCAAATAAATAAGAAGATATTATTTTCATCTATCTAGTTGGCAAAGATTTTAAAAGACGAACAGTGCTCAGAAATGACAAGGGAATAGAAAAAATAGCCCTCTCATATATTAGTGATGAAATGTAAATTGGTACAACATTTCTGGAAGGTAATTTAACAATCTCTATCAGGTTTTGAAATGTATATACACTTTGACACAGCAATCAGTTTTTTAAATCTACCTTAAGGTCTGAATCAGAAAATGTTATAAAGATGTATACCTAGAAAGATGTCTATCACAGCACTGTTTATAAAAGAGGAAAACTGGAAATTTCAATTTTTATCAATAAGGTTATATAAATTATGAAACACCCAAAAAATATACTATGCAGCTATTTTAAAAGAATGACATTAAACATATACTGACATGAAATAACATTCCCAACATAGTGGGGGGAAAAGCAAGTTACATTAACAACCTTACAGGAGAATATAATTTATATAAGGTCATATATGGGTCTGTCTATATGGATACAGAGAATATGGAAGTGTGGTCACCAAAATGTTAACACATATTGCCTTCAGGTGCTTGGGCTTTAATTTTTACTTTCTTCTTTATGCTCTTCTTTTTTATTTGAATTTTCTACAGAGTATATCATCTTTCTAATCAGAAAAAACAAAGCTACTTTCATTTGGAAAACCTTAAAAAGTTCTGTTTCTAATCCCCTTATGGTAATATACAATAAGAAAGAAAACTTATCTTCCATCATAAGGGTTCTCTACCAGATTGATAGGCCTTAAATAGCTTGACTTCTATTTCATCTTAAATCTAAAGAAAAGGTTGCAACACTGTTTTAGGAAACTATTCCCAGAAAAAGAAACCCACCATCAATGCCCAAGCTAGTGTTACTGACACCAGCATTAAAGTCATGCTTTCTACTTGTCTAGAATCTTTTATGTATTAATCTGGCATGCTAACACATGTTGCTCGAACAAAAAAGCCAAACCAAACCAAATCAACAAAACAAAACAACAAAATACATGTGTAGTCCTCATTAAAGGCTTATGTTCTAAAGTAAATGCTTCTTGGAAAGTGTGAAAAATCATATCATCCAACCTACCCTAAAAAACCCTATCTACCTATTAAGCTCAGAAATCAATTTGGGAACCACATAGTACAAGAGAAAGAATATGATCCCAGGAAACAAACAGTACCAAGTCTGCCCCCTACTAGCAGCATGATCATGGGCAATTTACTTAACTTCTTTGTATCTCAGTTTCCTCATCTATAAAATGATGATACCACAAATGCTAATAACTGTTGAGAGGCCTATATGTATTACTATATACGAAGCCCCAGCTTTATATACCTACCACGTCTAGTTTGTAAAGAGCAACAAATGCTAACTCCTATACCTTCATACTCAAAAGGACAGCAAATGTCACCATTTTTTCTGTGAAGCATTCCCGGACTTCCCTGTGGAAGCTTCTTAGTTCTGCTTTCATAACACTTTAGCCATATCACAATGTTTGTCACCCCCAAGAACAAGAACTCTTCCAGAGTAAGAACTATGTTATATCTTATTCATGCTTCGAGCACCTAGTACAATGCCTGGCACAGGGTAAAAAAAAAAAAAAAATGGCAGAATGAGTGAATAAATAAATAATTTATCAAAATATCTTTAAAAAACAGCTCATTCTAGGATATAGCTGTCTCACTATTAAATTAAAGTCAAAGCAATGAACTAGAAAAGCGTATGTAAAAGAGGTTAAAATTAAACCAATTCCTTGAAAAAGGCTAAGCCAACCAAAATAAGCCATACCACTGATATACATTCAATCAGTAACAGAATGTTCTTATTGAAAAATTGATAGTTTCTTAGCTCCTACTATGTATTTCAATTCAAATAACTAAAATTGTCAAAACAAACAGCACACACATGGCACACAGGCTAGCCAGGTGAAAGTCAAAAAAAAATGATTATTTGGTTTTCTCTTAGCCATTAATAAACAGATCTGTAAAATCACTGAAACAGTTTAAGAAAACTTCCCAGAGGGCATAAAAGAAAGGCTCTGGAGTGAAGAAAAAAGTTTCTAATAGAAGAGCTTGCTGTTAAAGAGTGAATTAAAGTAATTTAGTCTCATTTTAAAAACCAAAAAACAAGGAAGGGTTATCAATGCAAATAATCAAATTAACATTTCACCAAAATCTACATGGGAAAAATTTCGATTAAAGACTTAAATGTGTTCAAAGTATCTCTAAAGAAAAATTACTTAAACGTATACACAATCCAGTGTCTTCTAATAAAAGTCCTATTAGACCTACTTGACTGGAGCATTATGGTTCTTTAACTATCATGATAATTATGTAAATGCAAGTGATGATGCTGTTAGTATTTGAAACCTATTTAGTCTCTTAATTTAAAATTACATTAGCACTAAAATTGTTTACCCATTGAAGTGCACAGCAAAAGCTGCTTTAATATAGACAAAGGTAAATGTAAATAGAAAAAACATAAAATCTAAATTAGGAAAGTGTAAACTAATGAGGTTTTGGAGAATCAGAAAGTTATTTGTTTAGTTACTGAGCAATTTCTAATTCAAAACCTCTTTAGTACCCTTAGAATCCTAAATTATCATATGAAACTTATTATCATCAAAATATTCTAGATCATGGTAAATATTTCATTTCTGTCCACTTTAGTTCAAATAAAAAGCAATAAAATTGGGGACATGGGTTTACTTTCTGAAGGCAACCCTTCCTTCTACCCTACTTAAAAAAAAAAAAAAAATCCCACAATCATTTTAGGAAAAAATATCTTGAGTTGACCAATAAACCAATTTATTACCACACAAAAACATAGACACAGTAAAGTTTTCCAGAATTGTGTCCAAACAACAGAAAAACAAAGTCCTCCAGGTTACAACCATAAGTAAAAATATACTGTAATTCTAACTATAAAGTAGTAAAAATCACTCTAAATTGAAAGAAATTTCAATATAAATTGAAATCAATGATATAAATTGCTTACATTGTAAAATGAAGGTAAGGTTTATGTACAGCAGCAGCTGATGACTGTTTCTTTGGTGATCCTGAGTGACAACTGGTCTCGAAAATTGATAAAGCATTCTCATCTTCACTATCATCTAAAATCAGAGTTTCTATATCTGTTTAAAAAAAAAAAATCACAAAGATTATGAGGCTTAAAAAGTCCTTTAATATTAGTGCCCTACCAAAGCTAAGAAAAACTGGTTTACAAATCAAGTGGCAAAAACTAATAAGTTATCCATCAAATAACACAGATTGTCCAAGGAAATTGACAAACTACAGTATTCTGAATAATTTATAAATGGAACCAATGTAATTCTTTCACCTTTACAGACTAGTTAAGTGTTATGAGATGCATTTTGGGAGACTACAAGAACTCTGGAAAAGAAATGGCACTCTCATAAAATACTCACCTACTTACTAAAAATTTCTAAGTTAATTTTGACCAAAACCAGTACATTTAATATAAATAAGATGGTTTAATTAATAGAGTAATTGAAGTATGGCCCAGTTCTTACAAAAGCAACAAGGAACAAATTGACCTTTATTTTTTCACATGGCACACACACACATATTTCAAGGAAAATCTAGTCTTAGTTAAGAAGGGACTCAGGTTTTCAGTGGGAAAAAAACCAATCTTAAAAAATGTACTCATTCAAGTAACACTGGGTCTTAAGTTATTGTTCGATGGACTAACGGGAACTAAAATTCCTATTGAAAGTGCCATACTTAAAAATTTATCTGGACTACAACCTAAAGTATTAATAGCCGTAATTCATACATACCTAACAAAAGCGTCAATTCATTCAATAAAAAGCAATGCTACATGTGTAGGAGAAATGGGAGGAAATTAAGATTGACAAAAATCATACCCTTCCCCCCAAAAAGCAAAGAAAAAAAATAGGCATGCTTTCTAAAATGAGATACTGAATTGTTCTGGCAGACACAGATTTCAATGGCTTTTAAAAGCCAAGTATTTAATACAACTAATATTGTAAAGGTTAATCAGAAAATAATTGAGTACCATGTGATTGATAATTTCATATATAAGGAAAGGATACTTGTCTAAGAAAAATATTAAAGACCAAAATAATCCAGAATAATATATCTAAATAACTAAAAAACAATGATTAATAATCAAAGAAAATTTGGTTTCTTTCCTCCACTGGTATGTGACAAAAAAAAATGAAACTAAAGCATACTTTATACTTATGGGGATAAAATGGTAAGAAAACAGATATTAATGCCATAAAAAAATTCTCAAATGCAAGTAAAGAAGTTACAATCTCTCAGAAGAGAAGGTAAGATTTTTATGACCTTCTAAAGGTGACATAGTCTTTTAAAAATTAAAAAAAATGGGGAAAAGATACATATCCTCAGTTTTGAAAATCAGAGATAAGAAATGTACAATTCATGGCAGAGTAGCTGGCTCATACATAATATTTGTTCTCCTCCTCATTTGACAAATTTAAGAAATCAAGTAATCGATGTGATATTTCATGAGAATCTACCCTAAAAAAAGTTTCTGAAAAATACATATATGACAAGCAAAATTCATTGAATATCGATGATTTTTACTATATATAACAGTTTTACCATTAACATAATTCATTGGACAATTTTTTATACAGTGCATACTACACGTTAAACAAAGAAAATGAGGATAATTTTTTTAAATTACTGTCTCTTCTAAGTTCATGGGCTTTTACTTTGATTAGCACAGGAACCTAGAGCTTTCCTGTATATGAGTAACATTTTTAAAAGTAGCTTTCTGTTTTTATCTCAAATCCAAACTACAATCTTGAGGCCAGAAGTCAAGACCTTCTATCATCAGGTTCTAATTTACTGCCCTACTAGTAATTTACACTGCATTAGCGCAGCACACTGCAGAGTGCTGTGCCAATAAAACAGTATGATGAGTTGAATCCAGAGGGACATTATAGCAACATGGTTAAGTGCATGGGCTCTGGAGTCAGGCTCCCTGAGTTTGAGCAAGACCTAGAACTTACTGAGTGACCCTATATAAGTGAACATCTTCATTTTTGATAGAGTAAGAGTACCTACCCCCAGGATTGTTATGAGGATTAATTAACAAATGACAATTTATGTAAGGGCTTTATAATAATAAAAGAAATGTAAGCCAATACTATCATAGCCAACTTTTCTAAAGATGGTAACACTCCTACATTAAGATAGTCAGAATGTCCCAAGAGTGAACAAACAGAACAAACATCCATTCATTCTTTTTATGGACACTGACTAGGCAACTACTGTATGCCAGACAATATGCTAGGCCTAGAATAAACAGTGGCCAGTGAAATGGATACATTTCCTATATTCATGGCAAATACAAAAGAGTAACACATAAATAACCTTATAAGAAAACTCAGAATTTATTTACTTATGTCTGTACTTGTTTCATTTTAACAATATGAAAAGGTAATTTATACTACCTTCTTTCTTGTCACTCTGGCTAATTTCAGCATGAGGAAACACTTTTTGCAAGACTGCTAGGATGTTGTTGAAGCTTCTTTCCAGCAGTGGTCTTATGATGGGGGATAGTGCATGTCCCGAAGACATGACAGCACGCTGGGAAGCAGGCACGATATTCTGCATTGCGTGGTAAAAATCTTGGGCATTGAGCACTATTGAGGAAACATCTAGCTGCAGTTTATGACTGCTAGCATAGATCTGGGGGTAACGCCTCCGCAGGGCAATCAGGGCAGCTTCAGTGCACAGGGCCTTGATATCAGCTCCGCAATAGCCTAATGCACAAAAGGAAAAGGATAACAAAGGTAAGTCCATTTTTCCAAGTATCAACTCTATTTTGCAAATATGCACATCTTTATCTAAAATAAAATACTAAATCAATCATGTGCAATTTCACTAGCAAAATGAAAAATGACCATTTAAAGTCACCTAATAAAACTGTTTACTCATTAAGACTAAAAATGTTTCGAATATTTTAATTAACAAACACATGAACTAATGATATTAAAAGAAAACAAGTCATATATTTTGTGCCAAAACCAATTATAATGTACATCTTTCTTCAGGAAAGGTTTAAAAAAATAGTTTTATATCAATCTTTCATCAATATTTCCAATTATTAGTTTAGTCCTCATGACATTACAGTTTTCTATAAATTTTTCTAATATTACTAATTTCCAAACACATATAATGGAGCAGTACAAAGTAGTATACATAAGCGGAAACTTCAAAATCAGAGCTATTCTACTACTAACTCTGAGTGCAACCCACAAGCAGGTTAATATCTTATTACCCCAAAACTATACTTTAAAGTTATGATCATCTCTGATAGTTCCAAAGGTATTACAGGGAATGAGAATCCATTAAATTTCTGCATTATCTTCCTTTATATATATATATTTAGTTTAAAATGATTGATAATCTAGTTCAAAGGGCTACAAAGATATGAGGTATCATCCATTACCCATATTTAACTGATCATGTAGTTAAACATCAGATCAAGCCACCAGTGCTCTGAAATCATTTCATTCATTTGAGCGACAAATACATAGAAAAACATATGAACTCTTACGTTTTTACCACAAATGGGAAGAAAACCTCAAACTAGTCATGGTGTTTTTTTATATCGACAATTAAACCTGCATTTGGCCACCTTTATCAGTTATGCCCGCAGCGGGAACCACCCGAACTAATTACAGAACATTAGTCCCTAAGCTCTTCAAAGAGTGGTATCAGGTTTATTTATCTTTTTATATCTCACAATGACCTTGCAGAACACTTAAATACTGAAATTAAAATGGTGATTAGATAGGAAAACTACGAGCAGAGAAGAAATAGTACCAGAATAACTGGCAGAAAAAGAACATTAAGGAACAAAACCATATAAATCAAACTGACTCACACATCTATAATAAATTCTATCCCTATATCCCTCAGTAGGGCAAATGATCACGTTAAACAAGTCCTACACATAACAGAAAACTCCTCACCCTGCTCTCCTTTTTCCATAGCACTTACAACCTTATCATTTACCTATTATGTTTACTGTCTGCCTTCCCCAACTAGAATGTGACCTCTGTAAGAATAGGGGTATTTGTTTGTTTTGTTCGCTAAATGTATCTCAACTACCAAGAACGATGCCTGGCCTGGCATTCAGTAGATATCCAAAAAATATTTCTTGAGTGAAAGAATGAATGAAAAAAGAAAAGAGTAACTCCAAGGTTATAGTTTGGAAACGTAAAACTATTAGGTTACCATGTATTACAAAAAAGAGGGGGATGAACCATATCTATTAGGCTTTTCTTTTTCTAAGAAATCTAAATTCTTTTACTATTAAACCAACTTACTCACTGTAACTAAAAATTTCAATGAAAACTATCAAGTACTATATTCATAAACATTTATTCAGAGGTAGGGGAAAACTTAATATGACCTATGAGAATTTAATTCAGAAAACTATAAGCAGATTAAGCATTAACACTGCCCCATGACAGCAATCAATCTCCCAAATAATTCTTCAGAATAACCAAGTTTACCACGTCTCTCATTTTATTTTCTATTTCTCAATGAATGAACCTGACAAAAAGTATCTTTTCCTGTTCCATACACATCTGTTACATTAGTTCAACAAAATAACTGTAGAATACCAGCTCAGTTATAAACAGTTAACTAAATAATCCATTTCAGAGGAAGTAAAGAATAAACTACTGTCTTCAAAAAAATATAAACCACATTTCTTTTTCTTCTTTAAAAGTATATATACTTAGTGAACATACTATATGACCCTATTTTTAAGTGCAAAAACCTAATTAAAAAAGAGCAAACATTCAAAAACAATGCAGAACAGAAAAAAGCCACTAAAAGGTATTTTATGTAGTAAATGTTGCCCATAACATTTATGTTTGACATAATATAAATAGCAATGTTTGTTCATTTTTCTTAATTTATTAAAGATAATTTTAAAGCTTATCAACAATAATAGATTCCACTTGAAGAAGTAAATTTTCTTCACTGAATTAAATAGATGTTTTGTATATTGACACATTTTATTAACAATATCAAAAAATCACATTTGTTAATATCATCACCAATCTCATCGCTAAAGTCTTTTAAGTGCTGGCAAGCTGTCAGCTCACAATGACAAATATAAGTCATAGAATGCCCTTTGAGAACTGCTGTGTAGCTTATAATCCCTTTTCTGTTTTTAAAAAAATCCTAATTTTTGCTTGAAAGTTTGAATTTCATCATTAGTTATAAACTAATCCTTGAAAAAAAATAAAGAAGTAAATTTTCTCATGGATTATCATAACCAACAGACTATAAATGATAGGATTTATCTTCTTTACATTTGTTTGTGAATGAGAATTACTAGTTTATATCTGTGGTTGTCAACCTTGACTAGTCATCTGAATAAACAATGAAAATGAGTCAAAAATAGATTCCCGACAAACTTAGTGAATCAGAATCACTAAGTGGTGGTTTAATATCATAAATGTGTATTTTGCGAAAACTTTACAAGTGATACTGATATACTAAAAAATTCAGAACTACTGAATTAATAATACACTTTCCTTACTAGACTCTAAAACAGAATTAAAGGTACATCATAACCATGGCTAAATAGGATATATTAAGGGTGACCACATGTCCTGGTTTTGGCCATTTGCCTTGTCATAATTAACAGCGTATTTTTTCACTCTCAAAAGGGTCCTGGTTTAGAAAAATAGACGATATGACTATTCTAGAAATACTGAAATACAGCCTTTTGAGAGTTAAAAGTTGATGTTAAATATCAATATCCCTTCCATAAGAATTCCATAACTATACTAGTTCTACCATTACAACTCTAATAGTCTGATGAACATACATAGCTAGATACCAAAGAAAACGCATTCCTGAATACTACTATTAAGATGGAAATTTGTCTGAAAGAATGAAAATACAAGCTATTCAAAGAGGTTATAAATTAGAGAAAGGTAATAAAATTTTATGAAGTTACTTTTTAAGTAAAATACCAAACAATGAAGGTCCACAAGCTAAGATGCCACATTGACAGATACCCTTTCATTGTTTTGGCCCTCTTAGTGAAAATGAATAGAGAAATATGATTAGATTAAAGTTATTCATTAACCTTAAGCTCCTACTATTTGTGTACATGTTCTGGATACCAAATTATTTGAAGACTACTAAAAATCACACCTATTATGCATGCAAACCTCCAAGTACTTGGGAACTCATTTCAAGGTAAAAGTTACCAAATCCATAACCTCTAACAAGAAGTCAACTATCTTTGCAGTCGTTCATTAAGACTGCATACTCTTTTGTTAGGCATAAATTTCATTCAGCTGAACCCATACATGTTAAAACATCTTTGGGATACCTAAGTGCTAAGCTCATAATGAATTAAAAATTTATTGCTATTCCGTTCCAGTTTAAAGACCTGTATTTGCTTTTTTCTTTTTTTTTTTAAAGTGAACTTAAATGAAATAAATGTCATAATCAAAATCAGAAGTCAGTTAATTATAATGGATTTTTATGTCACTCTCCAGGAAGAAAATAGAGTATATATAAGCAGATTCTAAACCAGCAACGCCACCCCCAAAAAAGGCAAGAGAACTTTTTCAGTCCTATAAAAAAGTATGTCTTAAAATTTTTTTAACTTAAGAAACTGACTAAAAGCTAAAATAAATAACTTGGTAAAATGAGAAGGAGTAGCCTTTCGAAATGAAAGAGGAAACTGAGAGTCTAATATTTAAGATGAAGAATTAGAGTATATAACATTTCAGATGGTAGATAGGATTAAAAAAGTAATTTTAAAATTACTCTTAGGGAATTTCCAAAATTATTTGAAGACTTCTGCTTATTTCAGTTAAGGATCATTCTGTGACAAATTCACAGATGAATCTACAAGTATTTCCCATTCTGATCTATACTGTAACACAATAATATCATAAAAGTAACAGGAAATAAAAGGGGTCAAATTTCAAAAAGGGCAAAGACTGGATTTTGTACCAAATACCACCCTCTCCCATAAAGCAGCACAAGGCTTTGCAAAGGTCAAGCCAAATTTACACGAAATGGGTTTGGCGCATGCTCTCTTATACCAGGCAAAGCTTAAACTGGAGTAGTGCTGGAGAGATTTACGTTTTCTCCTCACCAGAAGATGTCGAGGTCTTTGTGGTTCAAAAGCTGAGGTATGCTGCTTCGGAGATGGAGGTCCCTGTGGATGAAGAGGATAATTCGGATGTAGCTAACTGAATGGACTAATGTTCTATTTAAGTTTTAATTATTTGATGGTGGACCACAATGATTTTTTAACTAAGTTGTTCTTTTTGGTTTTGGTAACTTTAAAGTTTTCCCAAGTAGACTGCTGACTGTTAGTGGACTTATTAGGGGGACTTCTTCATAATGCTTAAAAAAAGTTCATGGAGAGATTTTTTAATTTATATTTTTGAGAGAATGAGAGGAAAACAGACAAAAGACAGAAAAAGAATGAAGGAAAAATACCTGTGTGTATATTCAGTTGCTTAATACCACATTCATTTTTATTTCAGACCTAATTAGAGCCAAAACCCTGAATTCTAAAACCTCTGAATTCCGCCTCCTATGTATGATCATGTATGTACATAAAACACTCTCACCATATCCTTTTAGGACAGTAGTGTTCGTTCACTCTGTAGATCTTCTACTTTGTGAATAACTTATTAACTTGAAGAGTTTTACATTTGGGGAAATACTAGCAGATGTCATTAAGTATTTTCTTTGAAGACTCCTCTCACTCAACTTCTTTCTAAACCACCAGCATGAGGATGAGTCCATCATGTAATCTGTGAAGTAAAAGACTACAGTCCTGCCCTATCCCTGGACCTTCACCTCTCGTTTAAGCTTATTTTTCTTAGTAAAACTTCTGAAAGGGAACAATTCCTAAAAGGAGACACTGTAGTAATACTGGAAATCCAGCACTCAATGAAAGGCATATGACCACTGAGCTCTGATAATCAAAACACCTAATGGCAGCTAAAATTCTAATTTAGAAGTGTTCAAACTTCAAGTGAAATGTTTACACTTAAAGGCAAAGCCATCTATTGCACAAAAACACAACTATACTCATTCACATTCCAAACATAAGGGGAAAGGGAGGCTGATCAGAACAAACAATGACAATCAAAAAATTCAAACAGTAGCACTTACCAACACATGTTTCAGCCAATTCACCTAAAAAAGCATCTGACAATTTTGGATTCCAGTCCCTGGTATGGATCTGTAAAATGTGTTTTCTTGCCTAAGAAGAAAAGCACAGATAAATAAAATCTTGCCTAAGGAAAAAAGTACAAATAAATAAAATATCTTCAACCCCAAAATGTATTAGATGGAACAAATTTATCAACTAACCATATCCCAGAAAAGCAACTGTTTATTTTAAAAGAAACATAAACAGCTTGGCATCCGCATCAACTCTGATTCCCATAATAACCCTGTGAGCTATGTAGCAGAGATCTTTGTTTCACAAACTAAGATACTTAACATCCTGAGAGGTAAAGGAACTTGACTAGCGGCACATATGACTACGTGACTGATATAGGACTAGAAATCAAAACTAAATTTCACTTTCCTCCAAGTCATCTTAACCATCTGAAAACATGTAAACAAAAAAACTTTAATGTGTTATAATAATCATCTTTTAAGCAAACCTTACATTTAGATTTCACAGGCCTTTTGGTTCTAATATGCATAAAGTATCATTAAAGTTTTAAGTTGGGGCTTCCCTGCTGGCACAGTGGTTGAGAGTCCGCCTGCCAATGCAGGGGACACGGGTTCGTGACCCGGTCCGGGAAGATCCCACATGCCGCGGAGCGGCTGGGCCCGTGAGCCATGGCCACTGAGCCTGCGCTCCACAACGGGAGAGGCCACAGCAGTGAGAGGCCCGCGTACCACAAAAAAAAAAAAAAAAAAAAAAGTTTTAAGTTGAAGAAGTTTTCAATTAAGTAAATAAATATAATAAACATCATCTTGTAGGTTAGTTAATGCTTTCACAGTTAATATATAACAAGGTAATCTCCATAAATATTAATTGAATTCACTGTAAAACAAAGGTTTAAACAATTTTACCTTGATTTTTTTCTTTCAAAAGAGCATTCTTTACCTTAAATCTAACTGTATATGTGTAGCACAATCAAAATTTTAACATTTTGGTTCCAAATTAAATGAAATTTCTTTTTCTCCCACAGTAAAAAATAAACACTGAAGTATGAGTCCATAATCACCTGAAAAGTTACATCAGAATTTTTTTTTCACATTTGCCTTCTTTCAGGAGAAAGACAATGCTTTCTAAAATTGAGTATACTTGGGCTTCCCTGGTGGCACAGTGGTTGAGAGTCCACCTGCCGATACAGGGGACACGGGTTCGTGCCCCAGTCCGGGAGAATCCCACATGCCGCGGAGTGGCTGGGCCCGTGAGCCATGGCCGCTGAGCCTGCGTGTCCGGAGCCTCTGCTCCGCAACGGGAGAGGCCACAGCAGTGAGAGGCCCGTGTACCGCAAAAAAAAAAAAAAAAAAAAAAATTGAGTATACTTGTTTCCTCAACACTGCTACTTGAGTTTCTTGAGACTATGAAAAAGCAAATTATAACCAAGATGATAATATTATTGCCTTGGTGAGGAATCTGGGGTCTAGCACAAAAACAAAAAGAACTTGAAAGTTTTTAAGATAAACTTTGCTCAAAAAGTTGACAAAATCTGGAATCAATAGCTATTGCTTCAATTCCAAGTTCTAAGTTAGGTGTTCAGCTACCAAAAATAAATCAATGATGTAAGAAATATTTTCTTTCAACTTGAAATATCTGCCTGAACAGATACTAAAAGAATATAAAATCAAGGCCCCCAAAAAATATAATTCTGAGAGCTTATATAGTCTAGAAGATGACATTAAGAATCTATATAGACTTCATCAGCAGAAGGGGCGCCACTCATTCAAGACTCTCAGAGAATCAGAAACACGTCAAAAAAAAAATCTAAGCTGGAAGATATCTCAAAAAGATCTATCAGGGCTTCCCTGGTGGCGCAGTGGTTGGGAGTCCGCCTGCCAATGCAGGGGACGCGGGTTCATGCCCTGGTCCGGGAAGATCCCACATGCCGCAAAAAAAAAAAAAAAAAAAAACTATCTGTATCCCTTCATTTTACAAAATAAGTAAAGATTTAGAGGAAATGAAATTAATTACCTAAAGTCAAAAGTTATTGTCAGGTCTCTGAGACATTTAAGTGCCTTTCTCTTTTTCTATATAGAGTCTCCTTTCTTTATCATAAAAACAAGAAATAGAAGAAATTATTTAAATCAAGAAATGTTTCATTACAATTTACTCTACTGGCGTACAGAATAGTAAATCATATGGTTTCTCCTAATAGAAAGTAGCTTCCTCTATTATTAAGAGTCAAAGGCAAACTGAGGTCACTCATTCTTTAGGATTCATGAATATGCACGTAACATTTATAACAATAATCATACTGCTGATGATGATAAACAAAAGAAATTAAGCATTACTGCATAAAGAAGGTACATGCTATTCTATGGTAATAAAGAGTTAACAAAATTATTAAAATTTGGCACCAAGACTTACTTTTTTTGTTGTTTGTTTTTTACTTTCACTTGCTCAAATAGCAAGAGTCATGATATTCCACTTCCCAAACTGCATGCTAATATTAGACACTGGCTGGTATCAATTTAAATTAACGACCAAATGGAGCCTTATGACTGCCCTTAACCCTTCTCTATTCTATTCATGAGGATGAGGCTATCTTCCAGCAGACTAGTTCATAGCTTCTCTGCCTTCATGCTCAGCCTCTCGTTCAGAACTTGCTTCCTAATCCACTGAGAAAACTGAAGCAATCAGAAGAAAACTTCCAAAGGTACCCCATACCAACTCTGTCCACCTGTTAGCATGTGTACCCACAATATTCTGTTTTCTCCCTATTATAACAGATGAACTATCAAATTCCTAGCTATAGTCATTCTCGGGACTTCCCTGGTGGTCCAGTGTCTAAGACTCCACGCTCCCAGGGCAGGGAGCCCAGGTGTGATCCCTGGTCAGGGAACTAGGTCCCACATGCTGCAACTAAGACCCAGCACAGACAAATAAATAAATAAAAATTTTTTAAATTAAAAATAAAGTCATTCTCATCACTCATATATTAAATCCAATCCCCCTTCTCACCTATCAAGGCAAGAAGATAATTCTCCTTTCTCAATTTCATCACCAAAACTTCCTTCCCTACGGGATATTTCTCCCATCTTAAAAATAACAAAACACCTTCTCTTGTCCCCAATTTGCTCAACATCTCACCTCAATCCTTTGCTTCTTATTACAGCAAAACACTTTGAAAAATTTATCTCCATTCACTGTCTCCAATTCCTCCCCTCCCACTCTCTTAAACTAACCATATTCAAGTCAAGTTTTTTGCACCCACCACTAATTGAAATTGTTCCCATCAGGTTTCACCAATGACCTACATAATGCTAAATACAATCACCAATCTTCTGTCATGTGATTTAATTTAGCAACATCCGACACAGTTAATTATACCTTCCCCATTGATATAGTTTCTTCACTTGGCTTCCAGAATCCCACTCTCCTAGTTTTCCTCTTACCTTACTGACTGCTTCTTAAGACAGAGGAATTGTATCATCTAGTCTCATGACCTTAAATATTACCTAAGGAAAAAAAGGTGAACAGCCAGTCTAGGTTTTTTCCACAGACCCAGGCCAAGAAAAATGACCTTAGGTTTAGGTCTTAAGCACTGTTTTCTTGAAACTTCGAAAGTTAAAATTAACATGGAAAACTATGTTCAAGATCCATACTTATACAATATAGTAAGCCACAGAACATTTCCATCATCACAGAAAATTCAACTGGATAGTACTGTTCTAGACCTCGTTTACTGTTAAATCTCTGATTTGTGTGGACTATACATGAATTGTGAGGACTATGGTTGGCATATGGACTTTGAGGCCTACATGACTAGGACACTAGAGAAGATAATTGGAAAATCAAGGTAATGGCTTTCCTGTGCCGAAATGAACACTGGCTGTGTCTCTTAGAGCTGATAAGCACATTCCCCATCAACTGGTAGAGCCTAAAAGATGTGCTTGAACTGTTGTAAGATATTCCAAATGAGATAGCTGATGCTTCCCCATGCTGAAGTAGACTACTTCAGTCTTGTCTCCTATAACTAAGCGTACCTCTATGTACTGGTACAGCCCTAGAAGCTCACTCGGGGTACAAAAATGATGCTGTATACACTATGTTTCCCATCCTGACAAAGCTAAATAAACTTGGTGCCAAAAAAAAGCCTATAAGTTGGATCGTCAATCCAAAACTGAGACAGATATAGTGGCTGTTAAGACTGTCGAACTGAGGTAGAGACTGCTCTACACAGACTGCTCTATACAGCAGAGCCATTGCCTTCATTTCCCTAGAGTCTACCTTACTGTGCTAATCACTAAGCTTCTCACATCTATGTACATAAACAAGGCATTTTACAGAGATCCAAAATCAAAGCCATATAACAGCAAGTGCTCGTGTGTGCGTGTGTGTGTGTATAAATATATATATTCATATGTAGTAGCTTCTCTGCTCTCTTTTGGTTATATTTATATAGGTATGTGTTATAAAGGTTCTAATTAGGCTTGATATATTTAATACATGCAAAGCATTGTCAAATACAGAATCTTCTCTGAATATGTCCCTCCCTCTCAAATATAAATGTGCAGTGAAGATGACAGTCAATGATTAAACTGGTCAAAGACTAACCAAAATATTGCCAAGTAAAAACAGGAAAAGAGAACTCTGTATAACATATTAAATAACATTTTACATAGTCAATGACTACACATTGCCCTGTTTTAATTATGTTCTTATTTTTTTTTATTATGTTCTTTTTAAAACTACACTATAATGAATGGCATTTGCTGCTTTTAATTAAGTAAGATGTTACAGCCATTTCTATGAGAATTTGCATATTGGGCTCTTATTCATAAAGCCACCATTACTCTAAAAACGTTATTTTTACGGGAACAAAGCTACTTTGGTGAACAAGAGACATGTAACCTGTCGTACAAGATAATTAATACAATGTGGAGAACTAAAGAAAAGAGTAAGTAAGCATCTATAGTAACCTAAAAATCATACCCTTACTTCCTAAAAATCATAAACTTTCTGATAATTGTTAACAAAAAAGATTAAATTATTCAATAATGACAAGAATTTTTTAAGGAGTAACTAAGATATCCAACAAGCACAAAATTTTGAAAATGACAACTCATAAAATACCGCTTTCAAAGTATATGTATACATATATATATATTTCATAATTGAGTCACAAATAAATCTTAATATATCAAAAACTCTTACCTTTTGATCAGGAAGGTTGAAAAGAAATTCTCTGTCAAAACGACCAGGTCTCCTGAGAGCAGGATCTATAGAATCAAGTCTATTTGTAGCACCAATAACAACAATTTCGCCCCTATTGTCTAATCCATCCATAAGAGCAAGGAGGGTTGATACTATAGAGCTGTAACAAAATTTTCAGACAAAATTTTAAAAAGGGAAGAAAGAAAAAGTTGCAAAAATTACTGCTTACACTAACTTTTATCAGTCTTAAAGACTAAAAAAATGGATTTTTATATCCATGTTCACAAGTAAAACTAAGTTCCATTTAACTTTCTCATATCACTCTAAACAAGTTTAAGTCTTCTGCAGATAACTGACATACAATACACTGAAAATTTTAAAGTATACAAATTGCTAAGTTTTGAAGTATGTGAAACTATCACCATAATGAAAAAAAGTAATATCCATCATGCTCTTCTTCATGCCCTTCAAAATCCATTCCCCACTGCTCTTCTTTGACCCAATCCCCTGGCAACCACTGATCTGAGTTCTGTCACTATAGATTAGCTTGCATTACCTAAAATTTTATATACATGGGATCACACAGTAAATACTTTTTTTTTCTGGATTCTTTCCCTCAGCACGATTATTCTGAAATTCACATTGTTGGTTTAACAATAGTTTATTCCTTTTCATTGCTAAGCAATATTCCATTTTATGAATGGATCCCAATTTGTTGATTCACATGTTGATGGACATTTAGACTGTTTCCAGTTTTTGGCTATTACCAAAAAAGCTGTGAACATTCATACAGGTCATGAAGATGTTTCCACAGGTTTTTTCCTAAAAGTTTTATACTTTTACCTCTTAAGCTTAGGCCTTCATCCTCTTAACCTTTAATGTTTACAGAATCTAAAATAACATCATATTTTGTATTCCTAAATATTGCTTTATCACTGTCTTTTTTTATCATGGCCAATTGTGCAACAAGTTGGTCAATTTTATTTTTTTCAAAGAAGTGACTTTCTACTTTCCTGATTTCTGCATATCTCTGTTTGCAGTTCATATATAGTTAGCTATAATTTATTTTACTAATACCATAGATTACTTAGAGTTAGGACAATAGTTCTTAATAAAAAACATAAAATTCTCTGCTTATCTTTTTGTCATTTGTTTCTTATATTTTGTATATTACTAAACTTTGGAAATTAGTTGTGATTTAAGGCACAATATATGGTCAATTTTTATAAATGCTGTGTTTGTTTGAAAACAGTGTTCATTCTATAATTGCCTTAGATAAGTATGCCCACAAGATCAGATTAATATAATATAGTTGTTCAAATAATCTGTAGAGAATTTATTTTATGCTCATTTGGTCTATTAATTACTGAGAGGTACATGATATCTCTCACAATGATTATCAATTTGACTCTTTGCAGTTCTGTCAATTTTTGTTTTATACAGTTTGAAATGTAGTAATTAGGGAATTATAAATTTTAAACTATTACATCTTTTAATAAATTGAAGATTTTATCATTGTAAATTGATCCTCTTTTTATGTATAATAATGCTTTCTGTCTTAGTCTCTTTTGTCTAATATAGCAATAGTAGCTTTCTGTTAGTATTTACTTGATACACTTTTATACCATTTTATGAATTTGACTATTTTGGACATTCTACATAAATGAAACAGTACAATATGTGATCTTTTGTGTCTGGCTTTGTTTCAACTAGCGTAACGTATGTGAGGTTCACCAATGTTACATGTATAAGATAAACACATGTAGCATGTGTCAGAATCTCATTCCTTTTTGAGGCTGAATGATATTCTACCATGTGGATATACCACATTTTATTTAACCATTCATCAGCTAATGGACATTTGGGTTATTTCCATGTTACGACTATTATGAATAACACTGCTGTGAATATTTGTGACTAACCTTTTGCATCCCTTTTTCCCACCATTTGGAACCTCTCTCATATGTATCCTTATATGTATTGATAGTTACAGTTTCACAAGTAAATACATGTTAAAATTACCAAGTGTACTCTTTAAGTATATCAATGAGTATATATAGTATTCTGTATCAATTATACCTCAATAAATGAGCTTTAAAAAAATCAGTAGTAGGGGGCTTCCCTGGTGGCACAGTGGTTGAGAGTCCACCTGCCGATGCAGGGGACACGGGTTTGTGCCCCGGTCTGGGAAGATCCCACATGCTGCGGAGCGGCTGGGCCTATGAGCCATGGCCGCTGAGCCTGCGTGTCTGGAGCCTGTGCTCCACAACGGGAGAGGCCACAACAGTGAGAGGCCCGCATACCACAAAAGAAAAAAAAAATCAGTAGTAGGGCTTCCCTGGTGGTGCAGTGGATATGAATCTGCCTGCCAATGTAGGGAACACAGGTTCGATCCCTGGTCTGGGAAGATCCCACATGCCATGGAGCAGCTAAGCCCATGCACCACAACTACTCAGCCTGCGCTCTAGAGCCCGCAAGCCACAACTACTGAAGACCGCACGCCTAGAGCCCGTCCTCCGCAACAAGAGAAGCCACCGCAACGAGAAGCCCGTGCACCGCAATGAAGAGTAGCCCCCCTCGCCCTAACTAGAGAAAGCCTGCGCGCAGCAACGAAGACCCAACGCAGCCAAAAATAAAAATAAATTAATTTTTAAAAAAATCAGTAGTAAAATAAAAAGATTCTAAAATATCTCCAAATATTCTCTTTAGAAAAGCAAGAAATGAAAAACAAAAAGAAAACACACATAAATAGAAAACAAACATGAAATGGTATTCTCCAATTCATTTGTGTCAATGATTACATAAACATTAATGGATTAAACTTTCAAATTAAAATGAAGAGATTGTCCAGTTAGGAAAACAAGACCCAACTATGTACTATCCACAAAAGTAATACTCTAAATATTAAGACACTGAAAGGTAGGTAGTAAGTTAATGGAAAAAAAATTTACCAAGCAAAAAACATCAGAAGTCTAGATTAGCTTAATCATTAGATAATCATTAGATAATCATTTCATTAGATTCTAATGAAAATAGATTTCAAAACAAAAAGTATTAACAAAGATAAAGAGGGGCATTTCATAATAAGAAGGCAACTTCAAAATAAAGACATCCAAAATAATAAATGTGTTTGCACCCAAAACAAAACTTCAAAATAAATGAAACAAAAACTGGCAGAATTAAAGAGACAATTCTACAATCATAGTTGGACATTTTACCACATCTCTCTAATGTTCATAAAATAACTAGACAAAAAAATCAGTAAAAACACAAAACGTCCTGCATAACATTATTATAACCCTGTCTTACTTGATATATATAGAGAATATTACACCACAAACAGCAGAATACAAATTCACAACACAGACAATACCTGGGACATAAAGAAAACTGCAGTGAATTTAAAATGACTTTAAGAGTTATTGTTTCTGACCACAAAATTAAATTAGAGAAACTAATACAGTGTTTTATGTTAATTATACCTCAATTTAAAAATTAAATTAGAAACAATAAGATAAAAAACACAACTTGTAAACTAAACAACACACTTCTAAATATTCATTGTGTCAAAGAAGAAATGACAAGAGGAATTGGAAATTATTTTGAACTGTAGGACACTGATTATATAAGAGGTCAAAAACTGGGATACAGCTAAAGCAGTGCTTAAAAAGAAATTTATAGCTTTCAATGCCTATATTAGAAAAGAAAAAAAGTTTCAATCAAAGTCTAAAATTCCATCTGAATGATTTAGAAAAAGAGAAAACTAAACCTAAAGCAAACAGAAGAAACAAACAAACAAACAAAAAGCCAAGAAAAGTCACAATGCATATTGCTAAATGCATATTGCTAAATGAAAGAAGCTAACCTGAAAGATTACATGCTGGATGATTACAACTACATAGCATTACGGGAAAGGGCGAGGGTAGATAGTAAAAAATCATTAGTGCCAGGGACTGAGGGGGTGGGGTGGGGTGGGGAGGGAAAGGAGGGATGAGTTGGTAGAGCACAGAGGATTTTTAGGACAATGAAAATACTCTGCGTGATACTATAATGACATATGCATGTTGTTATACATTTGTCCAAACTCACAAAATGCAAAACACCCAGAGTGACTACACACTTTGTGTGATTATCATGTGTCAATGTAGGTTCCTCAATTGTAACAAATGTACCCTGTCTGATGAAAGATGTTGATAATGAGGGAGGCTGTGCATCAGTGTGGGCACAGAGTAAATGGAATAATCTCTGTACCTTCCTCTCAATTATGCTGTAAACCTAAAACTGCTCTTTAAAAAAGATTTTTTTTAAAGTTACAAAGAACAAGGTTGGGGACTTATACTAATAAGACTGTATAAATTTCTCAAGTAATTAAGTCAATGATATAAGGATAAACCTAAAGATCAATGGAACCAACTAACAAGTCTAGGAATAGACAACTTAATGGTCAATTTCTGACAAAAATGCCAAGTAATTCAATGGAGACAAGGTAACCTTTTCAATAAATGGTCCTGGAACAATTGGAAAAAAAAATATGGAAAAAGTAAACTTCAGTCCATACCTTGCACTAGCTATAAAAATTAACTCAAACCCTTACCTTATGCTGACATATGAATGTTAACTTTAAAATGAATCACTGACCAAAATTTAAGGGCTAACACTACTAATATTTTAGAAGAAAATACAGAATAGTTGACAAATTGGTTTAGGAAATTATTCTCAAGACACAAAAATACATACCAAAAAAATTTACATAATGGGCTTCATCAAGACTAAAACTTTTTGATTTTCAAAAAGTCATATTTAAGAAAAAGGCAAGCCAGACTAGTAGAAAACTTTTCAAAACATAGATCTGACAAAGGGCTTGTTTTAAGAGCACATAAAAAAAATCTTACACTACAATGAGACATACAATATGATTTCTTTATTTTTAAAGGGTAAAATAATATAACAGACATTTCACAAAAGAAAATATGTAAATGAGCAATAAGTGCATGCAAAGATGCTCAATATTATTAGTCATCAGAAAAATGAAAATTAATCCACTACTACACACTCATTAGAACAGCAACAGTTAGAGAGTAAAAATACGAAATGCTGGCAAGAATGAGAAGCATCCCAAATCCTGATACATTACAGTTAAAAACATAAAATGGTAAACCACTTTGGAAAGTAGTATCAATTTAAACAAAGTTACCATAGGATTCAGCCATTTCTCCCTAAGGTATTTACCCAACAGAAATGAAAACATATGGTCCCATGAAAATGTGTATGCAAATGTTCACAGCAGCATTATCATAATAGCCAAATATAGAAGCAAACCAAATCTCTATCAGAGGAATTAAACAAATTGTGGTACACATACAGACATACACATACACACAGAGACACACACGTTGCCCAAGGACTACTACTCAGAAATTAAAAAGAACAAAATATTAGTGTATGTGACATGGATAAATTTCAAAAACATCATGCTGAATCAGGATTAGGCATCTTTTTCTGTAAAGGGCCAGAAAGTAAATGTGTTAAGGCTTTGCAAGTCATATGATCTTCCTCTCACAACCCCTCCCTCATCTCTGCTCTTGTAGTGCAAAAGGAGATATATATAACGCAAAAAGCAATGAATATGGCTGTGTTCCAATGAAACTTCATTTACAAAAACAGGGAGAAGATTTGGCTCATGGGTCCTAGTTTGCTGACCCCTGTGCTAATGAAAGAAGTCTTCCTCAAGGACAGAGGTCACATCTTATAAGCCTCATAGCACTTATCCAAGGGCTAAATCTAAATACTATGTCAACAAATGAAAAGAATTCAACATAATCAGATTAGGAAAAATTACCTGTGGATCTGATCTTGCCTGCTAGAGCGAACTGGAGCTAATCCATCTATTTCATCAAAAAATATTATAGAAGGTCTCATCAAATATGCCTAGTATAAAAAGAAAACAAACATTATTTATTGTATTAGCTTTCATTTTTAATTTAATTACTGTATTTTCTTAATAGGTAATATAAGCAAATGGTACAACATGCAGCAGGTAAGAAAGATTATACAGGAAAAAGGAAAGCTCCTTATCACCCTAGACTCTAACCACAAGGTCTCCACCCAGTGGACAACTACTGTTTTCAGTTTGTTTATTCTTCCATACATGTCATTTATACACATAAACAAACATGTATTTTTAAACACACTATACATATTGCTTTTATTGTATAACACAGCCTATTTTATGTTATTGATATATTTTAATTAGCTTACATGTAAGTACATAAAGATCTGCTTCATACTTTTTTAACAGCTACAAAATGCCACACTATATGGATGTGCCGTAATTAAACGAGTCCCCTACTCATGGACATTTAAGCTGTTTTCAATCTTTTCCTATTATCAATAATGCTTGAACAAACATCTGTGTACATTTAACATTTCACATGAATATAAACATATCAATATAAAAAATTATAAAAGTGGAACTTATGGTTCAAAACGCATGTGTCATTCCTAATTTAGATACTTGCAAATTACCTTCCATTGATGTATCAATTTACACTTCTCACCAGAAATATTTAAGACTGCTCACCAACAATTTATTATCAAACTTCTTGTTCTTGACTAACGTTTTAAGATAAAGGATGTTACCTCATTTTCATTCTAATTTTTATTTCTATTATCAAGGAAGATGAGCATTTTTCATATCTTAAAAGAGCCATTAATATTGCTTTTTCTACACAAGTTCTGTTCATATCCTTTGCCAATTTTTCTATTGGATCATTGGTCTTCTGCTTACTGATTTCTAGGAGCTATATTTACTTAAAAATTAGACTCTCTCTATGAAATGAAATGAAAATATTTTTCTTCAAAGGGTATCATCTTTTGGTTTTGCTTACCATATTGTTGCCACGCAGAATGTAAAAAAAAGATTTTATATAGTGGATTCTTTTCTTCCATAGTTAGACTTTCCCTACTCTGAGATTAGAAACAAAATTCTCCTGAGTTTTCTTCTGGTACTTTCACAGTGTCATTTTTCTCAATAAATCACAGATCTATGTAGGAACTTGATTTAAGGTAAATAAATTTTAATTACAAATGAAAACTGTTATATAATTAACTCAAATTAATAGAGTTTATTTTCATTTCAAAATTACTTAAAGCTAAATCTTAGTTCACAGGAAGGTCAGCTTATTAAAGAATGGATACAATTTTTCATTTCTCCCTTACTGATAACGATGTTCATTAAACTTCCAGTGTTCTCTAATAATTTTATTTTTTTAATTTATTTATTTATTTTTGGCTGCATTGGGTCTTTGTTGCTGCGCACAGGCTTTCTCTAGTTGTGGCGAGCGGGGGCTATTCTTCATTATGGTGCATGGGCTTCTCACTGTGGTGGCTTCTCTTGTTGTGGACAGAGCATGGGCTCTAGGCAAGCAGGCTTCAGTAGTTGCGGCACATGGGCTCAGTAGTTGTGGCACACAGGCTCAGCAGTTGTGGCACACGGGCTCAGGAGTCGTGGCTCACGGGCTCAGCTGCTCCGTGGCATGTGGGATCTTCCCGGACCACGGCTCCAACCCATGTCCCCTGCATTGGCAGGTGGATTCTTAGCCACTGCACCACCAGGGAAGTCCCTCTAATAACTTTAAATGAAAGACAATTCAACCACAAAACTTTGCCCCTTTTGAAAAAAAAACTTTATAAGGCTAGAATTATGTAATAAGAGAAGAAGAGTAAAGATTTAATCATCACTTTTACATACATGAAGCACAGCTCTTTTTTAGAACTATGGCCTCACACAATTGCAAAAAGGAAGTACAGTGTATTTAACACCAGTTATTGTGATAAGCACTTTACAGCTGACCTTTGTATACGTGGATTTTTTTCAATAAATATACTGAAAATATTTTGGGGGAGATTTATGTCAATTTGAAAAAACTCACAGATGAACTGGGTAGCCTAGAAATAGTGAAGAAATTAAGAACACAGTATGTCATGGGTGTATAAAATATACGTAGATACTAGTCTATCTTATCATTTACTACCATAAAATATACACAAATCTATCATAAAAAGTTAAAATTTATCAAAACTTACATGAATAAACACTGTACCTGCTCCATTTACAGTCGAAAGAAATGTAAACAAAGATGCAGTATTAAATCATAACTGCATAAAATTAACTGTGGTACATACCGTACTACTGTAATAATTTCATAGCCATCTCCTGTTGCTATTGCGCTGAACTCAAGTGTTGCAAGTATCGGCTTAAAATGCCATGTGATGCTAATCTTCTCCTCGTGAGCAGTTCCTCTCTCCAGTAAATTACATATCACAGTAAAAAGTGATCTCTTTTTACCTAAAGTGATGTTGCATATTTTCCTTTGTGTTTACTGCAATACGGTAAACTTTAAATAACACCATGGGACCTATACAGAGTGCCACTGTTGATGCTGGAAGTGCCCCCAAGAAGCAAAGAAAAGGCATGACATCACAAGAAAAAGTTGAATTGCTTGATATGTATCGTAGATTTAGGTCTGCAGCTGCAGTTGCAGCCATTTCAAGATAAATGAATCCAGTGTAAGGGGTATTTTAAAAAAAAGAAGAAAAGGAAATCCCTGAAGCTCTTGTTGCAGCTACACCAACAGGCATGAAACCTTGAACTTTTTGCAAAATACCTTTTTATCTCATATTGAAAATGCAGCTTTTATGTGGATGCAGGATATAAGAAAAGTATTCCTGTAGACTCTAATATAATTCAAGAAAAAGCAAGGTCATTCTATGAAAACTTAAAGCAAAAGGAAGATGAAAAATCTAAACCTGTAGAAATTAATGCCAGCAAATAATTTTAGATAGAGGTATGTGCATAGGCTAGGGAGGATGAATTACAAGGATTTATGGAGCTGGATCATATTACTGGGAACATAGGAGTGAATTCCTGCCCCAACCAAAAGGCATTCGTGTGGATTTTTTTTTATTCAAGTTAACTGGCTATTCCAAAGTGGTTTTTTTCCCTACTTTTGATGATTGGAGCCCTTCAGATGCAGGATGGAACTGTGTTTTGCATTTTTTGGTAAAATAAGCAAAGCAAGGACCTGGAGATATATGCTGGAGCAATCTCCTTGGAAGGATTCAGCATAAGTAGATGGTAAACATGTAAAGGGGAAAGGGAGGGTTTGTTTGTTTTTAAACATTTATTATTTATTTATTTTATTTTTGGCTGCGTCCGGGTCTTAGTTGTGGCACGCGGGATCTTCGCTGAGGCATGTGGGACCTTTTGTTGCGGCACGGGGGCTCTTCATTGCAGCACATGGACTTCTCTATAGTTGCGGCATGCGGGTTTTTCTCTCTCTAGCTGTGGCACATAGGCTCCAGGGCTCATGGGCTCTGTAGTTGTGGCGTGCAGGTTCCAAAGCGTGTGGGTTCTGTAGTTTGCGGCACGCAGGCTCTCTAGCTGAGGCACACGAGCTCTGGCAGGGGCTTAGTGGCCACGGCATGTGGAATCTTAGTTCCCTGACCAGGGATCAAACCCGTGTCCCCTGAACTGTAAGGCAGATTCTTTACCACTGGACCACCAGGGAAGTGCTGGGGTTTGTTTAAAATAGTAAATCAGTAAGTCACTTCTAAATTTAAAGAAAACAAAATTGGAGTTGAAGAATAAGTAGGTTTCCAGTTGGCTATTGCTATTTTTCTTTGAAAAAAAATAAACATTTTTTTAAAAATTAAAAAAAAAAAAAATGTCAAGGTAACAGAAGCACCGTCTGCTGACCAAGAGGTAGCAAACAAGTTCCCAGACACAATTAAGAAAACCATTGATGAGAAAGGGTATCTGCCTGAACAGGTTTTTAATGCAGACAATAGTGCCCTATTCACATTTATTAGTAAAGAAGAGAAATGAGCACCAGGATTTAAGGCTGGAAGGGATAAGCTAACTCTACTGTTTTGGGCAAATGCAGTCGGGTTTACGATCAGGACTGCCTTTATCTATAAAGCTGCTAACTCCCTGAGTCTTGAAGGGAAAAGATAAACACCAGCTGCCAATCTTTTGGTTGTACAAGCAAGCCTGGACAATGAGAAATCTTTTTCTGGGTTGGTTCCATCTATGCTTCATCCCTGAAGTGAGGAAGCACCTTTCCAGTAAGAGACCCACTTTTAAGGTTCTTTTGATATTGGACAATGCCCCTGGCCACCCAGAACTCGATGAGTTCAATACCAAAGATGCTGAAGTGGTCTACTTGTCCCCAAACATAACAACTCTAATTCAGCCTCTAGATCAGGGGTTCATAAGGACTTTTAAGCCTCATTATAGACAGGATACTATGGAAAGGATTGTCAACACTATGGAAGAGAGCCCCAATAGAGAGAACATCATGAATGTCTGGAAGGGTTACACCATTTCTCTCCATTATTGTTAGAAAAAGCCATGAAAGTCACCAAGCCCAAAACAATAAATTCCTGCTGGAGAAAACTGTGTCCCGATGCTGTGGGTGACTTCACAGGATTTATGACAGAGCCAATTAAGTAAATCACAAAAGAGATTGTAGATATGGCCAAAAAAAAGGTGGGGCATGAAGGGCCTCAAGATATGAATCTTGGAGAAACTCAAGAGCTAACAGACATAACACCAGAGGCACTGACAGAAGACGAAATATCCAGAAGATCGATATGAGTGCTTCCGAACTAGTGTCAGGCAATGAGAAAGAAGATGTAGAAGAAGCAGTGCCAGAAAACAAACTGACTTTAGACAATCTGGCAGAAATGTTCCGATTACTCAAAACTGCTTTTGACTGCTTTTACCACATGGACCTGTCTATGACACGGGCACTGAGACTAGAGCAAACGGTGGAAGAAGAATTGGTCCCATACAGAAACATTTTTAGAGAAATGAAAAAGCAAAAACGTCAAGCAGAAATTATGATGTATTTTCATAAAGTTACACCAAGTGTGCCTGTCTCTCCTGCCGTGCCTTGCATCTCCTCCACCTCTTGCACCTCTGCCACCCCTGCGACAGCAAGTCCAACCCCTCCTCTTCCTTCTCCGCCTCAGCCGGCTCAACATGAAGATGACAAAGATGAAGACCTTTATGATAATCCACTTCCATTTAATGAATAGTAAATAATCATCATTCTGTACAGTTAATAAACTTTCTATTATGTATGTGTGCCAGTGTCTTCATGTGAAAATCTAATAACTGTACAGCAAGAACTGTATGAGACATTTTTGTCACAATTACCACTTAAAGTATTCATTGTGTAGACTATCGTGTGCAAGACTTGTACTGAAACGGCCAGCATATCCTTACATAGGTATAAGGTGAGTGATATTTAATAAAAAATTAATAATGTGTTCATTTTCTTACAGTTTTACACCTTTGCTTTCAAAGAACTATATTACTATACAGCATGCCCCTCTCTCATAATTGGAGAAGCTGCATATCAGCCAATCATCACAGTTAAGAGTTTTTTTCCTAATATAACAATGTTTCCATTACTGTATTATGAATATGACTGTAATTTGTGTATGCCATAAAAATTTTATAACAATTCATTCTCTAGTGTATAGGCTAGGCTACCATGAAACAATCATACTGCTGCTTCTTTGTTATCAATGCATGAATCATTATACCTGTAACAAATATGAATTTCTTTTTCATATTATCTTTTCATTCTTGATGTCTAGTGTTAGTAATATATATAACATCTACAGTGTTTTGTATCATATAAGACAATATTGATGGAGGTTGAGAGAGAATCCATCTTGTATTCAGGCAACATAAAATTTTGGTTGTGATAAATACAGTACAGTACTGCAAATCTTTTATGATTTTCTTAATAACATTTTCTTCTCTCTAGCTTACTTTATTGTAAGAATACAGTATATAATACACAATACAAAACATGCGTGCTGTTTATGTTATTGGTAAGGCTTCCTATCAACAGTAGGCTATTAGTAGTTAAGTTTGCGGGGAGTCAAAAGTTATACACGGATTTTCAAATGCGCAGAGGTTGGTGCCCCTAACCCCTGTATTGTTCAAGGGTCAACTGTATACACTTCCTTTCGGTAAAAACTCACAGTAGTCCAGTTAGATAGGTATTATTTCCCCCATTTTATAGAGGATGCAAATAAGGATCAGATGCTTTCATTTACTTAAAGTTACATACTTAACAGTAGAGCTAAAGATAAACTAACACTTTTCTGACACCAAAGGCCAAACTCTTAGCCAATATATTGTACAGTCATCCCTCAGTATCCATGGTAGACTGGTTCCAGGACTCCCTGCAGATACCAAAATACGAGGATGCTCAAGTCCCCTATATAAAATAGCGTAGCACAGTCAGCCCTACATATCCATGGATTCCACATCTGTGGATTCAACCAACTGGAGACGAAATTGTTGCCTGAATCTGTGGATGTGGAACCAGCAGATATGGAAGGCCGACTGTACCTCCTTCATCTCATTTAGTGAATAGATCATATACTTAATTTAGGAATGTAGACTCTTCACATTTAAAAAGACAAAAATGACTATGAGCAGTTTTTTTAAAAAGAAAGCACACATTTCAAATACTCTTACCCACACAGAAATCTATGAAACAAAGTAAATATAGATTTAAAAAGCAGATTAATGCTATGGTTTTGAATGAAACCAAGAGACATTCCTACTCCAGTAGGAAGAGGCAAAAGGAATAAGTCTGTCAAAAATTTAAAATTAAGTCATGGACAATTTGCCAGCATTCCCAAGCTAACTCTTCCCTAATCCACCAATGTTATTTTATATTATTTTCCAATTATTATTAAATTCTCTTTAAACATGAAGACTGCATATGTTTGACTTCCCAATGGACATTGAGCACCTTGAGGCTAGGAATTTTATTTTATTCCTCTTTCTAGAGCCCCCATTACCTAGAACACAGTAGTTTTTAATACTAATTTAACTCAAAATATTTGAAGTGCTTTACCAATTACAAAGGACTTTGATACACATCAACTCAGTAATGGGTCTTCAACAAATGCTTGCTGAAAGCATTTTTTTAAAAGTCATGTGAATTTCCTTAGACATAACAAAATATAAGTTGCATTACCAAGTATGAATGACTTCCTTCAGTAGCTCAAACAATTAAAAGTAAATTTATATCAGGACTAATTTTTGTAAGTATTAGGAAATGATATTTTTAAAGTTACTGTTATATATAAATAGTAAAGACAGCCTACATGATATTATTCACTTGCCTTATTCTGCCTTTTAAAAGCATTCACTTAATACTGAGTTCTTCTAATACCATATTTACAACTTATGAAAATAAAGAATATACTGCTTCCTGAGATTTCTTGCACAGATATTTAACTTTTTATGCTTGTTCTACTCCCTCAGTTAGATTATAATCTAGTGATATATATGTTATATCCAGGGTTCTCAAAAGCACTTAACATGGTATTATATGCTAGTAGCCACCTCAGTAAATATTTTGTGAATCATCTTAAATTAGTACTAGTGAAATTGATATTAAATACCTCTAAGGCATACAAGTTCAGATTACTGATCCTAAATTTAACACTGGAAATTGACTGGAATTGATTGGAAAATACGACTCGTCATGAACAGTTTGTATTTATAGACCAAACGTGTTAAGTATTCTAAAGAAGATATTCTCATATTACCTGACTTCACTTACCTGATCAAAAAGAAGCCTAAGTTGCCGCTCAGATTCGCCAACCCACTTACTTAGACAGTCTGCTCCTTTTCGCATAAAAAAAGCCACCTTTTTGTCTCCTTGACTGCACTCATTAGCTAACGCTCTGGCAACCAAGGTTTTACCTGTGCCAGGAGGGCCATAAAACAAACAGCCCCTAGAGGAATAAAGAATCAATAAAAGTAGATAAATGTTACCACCAGCACTAATAACCAATACAAAAGCATGCACCTCCCATATAATTTTGTACTGATGTATATTTTATTATTATTAGACACTGATATAGCTTTTTGTAATATACAGACAAAAGTTTCACTTTGTTGAAAGTCCTCAAGGATGTTCTCAAAGAACCAAGCTTTGGTACACAAGAAATAGTTCAATCAGAGTAGAGAATAATTTGGGAAGCTACATCAAAATTTTAAAGGTACTTTCCCTATGACCCAGAAATTTCACATTTTAGATTATATCATGTAGAAATAATCAAAAGAAAGTGATAAAGATAGATTTTTTAAAAACCTAACTGCTATCTACTAACAAGGGACAGATAAATACACCACTACATCTGTAATTTAAACACTAGTATGATGTCAAAAAGAATAATACACACATTATTTATGGATATGGAAAGGTGCCTATAATACATTGTAAAGTGAAAAATAAAGTTACATAAGGGTATTATTGAATAATCTCATTTATATTAAATGTTTAAATGTGCATAATACAGGCAAAATATAACCTTAATATATGCATACATATATAAAAGAAAGCTGTTCATCCCTAAGGAGTAGGATTACTTTCTGCTTATAATACTTTTTGTTTATAACTCCATTTTTTAAAGTTTCTCCCAAGGCTATACTACTTTAATGGCTTTGAAAAAAATAACAATTATTTTTAAAATTCAAGTTATATCATATAAGAAGTAAATAAATTGCTACTATGATTTCTAAAAGCCACTGCAGAATTACAGGCCAACTCTTAACCCACTCAAATAGAAGATGACTCTTTAACAAGATTTTCTGCATCCTTAAACACATGAATAATAAATTAGAAACACATGAATAATAAATTAGAAATAAAAAGGGATATTTCACAGTTTAAGTCTGTATGCACATCTTCAAAGTATTTTATTCTGCCCAATTTCCTTTGACATAATTTCTCAGCCTTTCCTAATAGTTAACTAGCTAACCACCTCATGATCAAACACAATTAATCTGATCATAAAAATAAACTATCAAGCTTACCATTTCAAAAATACCACATCAATGAGTCAAAGCAACACTTCGCTGAAACTGTGCTTTCAAAGACTAGCCAGTATACCGTATGAAACTGAATGCTATTAGGAGACCAAATTAAGGAAAATCCACTTAGGCAATCCACTTGTAAATTCAAGGCCTGTGTAAAGAATCTCATCCTGTGTCTGACTCTTAAATGCTGAAATATAAACTTCAAGAACACACTTAGTACCACAGCTTTTGAGCCCTAAATAATAAAATTTCATTCGTAATTCTCATTGCTAGAACACATCAAATAAATACATATGAAATATTTATAAATAATATTTAGATTTATAATCACCTACTAATTGAAATTTGATAAATTAACAGTAATAAAAATAATAAACATCTAGGACATTACTCACCTTGGAGGCTGAATTTTAAATTTTTCAAAAATTTCTGGATATAAAAGCGGGAATACTACCATTTCCTTTAGTGCATGAATATGATGGCTCAATCCACCTATGCTATCAAATCGCACCTTGGAAAGAAGTGGAAAAGTTTATTACAAAATAATTTTAACCGTTTATAGATTTCTTTTTAATTTATGAGATAATCTTATGATTCCAAAATATATGCCTTCAGCAGGAACTGAAGTTTAAACATAAAGTTCATATATAAAGTTAAACAGAGTTCAAAAAACTATACTTTGGGGAATTCCCTGCAGGTCCAGTGGTTAGGACTCTGTGCTTCCACTGCAGGGGGCACAGGTTCAATCCCGGTTGGGGAACTAAGATCTCGCATGCCGCGCGACAAAAGAACAACAACAAAAAAAAAACCCCACTAACAATGGTGATCTTCTACTTTTATTGTGTGTTGTGTTAGAAACAAGTAATGACCTTTAAAAAAAAAAACTATTTATAGAAAAACATTTACAAAACTTACTGATTTATCAATGTTCATTGGATCAACATCAGCCAAGCTTGCACCCACTTTGACACGTTCTCGGAGAATACCACTAGCTAAATCTTCTGCTCTTAAGTTCATAGGCAAACATCTGAAATTCATAAACATTCAAGTAGATAGCATTAAAGTTTCATATTCTTAATGTCATAAGCAAGTTTAAATCTTTGTTGACACATTTTCATCTTCCTCCCTTTTCTCATAACCCAGAAAATGACAAGAGATTTCATATTTTTAAACTACTTTTCCTAAATTCTTTTCAACAGGACAGAAATAAATTTATTCACTAGAGAAAGCAAATAAGATCATGAATCTTTGTCCAAAAAGCCCAATCTAGTCTAAATTAGAAAACTTAACAAACCTGATATTCCACATTATATAAGCATAAAATAAAAAGACCTACTATAAATACTATAATATATGGCATTAAATGAACTCAAGCTTTATTATAACATTTAAATTTATCCTCAGATATTATGTGGGTATGTCTACTCAGTTTACATGATTGAAGAAATAAATTTGCCTCCGTTTTATTCAAGGGAAACCAATTTTAGACCCTATTTTGAAAATTAAGCATTATCGTTTGTGTAACTACCTTAAAATACATTTTTAGCTACTTAAAATCCTATATGATATTAATGTAATTACCCCTAAGAAAATATAATCTACTTCCTTTGCATAAACACCAAAAGATGACATAAATAGCCTAAAAAAAGTATAGCTTCTACAATGAATGTACTTTCACTGACATTTCTGAATCCTAACTTACTTTAAAAATCTATTTCCAAAGCAGGTAACAGAATAGTTCAGATTAAAGAGGCATTAAATTCTTTTATTTAAACTTAGATTTTTCTCTTACATTTTCTTTCCATCATCCACATGTGGAACTCTTTTTAGCATACAATCTACACCAACCCAAACTTGTTTCCAAGACCAGCTAACTGAAAACTTGGTATTTCTACAATAGATGTATAATGCCAAATTATAGAAATGCTTTCCTAAATGTAAAATTTCTAAATAAAATGTACCTTTAGTATTATAAATATAAGCTAGAAAATTAACTTAAATTTTAAAGAATAAATTATAATTTGATGCTTTAGTAACTTACTAGACAAAATACTGATTCTCTCACCCACTGAAAATTCTCAAGATTTTAGTGAGCCATGTAGCAATGAGTCATTTACTCTAGTTAAGCAAAGATCACCAGAGCTAAAACAAGTTTTCCAACAAAACCCAAGGGCTCCTGAAATAACTCTACTTACTCTTGAGTGCTATAATCATTATAAGCATCTAAAATCAACCTCATTAAGTGGATTTGGATTAGAGGAGAGGTACTGAAAAAGACTGTCCAAGAGGTTGGCCTCTTCCACTGGCTCTTTCTTTACCTTCCCACACACTATTTTATTGAGTACTTACAAAGCAAGTAATTTATGGGAAGTTTCCCAAGGTTAGATTTCTACTCTAAAAATTACTAAGTAAATACCAAGTTGGTATATTACTCTAGACTAAAATATGTGTTAAGTATCACTGTTAGCAAAATGCTAGTACAGGTAAGAATCACATTCAAAAAGTTTAAACTGTTATTCCTTTTTTCTATCATGGAAATAACAAGTAAAACTTTACTAACCTATTTCTTGCTCTTGCCATGCTCTTTGATTTCCTTCTTTCAAAGCGTTCTTCATCAGAAGAAGTTGTGTCACTACTATGAATGGCATGCTTCTTTCTCCTATTTAAAGAGTAAAATCCTTAAAATCATTACAGCAGCAAAGGGCTTTTAAAAACACATTCTGAGCATCATATCTACTATTAGCTCAGTAGAAAATATACACAGTCACTCATTCATTTGGCAAATATTTATTAAGATCCCTATACTCATGCAATTTACATCTGATGAAGTAAAAACATGGTAAGTTCTACAGATAAAAAAGAAAAACAGGAGGAGGAGGAGAAGGAGGCTATAATTTTTTAAATAGGGTAGTTCATAAAGGCATCAAGCAACAAATTGAGTTTGCATCCAAATTTAGGCAATGTCTATCACTGATTGATAAATAACATCGAACTCTTATTAGAAAAGAAAGTTTATCTTTTTCTCTTCTTATTTCCCCTTTCCCAAATAATCAGAAAACAGTCCAGACACTAAAGAAAATAATATATTGGTTTACAGAGAGACAAGTGTTTCCGCTTTCCACTTAAGACTTATATCCTGAAAAAAAAAAAAAAACTTATATCCTGTTTGAATTTCTTATAAAATGTATAAAGTATTTTTGATGAAATAAGCAAAGAAATAGCTTACAATCAGAACTACTATGGAATGAGTAGATAATGTATCAAGCTAAAATCATCCTCGAGGAAAAATAACACTTAATAAATGCTTCATTATTAATATACTTGATGACATCTCTATGATATCTATGGAAATCATACAAAATGGAATCATTGTAAATTAATTTACTTCAAACTCAAACTGGCTTTCAAGGATGGTCCACAGCCTGTGCATCCCTATTTTACTGCAATTCCCACCAACCACAATAGCAAAGCCAGATTTTCCCCAACTCTCATTAAGATCTTTAACCTGTCTAATATTCCTTCTCCTGATTAATAGAAGTCCCTTCATTTCATCCTGCATCAGTTTTTAAGGTCTCCCAAAACTTCAGGAAGACTGTTGCAATAACTACCTACTCAATCTTTGCAATTCTGATATATAACCTCTTTCCTACTTCTTTCTCTCCATCAGGAAAATGCCTGTTTCCAAGTTTCTTATTTATCCTGTGTGTGTGTGTGTGTGTGTGTATGTCTATATGTGTGTGTGTGTGTGTGTGTGTGGTAAGCCTAATATATAAAAATGTAATATATCTGAAAATAGCACAAATGAGGTAGGCAGAAGCAACAGTGTAAGTATTGGGCTAAAGAAATGATTCCAGATGATAACTCAAATGCGCAAGAACAAATGAAGAGAACCAGAATAATAAAATAAAAGGTTACTACCCAAAAGCTCTAAGCATGCACTTGATTGACTTTCTTCTCTCAACTTTTTTAAATAACAGAGAATTATATAAGTAACTTTAATAATGTATTGCTAGGTTTGTAAAATGTATAAACGTAACATGTATAACAATACCACAAAAAGCTGAGTGGACCTTAAAAGGGAAGGGGCCACACCATATACAAAAGTAAGTCAAAATGGATCAAAGACCTAAACACAGAGCTAAAACTATAAACTCTTAGGAAAAAACACAGAAGTAAATCTTCATGACGGTAGATATGGTGATGGATTCTTAGATATGACATGAAAAATGAACAACAAAAATGATAAACTGAACCTCATCAAAATTAAAGTCTTTTGTGCTTCAAAGAATACCATCAAGAAAGTAACAACTCACAAAATAGGATACAATATTTGCAAATCATATATCTGATAAGGAATTTGAATCTAGAATATATAAAGAGCTCTTACAAGTCAATGATAAAAAGACAACACAGGGCTTCCCTGGGGGCGCAGTGGTTGGGAGTCCACCTGCCGATGCAGGGGACACGTGTTTGTGCCCCAGTCTGGGAGGGTCCCACATGCCGCGAAGCGGCTGGGCCCGTGAGCCATGGCTGCTGAGCCTGTGCGTCTGGAGCCTGTGCTCCGCAGCAGGAGAGGCCATGACAGTGAGAGGCCCGCGTACCACAAAAAAAAAAAAAAAAAAAAAACACAACACAATTTTTACATAGGCACTGGACACAAAGAGACAGTTCTCAAAGGAAACTTTTAAAATGGCTAATAAGCACATGAAAAGATGGCTAATATCATTAGTAATCAGGGAAGTGCTATTCAAAAACCACAATGAGATACATTTCATACTCGTTAGGACAGCTAGAATCAAAAAGTCAGACAATATTAAGCGCTGGGGAGGGTGTGAAAAACTGGAAGTCCCATACACTGCTGGAGAGAATGTCAAATGGTGTAGTCACTTTGGAAAACATTCAAGCAGTTCTTAAATGATTAAGCATAAAGTAATCACATGACCCAATAATTCTACCCTGAGGTATATTGTCAAGAGAAATACAAAAATATATCCGGGAATTCCCTGGCAGTAGAGTGGTTAAGACTCCATGCTTTCACTGCCAAGGATGCAGGCAGGTTCGATCTCTGGTTGGGGAACTAAGATCCCACAAGCCACACAGCATGGCCAAAAAAAAAAAAAAAACACATATATCCACATAAAAACTTGTACATGAATTTTTATAGCACCGTTATTCATAATAGCCAAAAGCTGGAAACAACTCAAATGACTATCAACCAATGAGTAGATGGACAAAATGTTACATAGTCCTACCTTGGAACATCATTTGACAATAAAAAGGAAGGAAGTACTGATAAATGCTTCAACATGTATGAACCTAGAAAACATGTAAACTGAAAGAAGCCAGTCACAAAGACCACATATTATATTCTCATTTTTACAAAATGCCCAGAATAGGCAAACCTATGAGGAAAGAAAGCAGATTACTGGTTGCTTAGGACTTAGAGCATAGGGGTAGTTGTAGGAAGGTTAGAGTTAAAGAGAACAGGTTTCTTGCTAAGCAGATGAAACAGTATTTAAAATTGTCTGTGGCAACAGTTCCAGTTATCTGTGAATATACCAAAAAAAAAAAAAAGCTGAATTATATGATGTGGATCTTAATAAAGCTTTTTTTTTAAAAAAGCTAAGTGAGGGCTTCCCTGGTGGCGCAGTCGTTGAGAGTCCGCCTGCCAATGCAGGGGACACGGGTTCGTGCCCCAGTCCGGGAAGATCCTGCATGCCGCGGAGCGGCTGGGCCTGTGAGCCATGGCCGCTGAGCCTGTGCGTCCGGAGCCTGTGCTCCACAACGGGAGAGGCCACAACAGTGAGAGGCCCGTGTACCGCAAAAAAAAATTTTTTTTAATGTTTGCCTAAATAGAATTGCAAGGATGGAAGATAAAAAGAATAAAATCTCTCAGGAAAAAAAAGGGGAGCGCAAAAACGACAAAGAAAAATGAGAGAAAAGGCAAGTGCCACAGAGGACCAATGTTGGACTAACATAACAGTAGTTATTAAGCAGAAGAGGAAAAAAATGAAGAGAAGAAACCTAACAAAAAATAATACAAGAAAATATCCCAGAGTTGAAAAAAAAAAATCTCCAAACCAATAGGGCCTAGAGCAAGAGGCTCAAAAAACTGAACAAACAAAAATATATATATACACACATATATATATATATATTTATTTATGTGCATCTACAAAGAAACAAGATATTAAACCAGACTGAATTCTCAACAGCAACAATATGTCATGGAGTGCGGTGAAGCAAGAACTTTAAAGGTTTAGAGGAAACCTATTTGGATCTACAATTCTCTTAACTCACAAAACTACTGGGAACTATGAAAATAAAAGACATTTTCAAAGATGCAAAGTTGACTTCCACACATTCTTTCTGAGTAAATTACTTGAGATTATATTCCTGCAAAATGATACAGTAAAGCAAAAAGGAGAAAGACATCAGATCCAGTAAGTGGTGGATCCAAACCATGAAAGCAATCTTAAGTCCTACAGCATTCACTTTGCTGCAGGTCTAAAAAAGTATCCCCCCAAAGTGGAACAGAAAGATGACATTAGGAGAGATGTCATCTGACAAAAAAAATATGAATGCTTTGGTATGTTCAGAAGCTAGGAAAACTTGAGACTACTTGAATGTTAAAAAGGAGAATTCTTGGGACTTCCCTGGTGGTCCACTGGTTAAGACTCCGAATTCCCAATGCAGAGGGCCGGAATTCTGGTCAGGGAACTAGATCCTACATGCCGCAACTACGATCCCACATGCTGCAACTGAAGATCCCACATGCCTCAATTAACATCCAGCGCAGCTAAATAAATAAATTATTTATTTATTTTTTAAAAAGGAGAACTCTTGAAATCATCACCTTTACTGAGACTATCAGGAGATCTCACTGGGTCCTTTTTCTCCATTTACATGAATCACTTCAAGAAGCCCCACACATTCCTGTCCCTGAAGGAATATGTAGGCTGTGCAGAAGGTGATACAATCGCCCCCATTCCTATCCCTTTAAACTCTATGTTCCCCTTCACCCCACTATCTTTTTCCAAGCATTTGTCACGATCTGACACACTATGTTTATGTATCCATTAGTTTATCTCCCTCTAGTAGAATGTAAGCTCCGAGAGAACAGGGATTTTTACATTTTTAACTTCTGAATATCCAATGCCTTGAATGATATTTGGTGCGTACAGAAGATATACAACATAGATTTGTTGAATGAAAGAATAAGCTTAATTACAGGAGCATTTCCCATTGAGTGGCCAGAGGTAGTAATAAAATCCACAGAGGAGGGCTTCCCTGGTGGCACAGTGGTTGAGAGTCCACCTGCTGATGCAGGGGACAACGGGTTCGTGCCCCGGTCCGGGAAGATCCCACATGCCGTGGAGCGGCTAGGCCCGTGAGCCATGGCCACTGAGCCCGCGCGTCCAGAGCCTGTGCTCCGCAACGGGAGAGGCCACAACAGTGAGAGGCCCGCATACCGCAAAAAAAAAAAAAAAAAAAAAAATCCACAGAGGATATTTAACTCTAGCACTCTACATAGCTCTATGATGAAAAACACTGTCATTACTCATAGAAATGTAAAAACTATTCATTGGTTTTCAACTCTTAGAATTAACCTAGAAATAAATCAAGTGAGGCTTAATAACTGTCCCAGAACAAACTGTAAGTGTTATCAGTCTTGGCAATATAAAAATGTAGAAGGAGTGAAGTGGAGAGAGTGGATATTAAGGTCCTAATCTTAAAAGTGAGGAGTCAAAAGATACTGTCTATAGTTAATGAAACAAAAATGGAGATTCAAGTATAATGATTCAAATTTCCTGTGACCAAAGAAGAACTGAGGTTAGTGTTACAACTGTATAAGGCTGAGGAAGAAATCAAAAGACAAGAAATAGAATGTCATTTATATAGTATATGGAAATAGTTATCAAAATAACCAAAAGCAGAAATGTTTAAATTGATTGCTAAATGACAATAAGATTGAAGGTGAGGAAAAGTGGGTTGGGGAATAATACTTTTATTAAACCTAGTCTACTAGCTATTTGAACCAAGTCTATGTATTACTTTGATAGGAAAAATTAAGTACAGAAAAAAGATCATCAGAAGCTAAGATTCAACACTGAAGTAAAAATGGCTCAAAAGCTGGTTGAGGTACAAAATCCTTAATCGGAACACAAACCCTAGGAATTCCCTGGCGGTCCAGTGGCTAGGACTCCACACTTTCACTGCGGAGGGCCTGGGTTCAAACCTGGTCGGGAACTATAATAAAATCCCACAAGCAGCACAGTGTGGCCCAAAAAAACAACCAAAAAACCCCAAAAATCCTATTAGCCCCAATGGCAAGATTATTAACAACCACCAACCCTCAAAGATATAATACCATTACCACAAAATATATTTCTTAATCATCAGTCTTAATGGGGACATGCTAGAGGCATTCCCAATAAAGAAGTGGGGTACAAAATTAATATACAGAAATTAACTGTTCTCACATATAGAAATAACCACCTGAGAATAAATATAAGAATGAAGAATGGAATAATGGGGGAAAAAAAAGGACAGGGGCATCTTTTATGTAATATAATATTTATACATTATATATAATTTGATAATAAATGTGGCAACTGGTATCAATGGAGAAATTACAGACTTATTGAATAAATGAGGTTGGGACAACTCATTTTCCACCTGGGAAAAAAGTTGGATCCATACTACAAATCTCACACAAGGATAAAATTCAAATGGATCAAAATTAAAAAGTAAAAAATGAAACATTAAAAATAAACAAAGGTTATAATATGCATAACTGATTCACTTTGCTGTACACCTGAAACTAATACAACATTGTAAATCAACTATATTCCAATAAAAATTAAATTTAAAAAAATCAGTATACTAAATGGGAAAAAAATAAAATAAAAATAAACAAAGGTGAACTTCCTTAAAACTCTGGATTTGGGAAGGCTTTTCTAACTATGATTCAAAATCTAAAAGTCTTAGTAGGCTGATAAATTTGATGACATAAAAAAAAAAATTTTCTGGTAAAGACAACCAAAGGAAAAGTTAAAAGACAAACTCTGACCTGAGGAAAAAGACTGGCAATTTGTGACAAACGACTGATCTCTCTGCTATATAAAGAAAGAACTACTAAAAATAGATTAAAAAGCAAGAACCTTCACATGGTCATAAATTTTTGTAAAATTAGCAATAGTTATTAAACAAAAAAAAAAGAGAGCAAGAACCTATTAAAAAATAGGCAAACTTTATAAACAGACATTTCAGAAAAAAGTAAATGTCTTTTAAACATATGAAAAATTACTCTCATAAGAGATATAAAATTAAACCAAGATTTCATTTTCAATTCTCAGACTGGCAAAAATCCAAAAGTTTGAAAATACGTTTTGCCAGCAGAAATATGGAAAAATTGGCACTTTGATACATTGCTGGGTGGACTGCAAACTGTTTCAATACCATTGAAGGTCATCAAAATTACAATTTCAGGGCTTCCCTGGTGGCGCAGTGGTTGAGAGTCTGCCTGCCAATGCAGAGGATTCGGGTTCGTGCCCTGGTCCAGGAAGATCCCACATGCCGCGGAGCGGCTCGGCCCGTGAGCCATGGCCACTGAGCCTGAGCATCTGGAGCCTGTGCTCCGCAACGGGAGAGGTCACAACAGTGAGAGGCCCGCGTACCACAAAAAAAAAAAATTACAATTTCATATTCCCTTTAACTCAGAGATTCCACTTCTATGAAATTATCCTACAAATATACTTGCACACACGTAAAATGATGATTATGCAAGGGTATTCATTATATTGTATTTTATAATAGCAAAAGACTGAAAGCAACCTGACTCTCAATAAAAAACTAATTTAAAAATTACAGTATATCTATATTATACATAGTAATGTTATACAACTATAAACATAAATGTGAAATTTCACTAAAATAAAAAGACAGTTAAAAAAAAAAGACAGTTAAAATAAATCAAGTGAAAAATACAAGGTGTGGACAATGTGCACAGTATATTTTGTGTAAAAAGAAGGGGTGACAATCAATATATGTATTAGCACATATATACATACATATATATGAACATATTCTTTAAGGATATACAAACCAATAAAAATGTATCCATGGGATAGTGAGAGGCTACTGAGGCTAGAAAAAAACTTTTCATGTTTATTTTTTTAATTTTATTTTTGAGCCATGGGGAATAATATATTACCTTTTCAGAAAACATAATAGACAAAATAATATTTCAAAATCAAAAAGCCTCCTTTGTATACCTAAAAGAAAGGGCAAAAGGAAACTAAAAGTAGCAAAGACTAATTGAATTAATACACCCAATGAAAGCAATGTGAGTCTCTTAGATTCAACTCTACTAAGAGACCAGAGAGCTGTATAGCTTTAGGGAACATAATTGTTAAAACAAAAACCACTTTGGGCAAACTGGAACAGGAAGATAATAGTCACATATAGGGTAAAAACTATTAGTCACTAAAGAAAGATGCTATTTACTTCTTCATTGGCATTGTCATTAACACCATTAATACCTATATTCTAATTGTAAGGCATTATACTATGTATTACTTAAAGGAGGTATCTAAATGATAGATGGAAATATTTCCTCCTTTCAAAAACTAACAAAACAGGGCTTCCCTGGTGGCGCAGTGGTTGAGAGTCCGCCTGCCGATGCAGGGGACACGGGTTCGTGCCCCAGTCTGGGAAGATCTCACATGCCACGAAGCGGCTGGGCCCATGAGCCATGGCCGCTGAGCCTGTGCGTCCGGAGCCTGTGCTCCGCAACGGGAGAGGCCACAACAGTGAGAGGCCCGCGTACGGAAAAGAAAAAAAAAACGAACAAAACATACCTGATATGACTCCTTCTTGCTGGAGATCTGTGAATATCAAAGAGCGTATTTTCCCTCTTTTTTTGATGAGCTGGTACTGAAAGAAAAAAAGAAAAAAAAAAGACAACATAGAAATAACTGATAATAAATTGATAAACTGATGTATTAAAGAAGAAGAAATTAGTTCTGTTAACTTTCTGAACAGAAGCCAGTCATATGTCTTCAAGTTCTAAATGCTGCCTAGAAGAAGCACAACAAAAATTAAAACTTTGTGGCAAATACTGTAAGTTTCAAATAAACATTCTAAAAAAGAATGCTAAGCTAAATCTTTGTGACTTTGGGTTAAACAAAGATTTCTTTGACACGTCACCAAAGCACAACCCATTAAAAAATTTTTGAGAGCAACTTCCCTGGTGGCACAGTGGTTAAGAACTCGCCTGCCAATGCAGGGAACACGGGTTCAATCCCTGGTCTGGGAAGATCCCACATGGCTTGGAGCAACTAAGCCTGTGTGCCACAACTACTGAGCCTTCACTCTACAGCCCGTGAGCCACAACTACTGAGCCCATGTGCCACAACTACTGAAGCCCAGGTACCTAGAGCCCGTGCTCTGCAACAAGAGAAGCCACCGCAATGAGAAGCCCACACACCGCAAAGAAGAGTAGCCCCCACTCTCCGCAGCTAACTAGAGAAAGCCTGTGCACAGCAACGAAGACCCAAAGCAGCCAAAAATAAATAAATAAATAAATTTATAAAAAATAAATTTTTTCGGGCTTCCCTGGTGGCGCAGTGGTTGAGAGTCCGCCTGCCGATGCAGGGGACGCGGGTTCGTGCCCCGGTCCAGGAGAATCCCACATGCCACGGAACGGCTGAGCCCATGAGCCATGGCCGTTGAACCTGCGCGTCTGGAGCCTGTGCTCCGCAACAGGAGAGGCCACAGCAGTGAGAGGCCCACATACCGCAAAAAAAATAATAAATTTTTTCATAAACTGAAATTCATCAAAATTACAAATTCTTCTCTTTGAAAGACACTATTAAGAGAATTTTTTTTAAAGCTACAGACTGAGAAACTATTTACAAATCATAAGGACTGATACCTGAAGTACATAAGGAACTCTCAAAACTTCAATAATAAAAAAACAAACAGCTTAATTGAAAACATGGGCAAGAGATTTGAATACTTCACCAGAGATAATGTTGGCGAATCAGCACATAAAAATATGCTCAACATCATTAGTAATTAGGGAAATGTAAATTAAAACTATAATAAATATGTATTAAAATTAACTTGGAAAAATAACCACACCAAATGTTGGCAAGAATATGGAGCAACTGAAACTCTCATACACTCTTAGTGAGAATGTAAGCAGTATAATCACCTTGGAAGAGTTTGGTAATTTCTTAGAAACTTAAACATACACATAATCATAAAACGCAGCCATTCCACTCCTAGGTGTTTATAAGAAAAATGAAAATATATGTCCAAACAAAGACTTGCAAACATATGTTCATAACAACTTTATTTATAATAGCCAGACACCAGAAATGTCAACAATCCAAATGTCCATCAACAAACGAATGGATAAACAAACTGTGATATACCCATACAATGGAATGCTACTCAGCAATAAAAAGAAAAACACTACTGTTAAAGTCGACAACATGGATGAGTCTTACAATTATTATAATTGAGTGAAAGAAATGAGACCAAAAAAAGAGTATATACTGTATATAAAATTAAAGAAAATGTAAACTAATCTATGGTGACAGAAAGCAGATGATATCTGTCACTGCCTGAGGGTTAGGAGTGGGGAGGCAAAAGAAAGTTAGGAGTAGATTATAAACAGGCAGAACAAAATTTGGGGGAGTTGACGAACATGTTCATTACCTTGAGTGCGGTGACAGTTTCATAGGTATATCCCTCAGATAGTTCAAACTTACCAAATAGTACACATGAAATATTATATATGCAATGGCAGCGAACTACATATAAATTATACCTCTTTAATAACGCTTTAAAAAAAAAAAAACTAGAAAAATGGCTCATATTCTTTTTTCTGTCCCAATATACCTCCCCCATTATTAACAGGGCTATCTTTGACAGTGATTCTTAACTGGAGTAGAGAAATGTCTACATACTTGGGCAAGCTTCTTGTAAGGTAACTCTAATAATTCCAGAGAATCAATCACTGCTTCAGAGCGTTAAGAGTTTGAATAAAATGATCCAGGTTCTTCCTTGAAAACATTATGCTAAGTGAAAGAAGCTAGACACAAAAGGTCACATATAGGCAAATCTATCGAGACAGAAAGTATCAATACATTAGTGATTGCTAAGGGCTGTGGGGATGGAAGTGTAGAAGTAATAAAATGTCCTAGAATTAGATAGTGGTGATGACTGCATACCCTTGTGAATACTAAAAAGCAATAAATTGTATAGATTAAAAATCAGCAAAACCCAGCAAAAATGGTGAATTTCATGATATGTGAATTTTATTTCAATTTTTTAAGAATTGGAGGAAATCAATAGTGATGGAATTTCCCAACAGCTGGGAAGAAAGTCAGTAAAACGGTACCTGTGGAACTGATTACCTGTCATTAGATTTAAGGGCATTAAGATATGGGCTTCCCTGGTGGCACAGTGGTTGAGAGTCTGCCTGCCGATGCAGGGGACACAGGTTCGTGCCCCGGTCCGGGAAGATCCCACATGCTGCAGAGCGGCTGGGCCCGTGAGCCATGGCTGCTGAGCCTGTGCGTCCGGAGTTGTGCTCCGCAACGGGAGAGGCCACGACAGTGAGAGGCCCGCGTACCGCAAAAAAAAAAAGATAAACTTTTTCCTTCTCAAAAAAAAAACCCAAAAACAAAACACAAACATAGGTTACTGGCCAAGTTGCCCTTTTCTGACTTTAGCTGAATTATCAATACTTAACCACTTGGAACACAGAGAAACTTGCCCTAAAGAACTGCTATAAGAGATTTCATTCTTTTAAATTCAGCAACACTGATTTTTTTAAGGGGTGGAGTAGAATAAGCTACTCTACTACAAAAAGGAAAGAAGTTACTTAGAGTCTCTTACCTATTGGAGGTGCTTGGTATCGATCCACTGTTTTTCTTTGTCTCAAATTATATGGCCTATCATTTTCTTCTCCTTCTGCCTCTTCAACCTCAATATCTCCATCTTCCTCTTGAGATTCTAGTTTCACACACACACACACACACAAAATAAAATACTGTTTTAATCCACAAGGATTGGTCCACTCTAGAACTGAATATTTTTATTTTATTCTTTCTGCACAAGTTAGCTTTAAAAATGTCAACATTGTATGATACAGCATAAATCAATACAATTAAAAATGAACCCTGATGGGGACTTCCCTGGTGGCACAGTGATTAAGAATCCGCCTGCCAATGGAGGGGACACGGGTTCAATCCCTGGTCCAGGAAGAGATCCCGCATGCCGCAGGGCAACTAAGCCCCTGTGCCACAACTACCAAGCCTGTACTCTAGAGCCTGCGAGCCACAACTACTGAGCCCTCGCACCACAACTACTGAAGCCCGCACACCTAGAGCCCAGAGCCCATGCTCCACAATAAGAGAAGCCACCTTAATGAGGGGCCTACGCACTGCAACAAAGAGTGGCCCCAGCTCACCACAGCTAGAGGGGGCCTGCATGCAGCAACGAAGACCCAACGCAGCCAAAATAATAATAATAATAATAAAAAACATTTAAAAAAACTTAGAGTAAGCTTTCAGATGTCATGAGTAAACTGTAAAGTCCTTTGCATTTTTAGTTTCTTATTTCACTGGGCATGGCTGACAGTTTTAACATTTTTTTCAATGTCTTAATATGATTGTGTTATAGTGACAATTCCTGTGGTTAAAAAGTTAATCATAAAGTACATTGCATTTGAGGACCATAAGCTTATAAAGTTTCACCAGACTTTTATTTTAAACTATAAATAGATGTCACATTATAGCTATAGCCAAACTGCTTTTTTTTTTTTTTTTTTTTTAATTTATATTTTTGGGCCACGCTGGGCAGCATGTGGAATCTTAGTTCCCCCACCAGGGATTGAACCCATGCCCCCTGCATTGGAAACACAGAGTCTTAACCACTAGACTGCCAGGGAAGTCCCCCAAACCACATTTTAAAAATAAACTTTTAGAATTTATGTACATTATAATTTACTTTTATTTATTTATTTATTTATTTATTTTAAAATTTAGTTTTGGCTGCGTTGGGTCTTCATTGCTGCGTGCAGGCTTTCTCTAGTTGTGGTGAGCAGGGGCTACTCTTTGTTGTGGTGCACAGGCTTCTCATTGTGGTGGCTTCTCCTGTTGCAGAACACGGGCTCTAGGCATGCTGGCTTCAGTAGTTGTGGCTCGAAGGCTCTAGAGCGCAGGCTCAGTTGCTCCACGGCATGTGGGATCTTCCCAGACCAGAGATCTAACCTGCGTCCCTGCCGTGGCTGGTGGATTCTTAACCACTGCACCACCAGGGAAGTCCTGTAATTTATTTTTTAAATGTATAGCTAGGTGAATTATCATAAAGTGATCACTCATGTCAAGGCATAAACTATTACCAATACCCCAGAAATCTACTTTATGGTCTCTCCCAATCCCTGCCTGAATTTTTCTACCAAAATGACTAATCTGTGTTTACCTGTTGTCAATAGGCCTAACAAATCATTATACTGCCAACAAAAATTGCTCTTGCTGTAAGATAAGTAATTATCTTTTAAGCATTTTTTTTGAACTATCAAGTAGTATGTGAATATTGACCTTATTCAGTGGTTAATTGGGCATTGAATGAAGTGTGCTGTAATAAAGTTTTGAGTCATCCTATTATTGCTTTGTATGACCAAAAAGGTAGTAAAAAAGATTGAAAGGTCATAGGTAAATCAGGAGCTCAAATATGATCATATTGATATATTTAGCAGAGAACTAATATTTTTAAGAAAGGCATTTTCTTTTACATCTGTCGTTTTTTTTAATTAATTAATTAATTTAATTTGGGCTGCGTTGGGTCTTCGTTGCTGCACGTGGGCTTTCTCTAGTTGCGGTGAGCGGGGGCTACTCTGGAGCACGGGCTCCAGACGCGCAGGCCTCAGTAGTTGTGGCGCACGGGCTTAGTTGCTCCACGGCATGTGGGATCCTCCCAGGCCAGGGCTCGAACCCGTGTCCCCTGCATTGGCAGGCGATTCCCAACCACTGCGCCACCAGGGAAGCCCTTAAATGTTTACTATTAAGTTATAGAGAAAATCAGCAAATACAGTATTACTTAACTAAATAACACTATAAATCACTTGCACCCAAATAAGTTTCCTTAAACCTTCAAAAAAATTACTTTTTGGAAAAAAACCTTGCATTATTTATTATGGGAAGAAATTCTATACATGGCAAATCTACTCTGGGAAATCTACAAAGATGTTCAGTTAAAGATAAGGCAAAAATCACATTATAAATCTGTCTCACCTATACTGATTTTCTCCAAAGGAAGCAATATAGAGGTTCTAGCTGTAACAACAATAATATCTGCTCAATAAAATACCTTCATTAGAAATATCACCTCATCAAAACTTGCTAATAATATATTAATTACAGAACTTGAAAAATAAACCCATTCTTCTCCATCTAAGCTACACAAATAGAACTAATAAGATTCCCTGGTGAAATACAACTACGTTGCATTTACAGTACACCAAATCTTCTGAAAATCCATTTTAATAAAGAAGGTTAACACCTACAGAATTAAATCTTATGGATGCACTCACTGGTCATCAATTTATAATCCTTGGGGCAAACGTGCTTTCATCTGTTCCCAGCTCCAGCCCGACAAATCCAGTCAGGATTCATCAATTCAAAACCCAGACAGGCCTCAGAAAAGAGCAGTACAACTCCCTCCACTAATTCTGGCTGTCTCTCTTTACTGTACCATTTACTACTCCTCTGTCCATAACTAAATTTGAGACCCAAATAATCCAAAATTTAGAGGCTATGGATAGAAGGTGGCTATGGACAGAGACTTTCAGTTAGAACGTTCCTAAATACAAAAGAGGCCTCACCTAACACGCAAATCAGCCCATGGCAAATGCTACACCAGATTAGGTCACTTAAGGACTACCAATAGCTACTAATAAGATATATTACATAACAATGCATAGTGTACAGCAAAGGCATTTTTCCAAATGAAGAAAATGAATACTCAGAAATGCCAATGGAATAAAAATTATTCCAAATTATGTAACACAGACCTCTAAAGCCAAAAATCACCCATCCAGCAATATTACACATATATTACTTGTACATATTTTCTTCCCTCCCACCTGAACTTTGTAGTATTTATTTCATAAGGTGCTTTCACAAACCTTCTTCTTCACCCTCAGTAGAGACTTCATGATGATTTTGTATCCCATAACTATTTCTTCTCAGTGACTTTCTTCGCCTTTTCACTCTTGAATACATATCCATGTTTTCCTTTTAAAGAGAGAAATCTGTCAAATATTAACATGAACTTTATTCCCAGCTATAAATATCATTAACCCAATGGGACATGCCCATTCAATAAAATTTACTGAGGACCTATTTGCAAGGCAAAGATTCATGAAAATGGACCTTACTGAATTCAATACATGTAAGAAACAAGAGGAAAAACAAATAAAACTTATAAAATATTTGAAAATGTAAAACTACAATGCCATGGACATACTTTCTCCCTTAAGCAAATTACACCCTAGTAGGATAAAACAAGTCAAGTCACAGGTAACTATAAAAGAAAGTAGAGGGCTTCCCTGGTGGCGCAGCGGTTAAGAATCCGCCTGCCAATGCAGGAGACATGGGTTCGAGCCCTGGTCCAGGAAGATCCCACGTGCCACAAAGCAGCCAAGCCTGTGCACCACAACTATTGAGCCTGCGCTCTAGACCCCACGAGCCACGACTGCTGAGCCCACGTGCCTAGAGCCCGTGCTCCACAACAAGAGAAGCCACCACAACGAGAAGCCTGCACGCCGCAACGAAGACTCAACACAGCTGAAAATAAATAAATAAATAAATAAAATTTATAAAAAGTAATAATAAAATAAACTAGAACAAGTTTAATGCCATAAAGAAAGGTACATGGGCATTCCCTGGTGGCCTAGTGGTTAGGATTCTGGGCTTTCACTGCTGTGCCCAGGGTTCAATCCCTGGTCAGGGAACTGAGATCCCACAAGCAAAAGGTACATAAGAGTCTAGAATTCAAAAAGATTAATGTGCCCCTGCCGGCCGTGTTTGGGGGAGGAGGGGAGGAAGCATCTGAAAAGAGCCTTAAAACAAAGGTAGAACTGCATCAGGCCTTAACCAGAAGTATTAACAGGAGTAAAAGATAGGAGAATAAGAATGATTCATTTATATTTGGGCAATGGTATGTGAGAAAATAAAGTTGAAACCAGATTATGAAGGTCAAGGTGTTTTTAATTAATTCAGTACACATTAAAAAACCATTAAAGGGACTTCCTTGTTGGTCCAATGGTTAGGACTCTGCCCTCCCAATGCAGAGGGCACGGGTTCAATCCCTGGTGGGGAACTAAGATCCCACGTGCCGCACAGTGCCGAAAAAAAAAAAAAAAAGATCGTTAAAGGTTCCGATGAGAAAAGTGACAGAATCAGAGGTGGACTTTAAGATGACCCTCTGCAGAAGTGTAGAGGGTCTTTTTGGGAAGGTTGTGGCAAGGGGGGTAAGGATAAAAGAAGAAAGAAAACAATAAAATCCCAGATTAAACTGGAAACGAAGAAGGAACAATTCTGTTAATTCAAGAAAATCCAAATGCTGCTCTCTCTCTCTCTCAATTCCTCAGTCCAAACAAAAACTACGTGCAAAGGTTGTTAAAGTTAATATACTCACAAATTCTGTATCTGTCCACATTCGAAGCCGTTCTACTTCTCCTGATCGACGATTCCTTCTAATGTTTATATTGTCCATTTCCTGTAGTACAGCTTCAGCAGTACTACAATTATATAATAAAACTAGGGTTTAGACAACCATGGAATCAAACACTGTGTCATACATGTAAAAGAGCTCTTCGTCAACGCATAATTAAATCCTGATATGTAACTGTACCTAACATCCCAATTAATATCTGTTTCTGAACTGGCATCCACCAGAAGATAATGCCCCCAAAACAGATGGAAACAGGGAATTCTCTGGTGGTCCAGTGGGTATGACTCAGCACTTTCACTGCTGGGGCCCAGGTTCAATCCCTGGATGGGGAACTAAGATCCCACAAGCCATGCAGCACAGCCAAAAAAGAAAAAAAGATGGAATCAGGACATCTTCTGCCTTAATATAATAAAACTTACAAATATAAGACCTTTGTTTATAAGTCTCCAAATATTTAAATTCATAAGGCTACTACAAATAACTGACTACCAGACCTAAGGCACTGAAAAAAAATTCAAATCTTTTTACTTGAAGATAGTGTTAAAAACTGTATAGAAAAAAGGATTTGTAAAAAGTTTAAAGCTAATATAAGGTTAACTGAATAGATACTTTTAGAAATTAGAGGACACTGACATCCACAAAATATATGGTAACATTGGCACATTTTATGTTTTAAACACACACATAGCCCAGATACTGATCTAAGTACTTACCGAATAATAACTAATTTTGACACTACCACTATAGAATATAATTTCTTCTCATTTCAAATAGCAATTACACTGACCTCACTTCTCCAGGCTACTGCAGTGATTAAGGAGGATGATTTATTAGCTGAGAAGAATAAAGTTTCATTGCATGTAGACACTGAACAGTCAGCTAGGCTACATCCAACATGTGCAGTCTCAAAAGACTTTCAATTCAGAATCTTGACTAAGTAAAACTATGCCTACTATATATCAATAATGAAACTTAATGCTGCTTGAAAATTGTCAAAAACACAAATGTTAAATGAGCAAATATTAAAGGACTATAGTAGTGAAGTTAAAATAAAATTACTTTTTATATTATCTATGCACAAGAGCTTTAAAAAGTATGAGAAAAAATGAGCTATCACATAAATTGTATTAAATCTAATAAAGTAACCAGAAACTGACAATCATTGCTAGCCATGGTTAATTCAAATTAAGTTTTTAAATAATTGTATTGATTGCTAAGTCAGTGCTTAAGTTACTTTTTAAAACATAACTGGCTTAAAAAAACCAACAGTTACATGAAACTGCTGACTGCAAAAGCATTCATACCTATTTACTAGTTGATCAAATAACAAACTCTGGTTCACGCTTTCAAATCTGTTTTTCCTGGAACGACAACTTTTTCTGACTTCCATGTCACCATTTATACAAGAAAGGTCCCCATCTCCCTTCTTTTCGCCTCGAAGGGGATGGCTTCGAAGGGCTACAAGAAGAGAGAAATTTCCATTTCAAAGTATAGAGTATAAAAAGAAAGAAAAAAAATCAAAAATTACTTTTAAAAGACTATAAAAAGCTTACTATAACCTCTTAAATGGCTTTAATATCCAAAATCTAAAATTTCTCTAACTGTTTACAATCTGCTATAATAATTTAAATTATTTCAGTTGTACTGATTTCTCAGTGTTTAACAATTACATATTTACCATGACTGAAATCCAGTCACTTCCAACAGTATACTTAGCATACTAGTAAATTACGCTATTTTACCCCACTTTAATACTCTTAACAACATTATAAGAATTTCAATACTAACCAGTTTCATAACAGAATACTCACATAAGCTACTATGTCCGTTTGGTAATGTAGCACCAGGCTGAGAAGTTAACCTAGAACACAATTATATTTAATATGCAAACACATCAACATTCATTTAAAGAAGCAAGAAATGCAAATACTGGTGGAATCATTTTAATCTTTAAAATGTCAGTAATGTAATATTACTTTTTTAAGAGTAAAGACATTTTTTACCCTAAAACTTATAATATACCAATTAATAAAATATACTAGCTAAGAGTCGTTTCATTACTTCAAGAAAAGTTTTAATAACAGATTACAAACTGAACTTACTGTCTTCAACTCTATAAATTAAAATCCAATGAAAAGGCTTAAGCTTAATATGTATCATAAAGTTAGCTGACGCCTTAAGTAACAATGGTCACAGACATTTACTATGGGTTTTTGTTGAGAACATAAAATTCAAACAATGACAAAGTTATTCAAATGATAAACTGTAAGACGAAAAAAGTATTTGAACACCAACACCACTTAATAATTTCCTCAAAGTATTATATTACACATTCTAAACTAATAAATGAAAATTTAGCTAATTTCTCAAAACCTATTGCACAACTCTCCCTTTTGGTGGAGGAACAGAAATGTTAAGTCGCTAGAAAGATACTTAAAGGGTCATTAAAACATGAAGACTTATGAAAAGTCACAGTACGCCTTACTATAATTAGAAATTCAAAACCAAAAGCTAAATTGTTACATAGTAAAAGAGCTATCAATTTAAACTTACTAGAGTATTTTTTGAAATATCCAACAATTATCATTTTCAAGGAGTAAAAAAGGGGGGAGAGAGGACATTCAAAAAACAGTACATATGACTGTCATCCGCTTATCAATGTGGTTTGCACAACATTTTTTAACTAAAATATTCTAACATTTTTGGTTATTCCAGCATTCTTCATGTAAAATTATAAATGTTATAAATATTAATTATAAATGCCCCTGTCTAATAAAGGACACAGATAGGATGACTCAAGGTATGAACAAAAACTATTCTGTGCCTTCAGACTATCAAAAACACAAAATAAAAAACTCCATCTCGGGCTTCCCTGGTGGCGCAATGGTTGAGAGTCCGCCTGTCGATGCAGGGGACACGGGTTCATGCCCTGGTCCGGGAAGATCCCACATGCCGCGGAGCGGCAGGGCCCGTGAGCCATGGCCGGCCGCTGAGCCTGCGCGTCCGGAGCCTGTGCTCCGCAACGGGAGAGGCCACAGCAGTGAGAGGCCCGTGTACCACAAAAAATAAATAAATAAATAAATAAATAAACTCCATCCCTCCTTTCCCCATAAAAACAACATAACCATCTTGTTCTAATATACTACCTCTTAGAAAGTATTTCATTTTTAGCACCTTTATATACAAATACACAATCCTCCTGGTATATGAGTTTGACTATAAAGTAATAGAATTGATGTGTTAACAGGTCATTCCTTAGGAGATTATACATGTGGAATTCCCTAGAATCACTCTTAAAATCCACTTAAAACCACATAGAAAAGTAATAAATATAGTTTGGCTTTGGACCCAATATAACATTAACTCAGTTTAATCACTTAATTCACAAGTCTTGGCTCCATATGAATTTTAGCTGTACGTAAGACCAAATGGTTGGAATTTTACACACTTAAATTATTCAAAAGAGTTCGTGCCCCGGTCCGCAAAGATCCCACATGCCGCGGAGCGGCTGGGCCCCGTGAGCCATGGCCACTGAGCCTGCGCGTCCGGAGCCTGTGCTCCGCAACGGGAGAGGCCACAACAGTGAGAGGCTCGCATACCGCAAAAAATAAAAAAATTAAAAAAAGAAGACAGTGCTTAATTGGCTTTTATTTCATTGCTAATGAAAGATCTATTTTAAGGTGGGGGGAGAAACAAACTTGTTCTTCAATCAATCCAATTACCAATTATAATTTATTGTCATCATTTTACAATTATCATTTCTCTTTATAAAAATGAGAAAAAGAAGGAGATAGAATATGAAATACTTGGGTATAAAAATAGAGAATATTGGGATTTTAAGGGTTGGTCTGCCTATACAATAAAGGTGCCTAAAAAGTCTCTTAAATCAAGGTTGCCAAAAATTAATCACTTAAAATGTAACCAGGTGGGTTCACTGCTTAAATTAATCCTCTAATAAATCCTTTATGATTATGAAGTCTCCTTTATTTTTAAAAGAGGCTGCGACAAAAATAAACTCAAAATGGATTAAAGGCCTAAATGTAAGGCCAGACACTATAAAACTCTTAGAGGAAAACACAGGCAGAACACTCTGTAACATAAATCACAGCAAGATCCTTTTTGACCCACCTCCTAGAGAAATGGAAATAAAAACAAAAATAAACAAATGAGACCTAATGAAACTTCAAAGCTTTTGCACAGCAAAGGAAACCATAAACAAGACAAAAAGACAACCCTCAGAATGGGAGAAAATATTTGCAAACGAATCAACAGACAAAGGATTAATCTCCAAAATATACAAGCAGCTCATGCAACTCAATAACAAAAAAAACAAACAACCCAATCCAAAAATGGGCAGAAGACCTAAACAGACATTTCTCCAAAGAAGGTATACAGTTTGCCAACAAACACATGAAAGAGTGCTCAACATCATTAATCATTAGAGAAATGCAAATCAAAACTACAATGAGGTATCACCTCACACCAGTCAGAATGGCCATCAACTAAAAATCTACAAACAATAAATGCTGGAGAGGGTGTGGAGAAAAGGGAACCCTCTTGCATGTAAATGATACAGCCACTATGGAGAACAGTATGGAAGTTCCTTAAAAAACTAAAAATAGAACTACCATATGACCCAGCAATCCCACTACTGGGCATACCCTGAGAAAACCATAATTCATAAAGAGCCATGTACCACAATCTTCATTGCAGCTCTATTTACAGTAGCCAGGACATGGAAGCAACCTAAGTGTCCAACAACAGATGAATGGATAAAGAAGATGTGGCACATATATACAATGCAATATTACTCAGCTATAAAAAGAAATGAAACTGAGTTATTTGTAGTGAGGTGGATGGACCTAGAGACTGTCAAACAGAATGAAGTTAAGTCAGAAAGAGAAAAAAAAATACCATATGCTAACACATATATATGGAATCTAAAAAAAAAAAAGGTCATGAAGAACCTAGGGACAGGACGGAAATAAAGGCGCAGACCTACTAAGAGAATGGACTTGAGGACAGGGGGAAGGGGAAGGGTAAGCTGGGACAAACAGAGAGTGGCACGGACATATATACACTACCAAATGTAAAATCGATAGCTAGTGGGAAGCAGCCGCATAGCACACAGAGAGATCAGCTTGGTGCTCTGTGACCACCTAGAGGGGTGGGATAGGGAGAGTGGGAGGGAGGGAGATGCAAGAGGGAGGAGACATGGGGATATATGTATATGTATAGCTGATTCACTTTGTTATAAAGCAGAAAGTAACACACCACCGTAAAGCAATTATACTCCAATAAAGATGTTAAAAAGAGGGGGGGAAGGGGGCGTGGGTGCGGGATATTTCCCTATATCTCTGTATCCTAAATTTTTTAAATGGAGACAGTATCACTCTGCATTAGATAATTATTACATTAAAAGTTTCTAGGGCTTCCCTGGTGGTGCAGTGGTTGAGAGTCCGCCTGCCGATGCAGGGGACACGGGTTCGTGCCCCAGTCCGGGAAGATCCCACATGCCACGGAGCGGCTAGGCCCGTGAGCCATGGCTGCTAAGCCTGCGCGTCCGGAGCCTGTGCTCTGCAACGGGAGAGGCCACAACAGTAAGAGGCCCACGTAACGGGGAAAAAAAAAAAAAAAGTTTCTACACCTTTATGTGAAGCACACTGCAAATGCAATATCAGACTCAAAAATCATTACTTATTCTCCCTTTCCCACATAAACCCAAGGCATTCAATGATTTATGAGAATTTTAAACCTCAATTCAGCAAAATCAATCATTTGAAAAGACTTTAACCACTACCAGCCTTCATTCTAATGAGCCTCATCAGTGGTGATTACATTTCTGCCTCACCTCACTACTCCCTCATCATCTGACCACAAAACAAAATTTTCGGGACTTCCCTGGCAGCACAGTGGTTAAGAATCCGCCTGCCGATGCAAGGGACACGGGTTCGAGCCCTGGTACAGGAAGAACCCACATGCCGTGAAGCAACTAAGCCCGTGCACCACAGCTACGGAGACCGCACTCCAGAGCCCACAAGCCACAACTACTAGCTTGCATGCCACAACTACTGAGCCCGCGTGCCTAGAGCCCATGCTCCACAACAAGAGAATCCACCACAATGAGAAGCCCACACACTGCAACGAAGAGTAGCCCCCGGTTGCCGCAACTAGACAAAGCCCACACGCAGCAACGAAGACCAAACGCAGCCAAAAACAAATTAATAAATTTTTTTTAAAAACACATAAATAAATAAGTTATTTCACCAATCAACAGTAGTTTCTTTAAAGAATTTAGTGGTTGTTGGGCTTCCGTGGTGGCGCAGTGATTAAGAATCCAATGCAAGAGACACAGGTTTGAGGCCAGGTCCAGGAAGATCCCACATGTCACGGAGCAACTAAGCCCGTGCGCCACAACTACTGAGCCTGCACTCTAGAGTCTGCGAGCCACAACTACTTAGCCCGTGTGCCACAACTAGTGAAGCCCGTGTGCCTAGAGCCCGTGCTCCACAACAAGAGAAGCCACCGCAATGAGAAGCCCGTGCACCGCAATGAAGAGTAGGCCCCGCTCGCTGCAACTAGAGAAAGCCCCGCACGCAGCAACGAAGACCCAACGCCGTAAATAAATAAATAAACTAACTAAATAAATAAATAACTTGTTTAAAAAAAAAGAATATAGTGGTTGTTAACAAAGTTCTTTAGGATTCGTTATTTTTCATAGGTAATACTAATTTTTATCTATATTCAATTTTCCTCCAATGAACTGTATTTTAACAAATTATTTTTGTGAAAGAACTTTTGTGAAAGTCATTTTACCTTAGATGCTCTTAAGACTTTAGAGTACCAAAATAAAGGAATTAGGGTTCTCAGGTTCATGACATAAAAATTAATACAAGCCTTCAAATAAATCCTGATTTTTGTATTTATACTATCTCAAAATCTAAAATATCTTTAACTACAAGTTTCCCTAAAATTCAATTATGTTGAATCTGATAGGTCAAATGGCATTTTCTTTTCAGGTCATCTGAAACACTAAAAGTCTAATTCTAACATGTAGCACTTAATCACATCCCTTGATGAAAGTTTAACTCAAAAAACTTTTAAAATTGTGTGAACTGCTAAACATTCTCCTGCCAAAAAAAAAAAAAACCAGTAAATTTTATTAGTATTCATTATTTCTTAAGCTTTTTATTCAAAATGTACTTAATATTTTTTAAAGGAATATCAAACTCTAAGGTACCTAAATGGAAGCAAAACTCTCTCCCCTCAAAAGAATTTTAAGCCTTTTTACATGAAAGACATGATCAAGATTAATTTACATAAAATATTTGAGTGGATAAGATGTGGGAAATCTACGGTATCAGAGACTTACACCTGAATTAAACTGTTAAAATTATCTTACAATTAAAGGTCAAACTTTTAACACTACAAGAACACTTTTTAGAGCATTTACTAGAAAAAGAAGCTTGATTCACTCATTTAATAAATACAGGATACAGATTACAACAGATAGATCAAGTGTAGAAGTGTAATTAAAGGGCTGTACTTATTTTAAGTAACATCATTATAGTTATCTGGATCTATTTCATCTCACAGATGAAGGAGTATGGTAAAGTAAAAAAAAAAAAATCAATAGACTATGATTCACATAATCTACTTAACTCCCAGACAATGCAAAATTAAAAATTTTAAATACATATTAAAATAGGTAAAGACTCTTTAGAGACTAGTAAATGTACAATGCCTGTCAAAATCTATATAACTGCAAAGATTATTTTCATTAAAGCCTAAGAGTATCCCGAATTTACCTACACACATAAAATCAAAATATTGTCAAAAGGGAATTCCCTTTTACTTCTGGTTTGCAGTTGGCACATCATCAGCACTTCTACATCAAACACTGGAAAAAAGAGAAGCTAAAGACTCTAAGCTCAAAATTTAAATCTTTTCTGAGTGTGTATACACCTATCCTATCTACATTAAATTAGTACCACTTACTTTGGTTAAGTGAGTAAAATTGTTTTCTAATACATATCAAAACAGACACAAAGCAAATTTAAGTTGAAAACAACCAGATAGATGAAAAGATTTCTTTAAAAATTAATTTAGATTTTATTACATTTTAGTATACCAATTCAAGTGGAATACTTAATTTTAGGAAGGGGAGATTTTATCTTATTTTCAAGTAAAAAATATAATTTTAACCATATGTTTTTATTTAAATTTTCAGGACTATAAACACGTATGCACATTCAAGATGTATCAAAATTCTTATTGTTTTAGTAATATTAGTTTCTATTACATACTACATATATTATTGGCATATTTAGAGAAAATAAAATTACATACAGAAATTATAAAATAAGCTTAATACAATTTATAAGTATTTCTAGCCCGGTAGTTTTACAATTTAAGAAAATTAGCAATTATCAGCCCTGAATCACATCAAATAATTCATGAAAAAACAATGGAGGAGTTCTCCATTCTCACCTGGCCTGTCCAGTTGATATGTTCCATTCCTCTCGCTGACCAGTACTTCGTGATTTTGATTTGTCTTTGCAAACAGAATCAGGTTGTTTCAAAGTGCGTTTGGCTGGAGGAGACACATGGCTATCACTTAAACTACCATCAACTTCAGCTTTCTGAAAGACAAAGTTTAAAATGTATTTATTATCCTATTAAAATTAACAGAATTCTTAAATTCTTGGATAAAGTACAGTGCTTATTCAACCAATAAACATTTACTGAAGGAATCTCTCTATAAGTGTAGCAAAATGTAATAATCTATAAATACAGAAACAAAAAAGTTAGAAAGATAAATTTATCCTCAGAAAAGCATGTTTAGTTTGTTTTTATTTTAAAATAGTTTCAAGCCTACAGAATATGTGTAGATACAACTTTTTATGACATGATTCATCATTCCTCTCCTAAATACTCCAGAGTGTAACTCCCAAAATTAGAACACTCTGCTATATTAGCATCATTCAACCCTCCCAATTAGGAACTCATCATTGATATAACACAGAGCCAGTCCACAGACACATTCAAATTTTATCAAATGTCCCAACAAGGTCTCTCTTTCCTTTCTGGTTCAGGATCCTAACCAGGAACATATACTGTATGTACTTATCAGATCTCCTTGGTCTCCTTCGATCTGGAACAATCCTTTAGTCTTTCCCCATTTTCATGCCCTTGACTGTAAAGAATATAGGCTTTTTATTTTCCAGGATGACTATCAGTCTGGGTCAGTCAAAGGTGGTTCCTGCTTGGCTCCTCATCCCCTTTGTGATGTGGGCATCTACCTGATGTTCCTCGTAACCCAAGTCAGGCCATAACATTCATAGAAAGAATATACAGACATGATATTATGCATACTATACCTACCCATCATTAGGTATAACCTTGATCACCTAGTCAAGTTGGTGTCTGCCAGGTTTCTCCACCGTAAAGTCACTATTTTTCCCTTTGTATTTGATTAGTTTATGTGAAATCATTCTGATAATTCACCAATATCCTGTTCCTCAACAAACCTCCACCCACTAGCCACAGCATTCATTGACTACTCTTGCCTTTATCCAATACCATCATGGTGGTAATTATCTAATCGTATCACTCCTATATGTTTTAGTTGGCATCCTACTTTAAAGAATTTTCTTGGGATTTCCCTGGTGGTCCAGTGGTTAAGAATCTGTCTTGCAATGCAGGGGACACCGGTTCAATCCCTGGTCAGGGAACTAGGATCCCACAGGCCACGGGGCAACTAAGTCCTCACACTCTGAAGCCCACGCACCACAACTAATGAGCCCATGTGCCACAACTAGAGAGAAGACTGCACACTGCAACAAAAGATCCTGAGTGCCACAACTAAGACCCGACGCAACCAAAAAATAAATAAAAAGAATTTTCCCTCCCCAACCCTCCTTACTCAATTCATTCACTCATTTATTTGTATCAGTATGGATTCATGGATTCTTACTTTATTCTGTGGGTTTTAATCCATTACTCTATTTCTTTGCTCAAATTATACAAGATTTGGCCATCAGGAGCCCTTTCAAAGTGGTTCTAATATTCTTTTGACATGTCCCCATCATTTTGAGTACTTCCTTACTTTCTGGCACAAAAGAAATCTGTAGGCTCATCTAGTACTCTCCCTTCCTGACCCTAGAAATTAAGCTCAGGTTCCTTTCAGTCAAGGATAGTATTCAGAAATCAAGATCTGGGCACTAGGTGTGCTCAATGTTGCTGGAGTTTCACTGCTATTGAGTCCTCTCAGCAGAGAAAGCTAGGAAATGTATTAATTTATATTGATACATAGAAATATAGACATCTATACCTATTTCTTTATCTGTGCATAAATAATAATTTTAAAAATGTGTGTACACCAATGTGTTCAACTAATTCCATACCTTAAGTTTCTTTCTAGACTTGCCCTTTTTATGTTTGTAAGTCCTTTCCAATGAGAAACACGGCTTCCATTATCTTCAAATACATTTATTCATTTGCTCTTTCAATTAATTAATTTGTTTAATGTAACCAATCTCTCAACCCGAGACCTCCATCCAACACGCTTCCGCTAATCTCTCCCTAGCTTAATGTCTTCAAACTAGGGGAGTCACTGTCTCTGAGGAGCAGCTTTCCGCTTCGCCACCCAATTCCTTGGATGCTGGATAGGTGGGGAAGAGAGTGGAGGAAAGGGTTACCTTTTCTTTAGAGAAGATTTAATTCATATGCTAATACTTTATCACTTAAGATTATCGATCAGTATTTCAAAAGCATGTATGATCATTTTCAATACACTACCATTTAAACATTTTTGAGTTATTTCCCTTTATGCTACAAATTTCTTTTAAGAAAAATATATAGGGACTTCCCTGGTGGCGCAGTGGTTAAGAATCCGCCTGCCAATGCAGGGGACACAGGTTCGAGCCCTGGTCCGGGAAGATCCCACATGCTGCGGAGCAACTAAGCCCGTGTGCCACAACTACTGAGCCTGCGCTCTAGAGCCCACGAGCCACAACTGAGCCCGCGCGCCACAACTACTGAAGCCCGCGTGCCTAGAGCCCGGGCTGCACAAGAGAAGCCATCGCAACAAGAAGCCTGCGCACCACAACAAAGAGCAGCCCCCTCTCGCCGCAACTAGAGAAAGCCCACGTGCGGCAACGAAGACCCAATGCAGCCAAAAATAAATAAATTTATTTTAAAAAAAGAAAAAATAAAAAAACTATCCATTTCATAAATGTCATTTCTGTATCATATGTTCCCAAAGCAACACAACTACATTACACAAATAATTAGTCAAAATGTAGCCACTCACAAACATGAGAAATACTCGCAATATACGTTTAAAGGTATCCAAGTATAACCTATAGAATTAACATCCACTTACTAAAATGTTTTTCACAAAAAGACCAATTTTTTATTTTGTGCTGTAATACAATTTACCATGAACTAGTTTTAAAGCCACAAGACCACGTTTTGTACTAAAAGGCACAAAGGAAAAAACAATTAGAAATTCAAACATCAAACTGTCTATAAGTAAGGATAATAAACATGTTAGCTGTGTAACATACACTTCCGCTTATTAGTTTAAGCTCCCCAGAAAAACTGGTTAGCTACTTCCAAACCATCCCACGTAGAGGTGGGAAAAACCATTTAAGATGCAATTCAATCATGTAATAGTATTTAACAGTAAACATGCTTAATGTACTTAAGAAATGGTTTGTTTGGTTTTTTTTACTTTATTTATTTATTTTTTGGCTGTGTTGGGTCTCAGTTGCGGTGCACGGGCTCTTCGTTTGAGGCATGTGGGCTTCTCTCTAGTTGTGGTGTGCGGGCTCCAGAGCACATGAGCTCGGTAGTTGCAGCACACGGGCTTAGTTGCCCCATGGCATGTGGAATCTTAGCTCCCCGACCAGGGATCGAACCTGCGTCCCCTGCATTGGAAGGCAGATTCTTAACCACTGGACCACCAGGGAGGTCACAGAAATGGGTTTTTTAAAATTGTATTATTTCACTTCCTCAGGTCCTTGCCTTCTCCAACCCCACCCTTTAACAGAGTAAATAGAGAAGCTCAGACATAAGTTAACTAACTCTAGCCCAAGGTCATATAGCTAACAAATGACTGACAGAACTTGAGAAAAAAAAAAACCTAGAATTTAGGTCCTTCCATTCCTAATATTGTTCTGTCTACTACCTCAGACACTCCACCCTAGAATATTTATAAAATACCAAGGTTAAAGTGTGCCTCAAAGGTCATCTTACTCAACTACTGATCCAAGACTTGATCAGCCTCTACATTTGTCACTTCAAATGTGCTCCACCCATGACCCATCCAATCAGAAACCATTTTTGACAAGATTCCCCAGATAATTCTTATATACGTTAGTTTGAAAAGCATTACTATATAACATATTCAACAAATAAGTCACTGAGGAAGCACTGTCATACGTTCCAAGCTAAGACATATTTGTGAATAAAGAAACTGATACCTGTAAACTACTTAACCAATTTAGATAGTCCAGGCCAGCATTACTCCTAATCAAACCTCACCACTCATCCTTCAAGACCCATCTGTCCCTCAAAATCTTACCTGAAGAATCTAACCTAAATTGACCTTTTTCCCTCTGCTAGCTGCAACTCTACATTTTGGCACTTAATTATATTCAATTTAGCATTATATATTTACCATCTTTTTTTTTTTTTTTTTTTTTTTTGGTACGCTGGCCTCTCACTGTTGTGGCCTCTCCCGTTGCGGAGCACAGGCTCTGGACACGCAGGCTCAGCGGCCATGGCTCACGGGCCCAGCCACTCCGCGGCATGTGGGATCTTCCCAGACCGGGGCACGAACCCGTGTCCCCTGCATCGGCAGGCAGACTCTCAACCACTGCGCCACCAGGGAAGCTCCCTATTTACCATCTTTAAAGTGTCACATCCAAGTCTTGACATTCAAGCAAGATTTTAAGTTCTTTAATTATAAAAAATAGCAAGATTTTAAGTTCTTTAATTATAAAAAATAGCCTACTTCTTTTTAATTCCACACAATACCAAGAAAAAAAAAAAGGCAAGACTTTCCCAAGTTTGTTCTGTAAATTAATAGAAATTATTAGCAGAAACAAAGGAAGGCTCATGGACAAATAAATTTGAGAAACGATGAGGTCCAAGGTTTTTTGCTTCAGGACTTGTAATAGTCTTTAATATGTTAATATGCAGAGATTTCCCTGGCAGTCCAGTGGTTAAGACTCCAGGCTTCCAATGCAAGGGGCTTGGGTTCAATCCCTGGTCAGGGAACTAAGACCCCACATGCCGCGAGGTGCCGCCAGAAAAAAAAAAAAAGTTAACATGCAGTATAGCTCTAAGTATGGAAGACAGTATATAACATTTCACAAGCTTATTTGATCAAGCTCTTTTTTCATGGAGCATCTGTAGGTACTGAAGTTTCACAAACACACTCTGAGAATAAGTACTATGTACTTATTAAATTAAAGACAAAATAGTAAAATATTTGAAGTCCAGCCATTTTTTAAATAATGTGAGTTATTATATAACTCTTTGAATATTGATTTAAATGAGTTTTTGTTTATTTATTACTCATTGTCTCATGTTCTACTGGCTTTTTACAGTTGCATTCAGGAGTGTCTCTCAAAGTGTTGTCCACATACTAACTGAATCATAAAGCACCTGACTTCTCATTAAACAAACATAACCTGCTAAACTAGAGTTCTGGAGGTGGGATATTTTAAATGAGGGCCTCTGAATGATTCTTAGTACACGAAAGTCTGAGGACCTCTGGCATATAAAACAGTTCAAGTATAATATGACACACATCATCCTAACTGCTGCACTGCACTACTGTACCACTCTTACAATGAAAGGGTTTCAGTCGTGACTTGGCTCAGTGACAGAGACCTCAGAATAAATAGCATTACAAAAGACTCCTTCCCTCCAAAGAAATGCAGGGATTTAAATAAAGCAAATAACCAAAATGTAAATACTACAAAATAATTACTTCAACACCATTTAATTAACTTCAAGCTTTGGGAAAGTTTTTACCTACAAACCTGATACGAACAGTTCACCTTTAATAGGATGATCATAATGCTCAACTTTAACTTCTTCAAAGCATTTTACTAGTTAATTATAACCTAACCCTTTGAGGGAAGGCGTTGCCAGTTTCAGGACAAAAATATTTAAGAGAGATTATGCAACCTACCCACAGTCATTTAGCAATATGTGTCAGAGTGATTACAATCCACAAGCAGGAAAGGCATCTCAAACTAAGGGAATAATTTCATTTAACAAACATTTGTTAAGGACCTACTGGGTACATAAGACATGGGGGTTGGGGGGGGAAATGGTAAAAAAAAGAGTAAAACCTACTTACAACCCAATACACAATCTGTTGAGTTCACATACAGTCACAGTAATGATATACGGCATATTATACTAAGTACTATAATAGAAATACACAATTCTCTGAAAGCAAAAAATGATAACTGCTAACAGAGATGAAGGAAGACATCATAAATCACGTGGACTTTATTTTGTAACAGTAATGTAACACATAGAATGGTCAGAGGAACATGATTCAAGGATGAGATAACTTCCAAGAGAAGTGTAAGAGTAATAGTGTCAAATACTACAGAAAGTAAAAGTACAATGAAAACTTAAGTCATCCCCACCTAAGTGACTTTTTCTCTTAAACTCTAACCTTCTAAAATCAGGCAGAAAATTTTTCCCATTTACAGAAATGATTTTCTCCTTGAGTCTTCAGTTTCTTAAAATTTTTCCCATTTACAGAAATGATTTTCTCCTTGAGTCTTCAGTTTCTTAAACCGTACTCATCAGCTACCACAAATACTGAACACTATTCTACCATAAATCTTGTAAAAATAGGTAAAAGATGTTGAAAATAATAAAACAGAGAAGAATTTATGCTGCCCTGGTTTTCAGGGAAGGCTGCCTGCCCAGATCACAATTTGTCAGAAATCCAGAACCTGTACTTCAATGTAAAGACAAAAAGAATGTACCCAAGTACAGCATTAAAAAATGAAAAATTCAAGGAAATAAGTGAATTAGCAGACCAATAGATTAATTCAAGTCTTGATGATGGCCTCAAACAGAATTGTAAAAGTAGAAAATAAGAAATTGATTACATAAAGCCGAATAACGAAAATATTAGTAATACCAATATTCAAAATAAAGACTGGGCAGGTGTAAAAAGTGGATTTTGTGTTTTAGGAGCTATGGAGGAAGGTGGAGGGACGGGAGGCATATGTTGACGGGAGAAATGTAACTGAATTCCAATTTTGAAAATAAGGTTTAGAATTCTAGCCAGAAATCTAGGGAGATGTCTATCAGACTGTCAGAAATGCAGTTCTGAGATAGAGTGATGTGAGGACTAGAGATAGATATGAAATTGTAATAAAAGCGTCACAGGTAATAATATATAGAATAAAAAACAAGAGGGCAAAAGTCAAAACCTTGGGCTTCCCTGGTGGCGCAGTGGTTACGAGTCCGCCTGCCGATGCAAGGGACACGGGTTCGTGCCCTGGTCTGGGAAGATCCCACATGCCGCGGAGTGGCTAGGCCCGTGAGCCATGGCCGCTGAGCCTGCGCGTCTGGAGCCCGTGCTCCGCAACGGGAGAGGCCACAACAGTGAGGGGCCCACATACCGCAAAAAAAAGACAAACAAGTCAAAACCTTTAAAAAATGCCTACATTTATTTAAAAAATGCCTACATTAAAGGGATAAGCAGAAAGGATCTCATATAAACTAAAGAAAAATACAGTGTCTCACTCTGACAGGGGGAGTGGAAGTTGGTTACAAAAAGACTAAACAATGGGGCTTTCCTGGTGGTGCCATGGTTAAGAATCCACCTGCCAATGCAAGGGACACAGGTTCAAGCCCTGGTCTGGGAAGACCCCACATTCCACGGAGCAGCTAGGCCTGTGTGCCACAACTACTGAGCCCACATGCCACAACTACTGAAGCCCATGTGCCTTAGAGCCCGTGCTCTGCAACACGGAGAAGCCACTGCAATGAGAAACCCGCACACTGCAAGAAATAGTATACTCCCGCTCACAGCAACTACAGAAAGCCCGCGCCCAGCAATGAAGACCCAACACAGCCAAAACACAGCCCACGTACCACACACACAAAAAAAAGTAAATAAATTAAATTAATTAATTAAATTTAAAATACAAAAAGACTAAACAGGATGAAAGCTGATAAACATGTGGATTGGTAATTAGGAGGTCACTGTAACTTCTGATAGGGCAATTTCTGCAAAATGCTGAGGTGGAAATCACTAAGTGAAGAACCCAGTGAGTGGTAAGAATGTGGAGCTGATAAACTACAGAGCTACTCTTACGTGTCAGAATTAAGAAGAATAAGATAATAGGTTTAAAGAGGTTACAAAGTCAAAGAAGGCAGTGAAGGATTTTCTTTTTTTAAAGGAAGACCTGGATTCTTGTAAACAGAAGAAAAGGAACCACAGAAGAGAATAAAATACAATAAAATTTTAAAGAGGGTAATTCCCTGGCGGTCCATGGGTTAGAACTTGGCGCTCTCAATGCTGGGTTCGATCCCTGGTTGGGGAACTAAGATCCTACAAGCTACACAGCAAGGCCAAAAAAAAAACCAAAAAGAGCAAGATAACTGATGAGAAAAAGATCCTCAAGAGACAAGAAAAAACAGAACAGGAACTGCCAACAGGTTAGATCAGAAAGTACATGGGTGCAATCAATCTTTTCCAATTTCCTTTATAAGACAGCCTTTTTTCTACCTTTCTTAAAAACAGGTACTCCTGTTTTCATGAGAGTTTAGAAGTTCAGTCAATTTCTTTTTCTTTCATTTGTAAAAAGAATTCACAGAGGCAGCAGTTACCATGACTTCAGGAAACAAAACTCACACTGCTGTTTATTTTCTTAGAGCCAGTACTATTCTACAAAGTCCTAAAACTTCAGGCACACAAAAATGTCCTAAAATTTCCTCAAATATCCCAAGAGCAATGGCTTACTAGTTTAATATTTCTAAACAATCATCATGAAAGAATACAGAAAGGGAAAAAAATATATAGAAGTGAGCTGAGGAGTTGTAAAAAGATAAAAATAGCCTATTATAGTTTAAACTGCATTTTTCTTCCTGGAAGATAATTCTTTTACCTGAAAATATTACATTACTTAAAATGACAAAGAGGGACTTCCCCGTGGCGCAGTGGTTAAGAATCCGCCTGGCAATGCAAGGGAAATGGGTTCGAGCCCTGGTCAGGGAAGATCCCACATGCCATGGAGCAGCTAGGGCCCTGCACCACAACTACTGAGCCCACGTGCCGCAACTACTGAAGCCCGTGCGCCCTAGAGCCCATGCTCTGCAACAAGAGAAGCCACCACAATGAGAAGCCTGCGCACCACAACAGGGTAGCCCCCACTCGCCGCAACTAGAGAAAGCCTGCGTGCAGCAATGAAGACCCAAAGCAGCCAAAAATAAATAATAAAAAAATTTTTAATGACAAAGAGACAACAGGCATACTGAAAAATGCCACAGACTTAAAAGTTAGACAGAACCAGTCTTATATTGCAGCACTACCACTGTAATTCAAAAATGACTATTTACCTCATAAGATTGTTAGAACCAGGTGAAGAAGTATAAGTAACAAATATTACACCTGCAGCCTGACAGTGGATACAGTCTCAAGTAAGGATACTTGTTTGGCTTTGTAGTATTAACATAATTTCATAAGCTTATTAATTATCTTCAGGGATCCATTCCTTCCACAAACAAAATTTATTAACACCTGTTACTGTGTTAGATACTAAAGATACTTGATGATTAAACACTCTGCCCTTCAAAAAACTTAAATCCTAACTCCTTAAATCGGCCAGTAAAAGGTATATAAAAACTTAACAGTGCTGAGAGTACTGGGAAGAGGAGTGCATACTGATTTAGCCTATTTATAGAACAATTTGGCAAAACCTATAAAAATTTAAAGTACGGTATACCTTTGACTCAGTATTTATTTCCACTTTGCCTAAAAGAGAAAGGTCATTTTATGTGACATTATTTATAATATTAAAAACATGGAGACAACGTAACTGTGTATCAATAGGGAAAAGTCAAAGTGATGGTGTAATGATACAACAAAATGTTAAAAAGCCAGCAAGAAGGACAGATATGAAAGAATGTACATGATACATAGTTAAGTAGAAAAATCAACTATCATAAGTAGTATATAAGGTATGATTCTATTTCTGTTAAAAGTATACACATATAGGGAATTCCCTGGCAGTCCAGTGGTTAGGACTCCGTGCTTCCACTGCAGGGGCCAAGGGTTCGATCCGTGGTCGGGGAACTAAGATCCTGAAAGTTGAGTGGTGCAGTCAAAAAAAGATAATAATAATAATTATTATTATTATTGTTATATATGCATACGCACACATACACATACAAATAACCCATACATACATGTGCAATGGTCTGGAAAGACGTACGCCAGCTTTAACAGTGATTACCCCTAGGAAGAACGAGCTAGAGGAATTAGGGGAGATGGGGAAAGTCCTTCCTTTTTCTGTGCATTTCCATATTATTTGAAATACTGATTTCATAATTTTTAAATAAAAATATTTTGCCAAGGAGCTGAGGTTAAGAGTCTTGTGTACTCCTTTATCTTCAGTTTCTGGAACATCGAGTCACTCAATAGATATTAAAGAATTAAAGAAAGACACTTCCATTTCCAGTTGAATTGTTGCCTTTAAAATCATTTGGTCAAAAAAAAATTAAAATATCATATGGTCTTGGACAACTATCATTTCTCCTCAATTCTCCCATCTAATAAACTTGGAGACTTAAATAGAAGAGTAATAACTAAAAAATGAAAACTAAGTTAAATTTTTAAATTAATTTAAAATACTTTCAAAATTTTAACATAGAAGCCACCCCGCACCAGTTGCTCTCTTGTTTGCACATCTCAAAGAAGTTTCTCCTACTGTCTCTATATACATATTTTAAATTATTATAATGTGTCACTGATTAAGGAGGTATAGCTCTGCACCAGGGCTTAGTTTTGTGGTTTTTGTTTTCTGTTTTTTGCGGTACGTGGGCCTCTCACTGTTGGGGCCTCTCCCGTTGCGGAGCACAGGCTCCAGACGCGCAGGCTCAGCGGCCATGGCTCACGGGCCCAGCCGGTCCACGGCATGTGGGATCTTCCCGGTCTGGGGTACAAACCCGTGTCCCCTGCATCGGCAGGGGGACTCTCAACCACTGCGCCACCAGGGAAGCCCAGTTTTGTTTTTTAAAAGTAGATTCCCTTAACTTGCACAATCAAGTACACAACTGCAACACTCACCCTAAGTGTGAGCACTGAAGTATGCATTAGATAAAGGATGTTACTAAGTCGTAAAGGAAATGAACTTTCATCAAGCAACTTCAAGGCTTTATCCCCTGACAAGTGGGCCACTTGACACACAGGTACCAAATGGTCAACAGAGGTCTGCAACAAGAAGCACCAAGTCTTGTTTACTCAAATAACTGTCAGTAAAGTTCTCCAGCATGCCATCAAAAGTGCTTTAAAAAGTTTGCTTTATTATCAGTTCAGAGACAAAATTTTTCTAGGTGCCAACATCTGAATAAAATGAGTTCCAGGAGGAATGAAAAAGAGAGAGAATAGTTGAAGAAATAATAACAATTTTAGATTACCATTAAGAAATAAATTTACCACAATCAAATAGATGAAAAACCGCAGACTAAAAGATCTAAGATTGCCAAACAAGAGAGTGATGGAAAAACCCACACCTAAAATACAGTAAAATTTATGAAAAATAAGACCAAAAAATTCTACAAAGTTTCAAAAGAGAAAGAACACCTACAAAAGAATCAGACAAACATCAAACTTCAAGAGTAACACTGAATACAAGATGACAATAAAGTAACATTCTTAAAGTACTGGACCTAGAATTTTGTATCAAGCCAAGTTTTCATTTAAATTAAATGAATTAAATTAAATTCATTTAAATTAAATTAAAGAGCATAATGAAAATATTCTCAGGCATGTAATGCCACAGAAAGTTTGTCACAAAAAGTCCCAGACTGAAAATATTCTTGGAGGAAGCATTCACAAAGAAGAGTAATAAATACAGAATAATAATGCAAAGACATAAAAAGTAAGATAAACTGGTACCTTAGTGAAATTTATTGTTATTGGAAAAAAACTCCAACAAAAAGAAAAAGTACTTATACCCATAAAAAAGTCAGAACAAAAATTCTAGACAATATAGGGCAAGAAGGGAGGTAGAACATTACAAGAGTATGTTAAAGAGTATGTGGTTAGAGGGAATATAATTTTTTTAAGAAAAGAGTTAATAAACAGACATTTAGGTCTTAAGAGCAATCACACACACACACAAAAAGGAAAAAACTTTAAAACCAGAAGATGCACAAACATGGTCTAGTGGACATATCTCTAACACTGGACCGCCGATGGCAGAATTCACATTCTTTTCAAGTGCACGTGGAACAATTACCAAAACTAACCATAAACAGGGTGACAAAAATAAGTCATAACAAATTTCAAAAGATCAAAATCATATGGAAAACACAATACTGTAAATCAACTATACTCCAATACATTTTTTTTTTTTTTGCGGTACGCGGGCCTCTGACTGTTGTGGCCTCTCCCATTGCGGAGCACAGGCTCCAGAAGCGCAGGCTCAGCGGCCATGGCTCACAGGCCCAGCCACTCCACGACATGCAGGATCTTCCCGGACCGGGGCACAAACCCGCGTCCCCTGCATCGGCAGGCAGACTCTCAACCACTGCGCCACCAGGGAGCCCATAAAATTTTTAAAAATAAAATAAATCATATGGACTATGTTCTCTGAGTACAGGAGTATTAAACTGGAAGTAAATACCAAAAAGGTAATTAGAAAAATAAACGCTCAACAATTTGGAAAAGTAAACAATATACTTTTAGATAACTAGTAGATCAAAGAATAAAGCAAGAAGAAAATTAGAGGGACTTCCCTGGTGGTCCAGTGGTAGAGAATCTGCCTTGCAATGCAGAGGACACGGGTTCAATCCTTGGTCAGGGAACTAAGATCCCACATGCCATGGGGCAACTAAGCCCACGCACCACAACCACTGAGCTCACGCGCCTCAACTATAGAGCCTGCGTGCTGCAAACTACAGAGCCCACCCGCCCAGTCTGCACGCCACGACTAGAGAAGAGAAAACCCACAAGCCACAACTTGAGAGAAGCCTGCGAGCCAAAACAAAAGATCCTGCATGCCTCAACGAAGATCCCACGTGCCACAACTAAGACCTGACGCAGCCAAAAATAAATAAATAAATAAATAAATAAATCTTTTTAAAAAAGGAAGAAAATTACAAACTATTCTAAAATTAAAAGAAAAGTTTATGTAATATATATATGTATATGTATACCAGAAGAATCCGAACAATAAAAAAATTAGGTAGAATCTTTTTTTTTTTTTCCAGCCACACCTCGCGGCTTGCAGGATCTCAGTTCCCCGACTAGGGATTGAACCCAGGCCATGGCAGTGAAAGCCCAGAGTCCTAACCACTAGGACACCAGGGAACTCCCTAGGTAGAATCTTAATAAGGGACAAAATTGGATATTTGAGTATCTGAACAATCAATAAATTCACACTGTAATATTTTTCCATCTCAATGTTTTCCATCATATATATATACTTATATATATATATTTACATTTTTCTACATCTAATAGAATATATACATTTTTCCCAAGCACACAAAGAATGTTTACCAAAATTGACAATATATTAGGTCACCAAAAAAAGCATCAAATTCCACAAGAAAAATATGCAAACTATGCTATGTGAGAGCTGTTCCTTGCTCATGGACAACTTAATATGAAAGTGTTGATTCTCTGTAAATTAATCTAGGAATTCAAAAACATTCCCAATCAAAATTGGGGGAATTCCCTGGTGCTTCAGTGCTTAGGACTCCATGTTTTCACTGCCAAGGGCCCGGGTTCAATCCCTGGTGGAAGAACAAAAATCCCACAAGCCACATAGAGCGGCCAAAATAAAAAATTAAATTAAAAATTTTAAATTTCTAAATCAAAATTCTATGGGACTTCCCCGATGGTCCAGTGGTAAAGAATGAGCCTTCCAATTCAGGGGACGCAGGTTCAATCCCTGGTCAGGGAACTAAGATCCCACATGTCGTGGGGCAACTAAGCCCACGCACCACAACTACTGAGCTCACGCGCCTCAAGGAGAGAGCCTGCGTGCCGCAAACTACAGAGCCCATGCACCCTGGAGCCCACGCACCACAACTAGAGGGAAGCTCACACACAACAACTAGGGAGAAGCCCGCATGCTATAACAAAGAGCCCGCGTGCCGCAACTAAGACCCGATGTAACAAGAAAGGAAGGAAGGAAGGAAGAAAGAAAGAAAGAAGGGAGGGAGGGAGGGAGAGAAGAAAGAAAGAAAGGAAGGACGAAGGAAGGAAGGAAGGGAGGGAGGGAGGGAGGGAGGGAAGGAGGAAGGAAGAAAGAAGAGAGGAAAATAAATAAAACAAGTAAATATTTTTTTAAGAAAGTCAAAATTCTAGTTGGATCTTTAAAGGAAGTCCATAATCTTAACTGGAAATATATACCAAAATCTTTGACTATGTAAGTCAACTTTGAAAATAACAAAGAGGAAGAACTTGCCTTTTAGGATATTAAGACATACCTCAAAACCACAGTCACAGAAACAGTATGATACTGCCGTAAGAATAAATAAACCAACAAAAAAGAATACAGAGATCAAAGCAGAATATATATGGGAACATGGTATATTATAAAGTGGCGCTACAAAGTATAGGTTGTCTAGTAGAATGAATAAAATAAATCAAAGACCTAAACAGGAAAAGTAAAACTGTATGTGTGTACAGCATCACAACATAAAAAGTATCCCTTACTATGGCACAAAAAAGGTTAAAAGCCACTGATCTATAATACTCTTGGAAAACACAACAAAAATAGCAACTCCAGTAGAAAACAAAAATATTAACAAGCATTTTAAAGATGAAGAAATTTTTTAAAGAATTACTATAGACAGGGACTTTCCTGGTGGCGTAGTGGTTAAGAATCCGCCTTCCAATGCATGGGACTCCGGTTCGATCCCTGGTCAGGGAACTAGATCCCACATGCGTGCCGCAACTAAGAGTTTGCATGCCACAACTAAGGAGCCCGCCGGCCGTAACTAAGGAGCACACATGCCACAACTAAGGAGCCTGCCGGCTGCAACTAAGACCCAACACAACCAAAATAAAATTTTAAAAAAAAATTACTGGGACATAAAGAGTTGCCCATTCTCATTGATAATCAAAGAAAAGCAATTAAAAAGCTAGATATTGACAAATACTGGCAGGGGTGTAGGGATATATGAACTCCTATACACTACTCCAAAAATGGAGACCAGAACAACAAATCTAGAGATAATATTTAAGTACACATATACTCTATTCCACTTCTGGGTATTGAATTGCAGTATGTAACATACAAGGGGTACATTGCACAATTCCAGGGGGAGCCAGTAACACAGACTATAGTGTGAATGGTGCCTCCTTGACTTTTGCAACATGGCAGCCCTATAACAATGAACCAAAGAGACAAAATGTTTGTCTACATGGCACTTAACACTTTAACGTAGTAGCTGGTTGATAAATATTTATTGATTGAATGAAAGAACAAAGGAATAAGCAAGTCTCACTACCAAAAGTTAAACTCAATGACTTCCAAGTTCCTATCTGGCAAGATTAGAGAACATTTCATTCTAAGGGTATCTGAAGCACCACTGTTTCAGAGATCCCAATTTGGGTCCTAGAATACAGATAGAAACTAATAACGCTAAACATATTTTAATCAATAGTATGTATCATCATATATAAATATACCATATAATGTCTTTTCAACAGGTTTAAAGTATGAAACATTTTTTACAAATGGAAAACACTTACCTACCCCAGAGATAAATAGATTCCTAGAGCATAAAATAAATGTACACACTGATAAATCAGTATCACCAAGTAGAGGGAAAGATGGCAGCACAAGTACACTGGAGACCACAAGGCCTCAGGCTTAGTCTTTTTATAGGGGTTTTTTACCCAAGCCATCTTTAAAATACTGGGAAGCAAAAATATTGCCAAAGAGTGGTCTCTATGTGATATGCCTGCTCCTCTCCCTACACGCACCCCGTGAAATCAGGCAGCAAAGCAATTACTGAAAAATCACTGTCCTATATTTCATATCCCTATAGGCTACTGTTCATACTTCCAGTCTCAATACTAGACACCACAACTCCAGATATTCTAGTAAAAATCTGTCTATACACAGTGTGTACAGTATTTTCTGACTGTACAATGGCATCCTTCTCCACTTTTTCAGATTTTTTTTTTTTTTTTTTTTGCGGTACGTGGTCCTCTCATTGTTGTAGCCTCTCCCGTTGCGGAGCACAGGCTCCAGACGCAGAGGCTCAGCGGCCATGGCTCACAGGCCTAGCCGCTCCGCGGCATGTGGGATCTTCCCAGACCGGGGCACGAACCCGTGTCCCCTGCATCAGCAGGCGGACTCTCAACCACTGCGCTACCAGAGAAGCCCTGGCCCCTATCTTGAACTGATTTATCCTGTTAATAATTTCTCATGTGTATACCGTGTGCATACTTAGAGCTCTGAAGGTAGGGGCTATGGTTTATTTACCCTCTATTCTCAGAGTCCAATCAACACAATTTTCACATACTACATCGGCTCCTTAATATGCTATTCATTCATTCATTTAACGAGTATCAATATTTATTAAGCACCTTCTATATGCCAGATGATGCATTAGGCTCTGGGAATGCAGCAGTCGGGAAGAAAGATACAGTGGCTGGTCCCAGGGAGCTTACAGCCTACTCTTAATAGAAGAGTCTAGGAGAGAAAGACTTTAACCAAAGGCATATATTCTACCTCCAGATAAAACTACAATAACAATCTAAAAATGAAAAAAAAAAAATCTTATACCAAAATACAGTTCAAAAGCATCTGAAGTTCAGAATCTTACAGCATATACTCAAAGTATCTAAAAGCTAATACAAATCACAGTCTATTAATTTTAACAGATAACTTTTCTATTGTTTGATATAAGCCACACACAATAGTTACGTCTCTAAAAACTGTCTAGCTCATATTTAAATAAAGTTAACACATTTTACATGTTTTTTCCCCTAACTCTGTACTTCCATAGAACTTTTTATCCAAAATTCCGTATGCTTTTTACTCAATTCATTTTTCACAAAATCCTCCCCCAGCACAGAGACATAACAGATATATAAAATATTCCTAGTACAAGATCAAAAACCCAAATATCAAGAAATCAAACTTCATTATGTATGTCCAAAAAAATACCAAATACATAATTCAAAGTAATGCGGCACTTTTCTGAAGTGGAACCTTAAAGAGACAGGATCACACCCCATTCAGGTGCAGACACTGGTTGGGCTCCTTAGTTCTCATAACAAGTATTAATCCTACCACCTGTCCACCTAGCTTTCAGAGGTTACAGGTTTATCTATAATTAGGTATTTAGAAGACATGCAATCAAGGATGGTTAAAAAGATTATTTGCCAGGGAAAATGATTTAAGGAATTAATATGCATTCACTTCTACAAGTGTAAATTTCATCCTTGACCTAAAAAACTGCAAGTTTGTATATTTGAACTACAGAAATGGCCAAAAACTGAATTTTTTTTCACATTTCCCTCTCTTTTTTTTGACATTTTAATTTTTTTATTTTATCTTTTTTTAAACATCTTTATTGGAGTATAACTGCTTTACAATGTTGTGTTAGTTTCTGCTGTATAACAAAGTGAATCAGCTATGAATTTTTTAAAGTTGCATTTTCAGTTGGATACTGGAGATAATCCTATGAACTCTATAGCATAGCTTTGGTTCAAAACTGTGACAGGGAAATTGTTTTACAACTCAATATCACCCATATGCTGCTCTATATGAATTTTTTTAAGGTAAGATTATTTTCTTTTTTCATAAATTTATTTATTTTATTTTTGGCTGCGTTGGGTCTTCATTGCTGCAGGCAGGCTTTCTCTAGTGGGGCGAGTGGAGGCTACTCTTCGTTGCGGTGCGCGGGCTTCTCACTGCACGCAGGCTTCTCACTGCAGTGGCTTCTCTTGTGGCACACGGACTCTACGCGCGCGGGCTTCAGTAGCTGTGGCTCACGGGCTTAGATGCTCCACGGCATGTGGGATCTTCCTGGACCAGGGCTCGAACCCATGTCCCCTGCATTGGCAGGCAGATTCTTAACCACTGTGCCACCAGGGAAGCCCCATATATGAATCTGATATAAGGAAAAACTTGCTCTACTCTGAGGAACTTGTATTTTTCCCTACTCATCTGAGAGTTATATACACGGTTACATTTCCCTCTCAGACTTCTTTTCCATGTTTAACCCTCAATTTCCACCACTCTGCTTCTGTTACATTGGCAAACGAATGAATGTTGGAAAAGAATAAGTACAGAATGATAAAAGAGCATATTAAAGAAGGATTGAGAGGTTATTCTCTAAAAATAAAATCATAAATCAAACAAATTTACCTATAAAGTTACTTAAAATATGTATTTTGATTCTCTCAACTAAGATGTGGATTCAAAAAAGCTCAAAAAATACAAAAAGCTAGTGACAAGCCAAAAGTACCAACAAACAGGCCTAAAAGAGGTAGAAAAAGAGTTGAAATATTTTCAAAGACTGCTTTCCAGTTCTGTGACTACAGTATTAGTTTGCCAAGAGTGACTCTTAGGTGAAGCAAATAAATGCTAATTACTGACGTTTAGATTAACCTAAAAGAGGTGAAGTTTTATACATGTTAAACAAAAAAGCCAAGTATCAATATATAGCAGTAATTATTATACAACTAACTGCAGAGCACAAGTCAACTTGACATTAAAGTATAGGCACAAAAAAATCATTCCAATAACCTACAGAATGTACCATGTGTGTATTTCCCCACCCTACACACACTTGGGGGGAAAGCAAAGCTATGACAGATCATGGTCCTAAGGCTTTTTAGAGCAAATAAAATGTCTCTAGACACAGTGGATGAAATAGTCTAAAAAGAGTCAGGGCTCGGGGTGGGTGGAAATCAGCATCAACTGTAAAGTGAAGAATATCACACAAAAATAGAAAAAAGGGAAACTCTTCAATTTATATCGTATCAAGACGAACACATTTCTTCCTACAAAATAAGTCTCCTAAAGTAACGGCATGAGCAACCCCATTTTCCACCAAATAAGTCTTCACAGATGACAGCAAATGTCTAAGACACCACAGACACAGAGGGTGCCTTTAGGTACACCAGAAAGGGTGAAATCAGGAGTGCTAGATTCTTATAACATAGAACAAACTTGAAAGCAAGAGCTTACCAAACTCAAATCAACCCATTTCAGAAATATACAACAAGGAAATATACAACCGGCTTCATAAATATACATAAACTTAAATTCGGAATTATAACTTATGTTCTTCTAAAGGACCAATCACTACATAGGATTAGTAAATCTCTTAAATTTCTGGGAGAAAGCAATTAGATCATTCCATCATCTACTAGGGTCAAAATATCAACCTTCTTAAAACTGAAAAACAAATGTTTCAAAGTAAGTCTCCACTGGCCTGTTGTTCATGGTCTTTTGATACATTTTAAAAAGACCTTTGAAACAAAGTTTCATTAGTATCCTTCTAGAAAGAGCTCTAATATCTTTCATTCTTCTAGCAATTGAAAAGCTACCGCATGTTCATTTCTACATTAGATTATTGATTCCTTGCCTTTTAACATCTCCATAACAGCTGCTTGACAAATTACCTCACCTTATTCCTCAGGGGGTAAGGACAGCATAATATCCATGAATTCAAAAACGGGAGCACAAAATGATCAGTGACAGATGAGCTAATTGATTCACATAAACGAGACACTGCTCTAATAGGCTAGGCATTCATAGCATTATACAATTAAATGCTTACACTCTAAATATTTTATTTGTCCTTAAGGATACAGGACAAACCCTTCTTAAATTACTTTTATTTTAAAATATATGTTAGCTTCATAAAGTCAGTAAGCTTGTACATGTTTGCAATAATTTCTACAGAAAGTCTGTACATGTTTGCAATAATTTCTACAGAAAGTCTGTACATGTTTGCAATAATTTCTACAGAAAGTCTGTAATTATTCTGAATAGTTTGCACAACTTTCAGATTTAGCTTTATTTCAACCTAAGAGAGCTAGCTATAAGATCCAAAATAAGTCTACTCATAAAGCAATTTTTAAAATATGTTCCAGATTTTTAGCAAAATAAAGGCCAATTATATTTTCAAAGATACAACATATTTCAGATAAGTACAGTAAAATATGTCTATTGTATTTGCCTTGGTTCATTCTGATTAGTGTCAGAACAGTATGAGATACAGAGAAAAAAATACATAATTTGTATTTATAATTTGTATTTAATATAATTTGTACATAATTTGTACTTGTATGCCAACATAATCTTGTAGACCCCTACAGAAAATGACATATTGCTTTCCTGCCCTAAGAATACCAAAATGATGTGGATTTAAAGGACTATGTTAAATGAACAAGTTCCAGTCAAATTACTCTTAGAAAATTAGCCTCTCTCTAGACAGATGCAACACTCTTTTCTGAATTCATAACCAATCTCATAACACAACCTTATCAATTCCTTTAAAGTGATAAAACATACGTGCTAGCTTAGAGCCTTACCCTGTAATAAATTTCAAGATCTACCACTTTAAAAAAAAAAACTAAATCATCACCGGTTTTCTTCAAATGTCACTTTCGCAGTAGTAGGACGATGGTGTTAATTCACCTTTTATAAACTATTCCTAAAGCAAAAATGGAGACATCCAAGACACCAAACAATTTGGAGATGATAGTGCCTACTATCTATAATATTCGACACGTTTCTTTCGACGTGCCGCTTTTGTGACCTGAAGGCTCTACTAGAAAGCTCTACCGAGTCCCTACTAGAACCCTGGTTCGCTGGCTGGCTGATTCTCCAGCTAAACATCACGTTTGATCGCTCCTGCCTGGAGAGGCGATAGTGTTGATTTTGTTTTTAAAGTTGGTGTCAGAGCAGCTCCAAACTTTTTTCACCATCCCTGCCTGGCTGCCAACTGGAGCTCTCCGTTCACTTCCTCACAAACTTGAACCACCCCCAAACAGTTTGAGAGTAAGCTGGAGTTAGACACCGGCAGGAGCTCACACACTTACAGGAAGGGTTTGACACCGCATAAAACTTTCACTTCTCTCCAACCCTTCCACCCGGGAACTCTGGCCCTTCGCTCTTGCTCCCCTAGAATTCCCCTCTCAGGCAGGACAAGGACACGGAAAGCAGGCTGTTCTAATGTCCCCGAAAAGACACCCCCCCCATAGCCCTCTCCCCTGGACTCAAGTCTTGTTCTTTACACAAAAGAGCGGGGCCAGCAAAGCTGTCGTGGCCCTACCTAGCCGGCTGCCATCCTCCAACGCACCCGCAGACCCGGTCTCCGGCCGCCCGAGCGGTCTCCACTGGAGGCTTGTTGCCCCAACCCGGCCAGACAAAGCCCCGGCGGCCGGGCCGACTCGCAAGCCTCCGGACTCGGGCTGCCGCGCTCTTACCCGGGCCTCATCCAGAGCGACGCCGGCGCCGCCACTTCCCCCGGCCTTGGCGGCGGGGCAGCTGGCAGCGCGGGTCTTGGAGGAGCGGGTCCGAGAGGAGATGAAATGGCTGCTGCCTCCGGTCGCCCCAGGCTCTACTCCGGCCCCAGGCCCAGGCCCGGGCCCAGGCGACTTAGATCCGAGAAGCCGCAGAGAGCTCTTCCGGGTGTTCACCATGGTCCAGCCAGGAGGACGGGGTCCACGCCGCGCCCGCGGCGCCCGCCGCGCCGGGGAGAGCCGAGAAAGGCCGGCCCGCCTGCCGGGCAGTCAGGGCTAGTGGAGCCGGGCCGGGAAAGACAAGACGACCCGGACTCTGCGCAGCGCAGACGAGGACAGGCGAGGGTAGGGCAAAGGAAGGGAAGTCGGCGTGCGAAGGCAGGTAGCGGGAGACGAGAGCGATGTTCCAGGCCAAGAGCTCAGACCCTCCGCCGGCTTCAACCTACTCAGCGGGAGCCAAGCGGAGCCGCCATTTCTACCCCTTTCTCTCCCGTTCTCGCTCTCGAGCTCCGTGCGTCAGGGATCCAGCGCCGCAGGGCCGACAAGACCTCTTCCGACTTGGCCGCTGCGGGGCGCTGCAAGGCCGGCCAGCCCTTTCCTTGCCGGCTCTCCCTCCTCTTCCCCCGCCCCGCCAGTAGGCCCCGCCCAACGGCGCGCCGTCAGCGCTCGACGGCCACGGAAGGGACGCTCTGGACTGTTTCAGCTCTATGGTTTCCAGGTCTGGCGGCCGCCTAGGAAGTGGGGGGATGGGAAAAACCAGAATGCGCGCGGGACTAGCTAGCGCCGTGTAGTTCGGTCGTGGAGTCTTCGTAGCCTGCCAGGACCGACTACCCCCGCACCCCCAGCATCATCCCAGGTGGCCTCGATGGAGCGAGGAACTACCCGAAAAGGTGGGGGATGGAGGGGGACCGGTGAAGACGAGGGCGCTGTTACCTGAGTTGGAATCCCAGGGATACCCAAGGCAAGACACTGAACTTGAGTTGTACTTTTCACGGCTGTAAAAATGTGAATGATAGCAGAGATAAAATATATCTGTGCCGTATCTGGCACACGATAAGCTTAAGAAAGAGCAAACGCTGGAACCCTGCCTCTTTAAACAAAGCAAGGCACTGACGATTTCTATAACCTTAGCCAGACCTAAGGTGTAGTCACGAAGAGTGAATTCTTCGTACTAAAAGCCTTCTTTTAGCACTGTTGCCCCGCCCGCGCAAGAATTAAGAATACAAAAAGCTGAATACAAGGATATAAAATGTGTGATTTAACTTTCAAAGAAAAAGATTAAGGGACGCAATTAATATGAAAAGCTATGCTGTAAGTAGAATTATGTTCATTTCCAAAAATTGCCTCGCTAAGAAAAGTTGAAGACTCAAGAACAGTGCTGTAAAAATCAACAAGCTGCATCAAAATTAGAAATTCCACCCATCCAAGCTCCCAGTTGGTCAACAAAACTGCATAATGCAATGGGAATGGAAATAGGTTTTCTGTTGGGGAATCAGAATAGATTCCAGGAAAGCAGACAAGTCCCTCTTACACTAATTTGCATACCACACCCTCCCCAGAACACTTCCCCCACAAATTAAAACCGGCCTCTTTGGGTGTGGAGACCTCATAATGGAAGACCTGAGTTTTCCTGTGTCAATTACCTATGAGATCATTGAGCAGGATAAACAATTTCATTTCCTGCAGAAAGAGGCTGGCCTTAAGTAGTATTTGAAGTGTCATGAAGAGGTGTATGGTATGCAAATTAGCACACAAAGGACTTGAGTGCTTTCTTCCTTTGTTTCTGTGTTTGTATTTGTAGTCCTAAATCGAGAAAGCCAGGTTGTTACTCAGGTTATGATAACCTATAGCATTTACTAACACCAAATGTTTATTCTAACCCCAATTGCTGTTAGATACTCTGTCAGGCCAGGAAATGGAGATTTTTTTGAAAACAACATAGTTCTAGCCCTCAAAGAGGTCACAGACAAGGAGGGAATGGAGACAGGCAAGGAACCAGTAAGCTGCAGAACAATGTGATTAGAAAGAATAAGGCAGAGGGACTTCCCTGGCCGTCCAGTGGCTAAGACTCCCAGCCCCCAATGCAGGGGGCACAGGTTCAATCCCTGGTTGGGGAACTAATATTCCCACATGCTGTGCCAGGCAAACAAAAGAAAAAAAGAAAGAGAGGGAAGGAGGAAGGAAGGAAGGAAGGAAAGAAAGAATGAGGCAGAGACCTCTAATTCAAGCAGGGAGCTTTTGAGAGGTGATGACTCCTGAGATGCATCTTGAACCACAAAATGGAGAAAGGAAACATGGACAAAAGAAAGGAAAGCTTGAAAAAGATATGAAAGAGTTGCTTGTTTTACACAGTATGACCTGAAGAAAATAATTGAAAAAATCAATTAAAATCGTTTTTAAACTTTACTTAAAACTATATGAGGGCTTCCCTGGTGGCGCAGTGGTTAAGAATCCACCTACAATGCAGGGGACATGGGTTCGAGCCCTGGTCCGGGAAGAACCCACAGGCCACAGAGCAACTAAGCCCACAAGCCACAACTACTGAGCCCATGTGCCACAACTACTGAAGCCCGTGCACCTAGAGCTCTTGCTCCACAACAAGAGAAGCAACCCCAGTGAGAAGCCCGCACACTGCAACGAAGAGTAGCCCCTGCTCACTGCAACTAGAGAAAGCCCGTGCACAGCAACAACAGCCCAACGCAGCCAAAAATAAATAAAATAAATAATTTTTTTTAAAAAACTGTATGAGCTGGCAAGATACTAAGGAATACTTAGACCAAAAACTAAGTCACAGCAGGAACTCAGAAAAGCAAGCAAAGCTCTAAAGACAGCTTTCACTTTCAGTACATTTGCTCAACTCCAGTGAATTTGATCTTCTATTTCCTCTGCCTACAGGAGATAGGAAAGACAGAAGACATAGTCCAGAACCTGCTCAAGTTACAGAGTCTAACCTAATAACCCTGCAAAATCCTGGTACAAAAAAGGATACACCTAAGTATAAGGGTGAATTAGAAATCAACCAACTGGGACTTCCCTGGGGGCACAGTGGTAAAGAATCCGCCTGCCATTGCAGGGGACATGGGTTCGAGCCGTAGTCCGGGAAGACCCCACATGCTGTGGAGCAACTAAGCCCATGCACCACAACTACTGAGCCTGCACTCTAGAGCCCATGCACCACAATTATTGAGCCCACGTGCCACAACTACTGAAGCCCATGCACCTAGAGCCTGTGCTCCATGACAAGAGAAGCCACCACAATTCTTAGAAGTCCGCGCACTGCAACAAAGAGTAGCCCCTGCTCGCTGCAACTAGAGAAAGTCCACACGCGGCAATGAGGACCCAATGCAGCCAAAAGTAATTATAAATTTATAAAAAAAAATAAAAAAGAAATCAACCAACCAACCTTCCCATCACTAATCTCCAGGAAGCTGCAAGAACTGCCTTTCCCAACATTTACACTAGGAATGAGAGGGGAAAAAAAATATCCCTTAAGAATTCAAAACAACAAACGGATCCTCAGATTTACAGGCTAAAGTCACCAAATCTGATAGGTATGAAAAACCTCAGGACGATAATTTAAATAGGCTTAAGTCAAAAGTGATCCTAAGCACAAAGCAAAGGCAAATGTAAACTATCTCCAAAAGAATGCAGCTTCAACAGGATATGCAAAAACTCATGAATATGACTCAGTTAAAAACAAATCATCAAAAATAGCTAAAACATACACACACAAAAAGCCAGCCAGCACAAAAGAATAGACAACAGAATGAGACCCACAATTTTATATTCAGATATGTACTATACGTCAAAGATTAGAAAATATTATTAAGTAAAAATGACAGTAAATTTTAAAAGAATGAGATAGAACATATAAAAATAAAAAGATTAGGGCTTCCCTGGTGGCTCAGTGGTTGAGAGTTCGCCTGCCGATGCAGGGGACGCGAGTTCGTGCCCCGGTCCGAGAAGATACCACGTGCCGCGGAGCGGCTAGGCCTGTGAAGCATGGCCGCTGAACCTGCGCGTCCGGAGCCCGTGCTGTGCAACAGAAGAGGCCACAACAGTGAGAGGCCCACGTACCGCAAAATAAATAAATAAATAAATAAAATAAATAAATTGGGGCTTCCTTGGTGGCGCAGCGGTTGAGAGTCCGCCTGCCGATGCAGGGGACACGGGTTCGTGCCCCGGTCCGGGAAGATCCCACATGCTGCGGAGTGGCTGGGCCCATGAGCCATGACCGCTGAGCCTGCGCGTCCGGAGCCTGTGCTCCACAACGGGAGAGGCCACAACAGTGAGAGGCCCACGTACCAATAAATAAATAAATAAATAAAAAAGATTAGAGTTAGAGGTGAAGCATGACCTAAACAAGAAAAAAACCAATAACTTGGACCTCATCAAATTTAAGACTTTTGCTCTGTGAATGACCCTGTAAAGATTATAAAAACCACACAACAGACTGGAAGAAAATGTTTACAGACCACATATCTCACAAAAGACTCACTTAAATAAAAAAGGAACTCTCAAAATTCAGCATTAAAAAAAACAATCCAGGGCTTCCTTGGTGGTGCAGAGAGTCCGCCTGCCAATGCAGGGGACACGGGTTTGTGCCCCAGTCTGGGAAGATCCTACATGCCGCAGAGCGGCTGGGCCCGTGAGCCATGGCCGCTGAGCCTGCGCGTCCAGAGCCTGTGCTCCACAACGGGAGAGGCCACAGCTGTGAGAGGCCCGCGTAACGCAAAAAAAAAAAAGAAAATCCATTAGAAAATGAGGAAAAGATCAGAAGTTATTTCATGTAAGAGGATATATAGATGGAAAATACGCATACTGAAAGTTTTCAGGGGTGGCGCAGTGGTTAAGACGCCACGCTCCCAATGCAGGGGGCCTGGGTTCAACCCCTGGTCAGGGAACTAGATCCCATGTGCATGCCACAACTAAGAGTTCACATGCCACAACTAAGGAGCCCGCGTGCCGCAACTAAGACCGAGCACAACCAAATTAAATAAATAAATAAAATATTTGAAAAAAAGAAAGATTTCAACATCATTAACCAATAGTGAAATGCAAATTGAGACCATGATGAGTTATTATTACACACCTGTTAGAAAAACTAAAAAAAATAGTAACAATACCAAATGCTGGTGAAGAGGCAAAGAAACTGGATTATTCATTCATTGCTGGTGAGAATGCAAAATGGTACAGCAAATCCCAATCTGAAAAGCAGTTTGATGGTTTCTTAAAAATTTAAATATACACTTAACAATACAGTCCAGCTATTGCAACCCTATGTATTTATTCCAAAGAAATGAAAATTATATCCACATAAAAACCTGTAGAACATAGTTCATTGCAGCTTTATTTGTAATAGCCAAAAAAAAGTCACTCATAGGTCAAAGGTTAAACAAACTTTGGTACATCCAACACGGAATACTGTTCAACAATAAAAAGGAATTAACCAGTAATATATACAAAAATGTATGAATCTCAAAGGCATTACACTTAAGCAGAAGGAAGGAAATCATATATATGACAGCATAAAACAAAATAGAAAGCAAATAATAGAGAAATTCAAAATCAAAAGTTGATTCCTGGGAGTTCCCTGGTGGTCTATTAGTTCAGATTTGTCACTTTTACTGCAGAGGCCCAAGTTCAATCCCTGGTTGGGGAAATGAGATCCCGCAAGCTGTGTGCCACGCCCAAAATAAAATAAAAAATAAAAAAGGTTCATTTCTGTAAAAAGGAAAAAAAAGAGAGAGAAAGAGAGAAAGGAAAGATAATCCACTAGCCAGACCAGTCAAAGGGGGAAAAAAAGCGAGAAGACCCAAATTACAAATTTCAGGAATGAAGTATAAACATCACTCAAGATCTTAGACTTCAAGTAGCAAACTATTTTCTTGTTGTAAATGGCCAGTTTGTAAATATCTCAGGCTTTGCAGGCCACTCATGGTGTATTTCACATACTCTTTGTTTTGATTTGATTTTTGGTTTTTTGCTTGTTTTTTAACAATACTTTAAAAATGTAAAAACCATTCTTAGTTCACAAATGTACATAAATAGGCCACAGACTAGATATGGCCCACAGGCTGCTAATTGCCGACCTCTACTATAAACTTTAAAGGGACAACTAATAAATAATAAGGAACAAAAAGTTATTTTAAAAAAGAAAATAATAATAATAAGGAACCACTTAACTTTATGCCAGTAAGTTCCAAAACATAGGTAAAGTAGACAAATTACCTGAAATAAAACTAATTACTAAAGTTCACTCATAAAGAAATAGATAACCTGAATACCCATATTATTAATTAAAGGAATTAAATATGTCATTAAATACTGTTCCACAAATGTTACACCAGTCCCAGATGACTTCACTGGTGAATTCTATCCAATATGTAAGGAAAAACAATACCAGTTTTATCCTAACCCTAACCCTGATTCTTTTGGAATATAGAAGAAATATTTCTCAATTCACTTACAAAGTCAGCATAACCCTTATATTAAAACCAATAGCATAAAATAAACCCACAAACTAATTATTATACATATATAAAAAGAGACAAAAAATTCCTTAACAAAATATTATGAAATCAAATCCATGAATATATAAAAAGACTGATAAATCATGACCAAGTGGGATTTACCCCAGGAACACAAGATTGGTTAAACATTTGAAACTGAAATAATCAGTGTAATTCATCATATCAACACAATAAAGAAGAAAAACCATAAGGTCATCTGAGTAGATCTAAAAAAACATTTAACATATTCAACATCTATTTGTGATTTTAGCAAACTCAATAAAGTAAGAATAGAAGGTAACTTCCTCAGCCTTATAAAGAGCACCACAGGGACTTCCCTGGTGGTCCAGTGGTAAAGAATCCTCCTTACAATGCAGGGGACGTGGGTTCGGTCCCTGATCAGGGAACTAAGATCCCACATGCTGCAGGGCAACCAAGGCTGCGCGCCACAACTACTGAGCTCGCACACCTCAACTAGAGAGCCTGCGTGCCACAAACTACAGAGTGCACGCACCCTGGAGCCTGTATGCCACAACTAGAGAGAAACCCGCATGCCACAATGAAAAATCCCACATGCCTCAACTCAGGTCCTGCGTGCTGCAACTAAGACCCAACACGGCCAAAAATAAAAAATAATTTTAAAAAAAAATCCTATATCCAGCATCATAATAAATGGTGAAATTGATTTCTTTCCCCCTAATTTCAAGAACAAGGCAAGGATGTCTGCTCTAATCATTTCTATTCAACACTGGACTGAAAGTCCTAGGCAATGCAATAGTAAAGAAAAGTAAATAAAAGGTATATAATTTGGAAATGAAGAAGGAACTATTATGTCCTATGATAATCTCATGGGAAATCTTAAAAACAATAATAAAAAATAAATAAACTAGTAGGTCTAATATGTGATAAAGTTTAGCAAAGTCACAAGGCATCAATTTATAAAAAATTTATTTCTGTACAGTTGTAATGAACAATATGTAATCTATATACTGAAAACTAAAAGCACTGCTAAGGAAAAAAAGGAATATCTAAATAAGTGGAGAGATTTACCAGATGACTTAATATTGTTAGGATGAAAATTATTATCCCCAAATTGATCAGCAGATCCAAGCCAATCCCAGTCGAAATCCCAGCAGACATTTTGTAGAAATTGAGAAACTGAATCATCACCTAAACAATCAGGAAAAGACAAAAATAGAGAACTTAACACTACTTCATTTTAAGTCTTACAACAAAGGTATAATAATATAGTGTAGATATATAATCAAAGAGCTCAATGGAAAAGAATAGAGTCCAGAAAGAAACTCACATATATGGTTAATTGATTTTTGCAAAGAGGACAAGGTAATTAATAGAGAAAGGATAGCCTATTCAATTAATGATTCTACAATAGAAAAACTGTATATCCCTGTGGCAAGGGAGGGGGGGAAGCCTTGACCATTACCTCATTCTATGTAGAAAGAATAACTCCAAATTGATCACACACTTAAACACAAGGCCAAAACTATAATTTTTTTACAATAAAACCTACCTTGGGGCTTCCCTGGTGGCGCAGTGGTTGAGAGTCCACCTGCCGATGCAGGGGACACGGGTTCGTGCCCGGTCCGGGAAGATCCCACATGCCGTGGAGCAGCTGGGCCCGTGAACCATGGCCGCTGGGCCTGCACGTCCGGAGCCTGTGCTGGGCAATGGGAGAGGCCACAACAGTGAGAGGTCCGCGTACCGCAAAAAAAAAAAAAAGGTAAAAAAACAAACCAAACCAAAACAATAACAAAAACCCTACAGTATTTTGATTATTGTTCTATTGTTAACAGAAGTCAAAAAATAGATCAGCAGAACAGAACACAGGCCCAGAATACAGGGCCCAGAACAGTCCTCAGCATTGATGGGGATTTGGTATATAAGGTAGCATTCCAAATTTGTAAGAAAAAAAGGGACTGTTTGTTAATGGTCTTGGGACCATGAGCTCTATCTATTAGATATTACACCAGATAAGTATACCTAGATCTAAGTCCAAGATGTCAACTTGTTCTTTAATAAGCAAGATGGAAGGGCATTAAAATAGATCATTCACTGAATATAGTTAAGCAGATTAAAATAGAAGGTTAACTACAGATGTACTAATACCCCCTTCCCAGATGCCCAACTAAAAGATTAATAGGAAACCAATAAACAGATTTGCACTGAAAAAAATCAATCAATGTAATACACTAAATTAATAGAATGAAGAAAAGAAAACACATGATCATCTCAATTGACACAGAAAAGTATTTGACAAAATCCAAGAAACTTTCATGATAAAAACACTCAACAAACTATGACTAGAAGGGAGTTTCTTCAACATGAGAAAGGGCAATCATACTCAATGGTGAAAGGTTAAAAGCTTTCCCCTTAAGATTATGAATAAGACAAGGAAGCCCACTTTTGCCATTTCTATTCAAAAGTATATGGGAAGTTCTAGCCAGAATAATTAGGCAAAAATTTTAAATAAATAAATGCCATCCAAATTAGAAAGGAAGAAGTAAAACTATCTCTATTCACAGATGATGTGATCTTGTATGTACAAAATACTACAGAATCTATTTTAAATTTTTATTTGTTTTATTTTTTGGCCATGCTGCACGGCTTGCAGGATCTTAGTTCGCTGACCAGGGATTGAACCCGGGCCCCAGGCAGTGAAAACGTGGAGTCCTAATCACTGGACTGCCAGCGTATTCCCAAGAATCTATTTTTTAAAACCCACACAACTATCAGAGCTAATAAATGAATTCAGCAAAGATGCTGTATACAAGATCAACCCACAAAAATCAGTGGTATACACTAATGATGAAAAATCCCAAAGGAAATTAAGAAAGCAATTCCTTTCAGAACAGCATCAATAAAAATAAAATACTTAGGAATAAATTTAACCAAGGAGGTACAAGACTTGTACACTGAAAACTACAAAACAAAGAAGACATAAGTAAATGGAAAGATGTCCATATTCATGGTTTGAAAAAACTTAACACTGTTAAGATGTCAATACTCGAATTGCTCTACCAATTCAAAGCAATTCCTACTAAAATTCTTTTTTTTTTTTTTTTACAGAAAAGAAAGAGCTGGTCTTAAATTGCAAGGGACCTGGAATAACCAAAACAATTTTTAAAAAGAACAAAGTTGGAGGACTCACACTTCCTGATTTAAAAACCTAATATAAAGCTACAGTAATTAAAACATTATGGGGGGCTTCCCTGGTGGCACAGTGGTTGAGAATCTGCCTGCTAATGCAGGGGACACAGGTCCGAGCCCTGATCTGGGAGGATCCCACATGCCACAGAGCAACTAGGCCCGTGAGCCACAACTACTGAGCCTGCGCGTCTGGAGCCTGTGCTCCGCGACAAGAGAGGCTGCGATAGTGAGAGGCCCGCACACCGTGATGAAGAGTGGCCCCCGCTTGCCACAACTAGAGAAAGCCGTCGCACAGAAACGAAGACCCAACACAGCAAAAATAAATAAATAAATTACTAAACTCCTACCCCCAGCATCTTAAAAAAAACAAAAACATTATGGTACTGTAAGCAGCTCTTTGCAGATCACCCTCAGCAGAAAGCCCCTTTTCTTGTAATTTTAGCAAAGCTATAGTATAACTAATTTTTAACCCCCATGCTCTACTCATCTCTGGCCCACACACACCTTTCAAATCTTTTAATCACACAATACTTTGCCTAACTTGTCAGTTCTTTCCATAGATCAAAGAAGTCGAAATGAAGAATAAGTAATTAACAGATGACCAAATCTCTCCCCCAGCTTCCCCTTCAGTAATCTCCCGCACAAACTGTGTGACCAAACTGTGTGAACCAAACTGTATAACATCTAGAGGAAGATCACAAGAAGTCAAGGAGCCTGCAGGCAGGTGGGGGATGGCAACGACTCTGACCCCATATCGCAATGATTAACTGAGATTACTTCCCTCCTTCCCTTTAAAACTTTCATGGCTGAGCAGAATTTTCGGAGGTGGTTTTTGGGGGACCTTGAGTCCACCATCACCCCAGATTGCCAGCATTCTGATTTTTGTTTTAATAAATTCATTTATTATTTATTTATTTTATTGTTGGTTGCATTGGGTCTTCATTATTGCACGCAGGCTTTCTAGTTGCGGTGAGTGGGGCTACTCTTTGTTGTGGTGCGTGGGCTTCTCATTGCAGTGGCTTCTCTTGTTGAGGAGCACAGGCTCTAGGCATGCAGGCTTCAGTAGTTGTGGCACGTGTGCTCAGTAGTTGTGGCTCACGGGCTCTAGAGCGCAGGATCAGTAGTTGTGGCTCTCGGGCTTAGTTGCTCCATGGCATGTGGAATTTTCGCGGACCAGGGCTCAAACCCGTGTCCCCTGAATTGGCAGGCGGATTCCTAACCACTGTGCCACCAGGGAAGTGCCCAGCATTCTGATTAGAGGCACCTTTCCTTTGCTACCTGTAAGGCCAACTGGCCCGAGGCAGGGGAACGCAATCAGACTCACAGGTTGCATCAGACCGAAACTTTCCGGACCACCCACTTCCAGAAACTGACCTGGAGACTTTCCGGACCACCCAGTTCTAGGAACTGACCTGGGGACTTTCCACCCGGAGCAGCCTTCCCGCCTTTCGAGGGGCGAGACTAACGATCCCAAGACGGATGCAACCGGCACTGGATATTGCCACGATACCCGAAGAGACCACCAAATAAGGAATAACCTGCGCCCTCCCGGATTCACCACACCCCTTTCCCTTCTTCCCCTATAAATTCTGCCCAAACCCTTGCCCGGGCGCGACTTCTCTGGCCCCTCTCTCTCGGACCAGTGAACCTCGCCCGGGAGCGAGCCCAAATAAAGCTTGTTTAAGCTCTCCTCCGTTTCTTGGTGCCGTTCCTTACACTACCAACATTTGTGAGTATGTAACTGACTTTGTAAGCGGCAAGCAGCAGAACCCCCATTGGATAACAGCACTGGTGTAAGGACAGATATATAGATAAATGGAACAGAATTTTGAGTCCAGAAATAAACCAACATATCTAGGGTCAGTTGATTTTTGACCAGGGAAGAGTCCTCTCTTTATCAAATGGTCCTGGGACAAAAAAGAACAGGAAAAAGAAGAGGCCTCACATCAAGGCCATTCATAGAAAAGTCTCTTTGCCCTAAGGAATCAAAGTAACTCCTTACCAGTGGCTTCAACAGACAAGATTTCTGGAGAACTGGTTTGAAGCTGAACTCACCACGGGATCCCAGAATTGCTCTCGTAAAGAAGAGTTCAAAAGACTCAGAGGGTGCCTTTACCTGTGTGGGGATGGCAGGGGCCTGTAGGTGAGGCCCAGTATCAATCTGAATTCCAGCACTAAAAACTATCAAGTAAAAGGGAGATGGGCTCTGTGCGATGACCTAGAGGGGTAGGATAGGGAGGCTGGAAAGGAGGCGATATGGGGACATGTGTATGCATATGGCTGATTTCCTTTGTTGTGCAACAGAAACTAACACAGTATTGTGAAGCAATTATACTCCAAGATTTATTTTTTAAAAAAAAGGAAAAAAGGAAGAAAAAGATAGAGAGGGAGAGAGATAGAAAGGCAGAGAGAGAGATAGAGACAGAAAGAAATAGGAAGGAAGGGAGGGAGGGAGGAACAAAGGATGTACCTTTCACTGAACTGCCTAACCCAGTAGAATATTCCTGCTGTAACAAATGTCCCTTAGTTTAAAATAATAAATGTTTTGCCCAAGTATTTATGTAAAAAAAAAAAAACTGTCACGTAAAAACAAATATGAAATAGAGATTATATTTGAAAGGATTATTGGGGGGAGGGGGAAGACTACTGAAATAAGGCTGGAGGACAATTGCAATGGGGAGAATGTTCAATTGTCAAAAAAAAAATCCTGGATTTGGATAAAGAGAGACTTTATTGGAAAGGTTTATTCCAAGAAGAGGAAAAGGAACTACTGCAATGGGGTTTGGGGGATGAGGCAACAACCATCGCTACAGGGCAAGGCTATGACCGTGAAGTCTGCAACTGTCTCCAAGGTCAGACAGAAAATGGCCCTTCTTGTATAGGGAGGAGCGAACAAAGGCTACAAAGAACTGGGTGTGGGGCACAGTGGAATGGGTGGGTGGAGGTGGCAGTGATCGCGTGGCAGATCAGAGTGGTTTACATGGAGGTCAGCCTATTTTTCAAGAGTGATGGTGAAGGAGGGCTTGTACGCTGGATCAGGATAAGGGTGGGTCAAAGCTTAGGAGCCTGGAGGAAGGAGAGAAGCTTAAGTTTGGTCAAAACAAGGTAGCTGGTATTTTGTCCAGATTGGTCAGTGAGAACAATAAGTAAAGCTAATCATTTATGAGGCAAAAAAAAAAAAAAAAGGGGCATTTGGAGGGTCTATGTCTGACCTTGTCATAGGTAAGCAAGGGGGCATCCCTGAGTCTTATCTAAACCACGTGGGGAAGGGTGGTTTCTTCCTTGCTGTCAGCCCTTTCAGGGGCATGAAATGATGGGAGAATTTTTTTTTAACCTTCGCTTTCCAGAATCACAGGTCTCAGGTGAAGTTCAACATGGTCAGAATGCAGGTAAATCTCTCCACGGATTCAATCAGCGGCTGACGACGTACGGAGGTAAGTTGATGCTGGGTTCTCAGGTGGGTAGCTCTCTGCATTTTCCGCGTCGGGTGAAGAGGCAAGGAGCAGCAGCGCCCACGGGAAGAAAGAGGCGGCCGCCATTCGCGCGGGTAACGCTGCGGCCCGAAGCGGCCGGCGCCGCCAGCCCCGCCCCCGCGCGCCCCCGCGCGCCCCCCGCGGCCCCGCGCGCGCTCTCGGGTCTGCGCAGAGCCGGCCTCGGCGCGTCCTCGGCGCCGGGCGGCAGTGACCGAGGGAGGCGCACAGAGTCGCAGCGGCGCGGCAGCCGAGCTTGAGGGGGTCTGGGGACAGTAGTGCTCCCAGTGTGAGGGGCGGCGGCGGCGCCCGCGGTCCCTGAGCAAATTGAGGACGAGGCCGCGAGGCGACGGCGCGGCGGGGCCCCCTCCAGCGGCCGCGCCCGGAGGTGAGTTTCCTGGGGCCGCGCCGCGCTCCGCTGGGCCGGCCGCCGGGGGTGGGCGGGCGTTTCCCGGGCGGGGCGGTGGCGGTCGTTGGGTCGGGCCGAGTCGCCGCACCCGGTCTTTGTCTCGGTTTTGGTGCTCGCGTCTGTGACCCCGAAAGGGCACAGTCGCGCGACGGCCGGGGCGGGACTCCTGGTCAGCGCAGGTGAGGCGCGGCTTTGGGCCCGCTGACTGCGCTGCTTTCCCGAGCGGCGGACTCCGGGGAAGCGCCACGGTGGTTTTCTCTCTCTGCGAGCGCTCGGAAACTTCGAGTTCTCTATTCTCAAAATGCAGAAGTGCAGTACAGAAATCCAGAGCATGTCTGTTTGGGGTGGACATTTCTTCGGTAACTTTATTAGCTGCCTCCCGCAACTCACTTTTGTAGGCTAGATGGTCTCTGTTTTCATATTTAATTTCTTTTTTTCTGTGTCCGATTTTTATTTGCAGTTTGTTACTTGTTAGCAATGACGAACGTTAGTGTGGCATCCAGCGTTGCTTCCTTCGTACTTATTCGAGATCACAGAAAATAAAGACAGGTGGGACTTCCCTGGAGGTCCAGTGGTTAAGATTCCGCGCTTCCCTTTCAGGGGCGCGGGTTCCTCCCCTAGTCGGGGGAACTAACATCCCGCATGCCGAAAGGCGACCAAAAAAATAAATTTAAAAGAAGTAATAATAGGGCTTCCCTGGTGGCGCAGTGGTTGAGAGTCCGCCTGCCAATGCAGGGGACACGGGTTCGTGCCCCGGTCCGGGAAGATCCCACGTGCCGCGGAGCGGCTGGGCCCGTGAGCCAGGGCCGCTGAGCCTGCGCGTCCGGAGCCTGTGCTCCGCAACGGGAGAGGCCACAACAGGGGGAGGCCCGCGTACCGCAAAAAAAAAAAAAAAAAAAAAAAAAAGAAAGAAAATAATAAAGATAGGAAATTGACAGTCTGTGTTTATGTCAATGTGGAATTGTAAAGTGTGACAGATTGTATAAGCGACGTGAAAAACAGCTTCTTCACTTCATAGTCATAGCTCAAGTGTGTTTTTGGACTGTTGATAAGGTTTTTAATTATATTGATACTTTAGTTTTAATGGGAAACTCTTTAAAAGTTGATGTTGTGTCTTCTATGTAAATATGCTGAAAGTCATATTGATTTAAAAAGCAGTTAAATCCAGTGAATGTTGAGCACGTACGTGTAACACTGAAGTTAGAGCGAGGCACTGATGGAATCCAAAAATGAATAAGAATTGTGTGCAGGATGGCGGGAGTGATTAAGCACACAAACAGTGATGCAAGGCAAAAGCTACAACGCGTTGAGCACTGACTCTTAGCCCTGCGTGTGGAAAATACTTTACATGCATACTTTAATTACTTAATATTTAATGTTAATTATCTAGTTTATCATCTGAGTGTTTCTAGTACCTGTTGTGTGCTGAGTACCAACGATATGATGGTGACCATTATAGGTTTTTGCCTTTAAAGACTTTACATTGTCATTGGAGGACACAAGTAACCACACAAGTGAATGCCAGTCTACTTAGAGAGAAGCTAAAAAGGAAGAATGTAGGGTGTTGTGAGAGCGTATAATTGGGGTACATATCCCAGCTGAAGAAATCAGTTAAAGTTTCCCTAGGAAAGTAATCTTTGCACTCAAGTTATTACGGGTAAGTAGGAATTAGGTGAAGGTGACTCCCAAGTGAGGGAAGAAAGGTCCAGGTAAAGGAAATCCGTTCCACAGAGGCTTGGGAAGGTTTTGGGAACTGAAGGTCAGAGCAGTTGGAAAGAGTGTGGAAAGAGTGTGGAAAGCGAAAGGGGGCTGTGGTTAGGGCCCCAGAGATGATGTGGGGCCTTTTAAACAATGTTAAGGATTTAGGACCAGCTTTTTCTTTTCTTTCTTTAAACTTTTATAGGGAAGTTTTCAAACCACTCAAATGTAGTGAGAGGACATTGCAGTGAACTCCCCTGTCATGTTATCCAAAGGATTTAGACCTTATTTGAAGAGTAGTGGAAGGTCCCTGAAAGATTTTAAGCAAGGAAGTCACACAGTCAAATTTGTATCTTAATCAAAAAGGTCACCCTGACTCCTGTGTAGACACTGAATTGAATGGGGACAAGAATGGATGTGGGGAAACCACCCAGAGATGGTCGCTGGGACTAGGTTTGTGGCTGTGATGGTGGGGGAAATTCTAATGTAACAGGGAAGAGCCAAATTGGACTCCATGTTGGATCCGTTTCTGTAACCTTTGCTTTCTGCTGCTTTTGTTCACTAAAAGGATAGTGTGTATACATAACGCCCTGCCTGGGGGAACCCTGCCCCTCTGCCTGAAGGTTAAACCAAAGTGACTTTGTTCAGGGAAACATCTGGACCCTGTTCCACCTGTGGATGGCCACAAGAAAGAAGAAATTAACACATCCTCTCCTCCAGGCTGGCCATTCCAGGGGATATTTGCAAAACTTATGGCTTTTTTACTTTACTTCCTCATCTCTTCCCCCTCTCTGTGCTATAAAAGAAACTGGCATCCACACCCCTGGAAGATGGTTTTTCAGAGACACTTATCTGCCACCTTCTTGGTCTTCCGGCTTTCCGAATAAAGTCGTGTTCCTTGCCTCAGCACCTCGTCTCCGATTTTGGCCAGTTGTGTGGCAAGCAGAGCGAGCTTGGACTCAGTAACACCAAGAGTACATAACTGATCTCTCCTTGCTGTGTTAGCAATTATATATTCATGCCTTTTGGAGGAATTATGGAAGGTTTTCTTGAGATTGTATTTGAGATGGGTTTTGCAAGGTAAATAACATTTCAGTATGGAGCCCATTCTGAAATGCGAACATCTTGGTGTCAAGAGGATGGCTGACTCAGCAACCTTAACAGTTTCTGCAGAAGTTTCACCTTCTAGGATTTTCTCACTTAAATTACTTTTGTCACTATCACTTTGGTCTTTGGGAGCATATAACTCCCTTATTAACAATTTTTTCTAGAAGACAACAAAAATGTATTTTCTTCATTACTGCAATTACAGCTAAGATAAGCTGAAACTTCCCAAAAGATTTCATTTTTTTGTTGTATACATAATAGTTAATAAACTAGAATTCACAAAATATACAAATAAGCTGTCTTTTAAAGTGTTTGATCTGATGCTCCCATAGTTTGCTCTTGGAAGCCTAATCCTATTCCATAGAAGATGTAACTGAAAGGTGATCCAATGGTTTCTTTAAAGAGAAACTTCAGCTTCTACATAGCAGGCCTAGTGGCATAGTATCTTGATGTAAATCCATAATCTTAAAGAAAATAGCCCATAGTGTATGTTTATAAAAATAAGTAAAATTTGTAATATGCAAGTTTTTCTTTCAAATTCTAATGTATACATTTAAAAGACTACATTTCTTAGTAGTCTAAATCTGTTTTGACTGAATTTTCCTTTCAGCCAATCGATATGTTCCAAAAAGCTCAGTCTACTCTGGTTCCTGACTGATTTTATTACTGCAGTTGTTGGGAGTAAGTGAGATAATATTGGAGAAGATGTTGAGTAAACTGATGTACAGTACAAATGTAAGATGGTAGTGGTACTGATTAGAAGTAAACTGAAGGAAATTCTGTTCATCAGTCCGTTCTGATGCCCAGCCTCATACTGGTAACTAAGATATTTGTCAGATGGCTTCTTTATTCTCTACATACAGTACACGACGACTTAGGTTCGTTCGTGTCACATGACTGATGATTGTAGACACTCAATAGATATAAATTTTACATGGTCCATTTCCATATTACTGACTTATGGTAGGAAATACCTAAAATAATGGTGACTTTATGTCCATTATAGAATGAGTTTTTACTTCATAATTCTATGCCAAGGATAAACATTCAGTATGTTTTTCCTTGTTAGTCTGTAAACTCCCTGGTGATAGATACTGTGTCTGTCCTATTGACTCTTCTATCATTAGTTCTAAACCAGTGCTTTATACACAGTGGTGGGAGGTTCAGTAAATATACAAATGTTGTTTAATTAGTGAAATCAAAAGTAAAATTTCATAGCCATGTCAAAATTAAAACTTTTTAAAAATTACTATTAAAAAATTTTTTTTAGTTCTTTTTTTGAGTTTTTATTTATTTTCCTTAAATTTTTTCTGGCTGCGTCAGGTCTTAGTTGTGGCACACGGGATCTTTGTTGAGGCATGCGGGATCCTTTTCGATACAGCGCAGGTCTGCTCAGGTTTCTCTCTAGTTGCAGCACACGGGCTTCTCTCCGGTTATGGCATGCAGGTTTTCTCTCTCTGGTTGTGGCGCACAGGCTGCAGGGCATGTGGGCTCTCTCATTGAGATGCACGAGCACAGTAGTGGCACGTGGGCTTAGTTGCCTCACGGCATGTGGGATCTTAGTTTCCTGACAAGGGATTGAACCCACGTCCCCTGCATTGGAAGGCAGATTCTCTACCACTGGACCACCAGGGAAGTCCCCAAGTTAAAACTTTTGAGACTTAAGTCTGAAGGTGTTTTCTTACCATAAGTCCTTGTAACAGAGGTTATGATTGTGGTCTGGGAAAAGAGAAGGGAGCATAACATTATTGTATTTTCATTATTGTATTTCTTTTGTTCTCAAAACAACCTTCTTAGGAGGATAATTATTTCCAAGTTACAAGTTAGGCAACTAGGACTTAGAGAAGTTAAATAACAACACTTAAGCTCAAAAATGATGTAGCCACAAAAAAAACCAAACAAACAAAAAAAATGATGTAGCCAGTATTCCAGTACAGGATACTTTGGATCCAGGGTCTGTTCTTCATTCTCTTTTGCTGTCATGAAACAAGTAAAAACAATTATCAGTAGCTTATAACTACGAAATGATGAAAAACATTAGTAATTTGCTAGAGAACAATAACCTATTAACAGGAAACATAGTGAGATACTCTAAGGGTGGCTAGTCCTTGTTTTGCACTTGCTAAGCACTACGGAAGAAACAGGAAATGTGTAAGTTGTGATACCTGTCTTCAAGGATCTTGGATCTAGTAGAGCTAAAAGAAACAATAGTAAATAATATCAGACAATATGATTTAAATGCCAGAAATCTAAATGCTTTAGGAGAGGATTACAAATAAGGGTTTACTATTTCACCTTTACAGTAGAAGTAGATCTTGAGCTGGGACTTGAAGGATAATTTAGATTTGAATGCCTAGAAGTGAGGCTGGAGATAGATGGGCTCCAGGCTAGGCATTTACAACTGGCCTCCTGTTCACACCTCCTGGGGTGAGAAGAAGATGGGCTCCAAGCTGGATATTCATTACCAGCCCCATGTTTACACTTCCTGAAGCAAGAGACAAACGGGCTCCAGGACTACATATTTATGACCGAACTCCTGTCTATATTTCAAGATCTGCACCTCGTTATAAAAATCAGCAACAGGAATAGGGTAAATAACCAGACATTCGGCATTTTTATGGCAGGGACAGAGTGGGACTAAACCCTATTAAAGGATCAAGAGGTCATACATTTCCCATCCTTGGGACAAGGGAGACATTACGCATGTGCAAAAGCCTTCATGGGGTCAAAAAGGCAGGGGATGCCAGACCATAGTAAGTCCTGCTGTCTCCTCCCAGAGGCCTTCTCGGTGGGCTCCACCTTAACTTAGGGGTGCGTGCGCACCCAGGGAAGGGTCCAGAAGCAAATTAGGCATGGGGTCAAAACACTCCTATTGGTCAAAAGAAGACAAAGACCTGGAAGACTGCCCCCTTATAAAGGATTTAAACTTCCCGAGGGCGCGACTCTTCTCTGAGTTTGCCCATGCGTCTTTCCGCATGTACTTTGTTTTTCCAATAAACTTTTTGCTTTTCTCTTTACCTTTTGCTTCCTTGCCTGAATTCTTTCCTGACAAGACAGGTAAGAAACAGGGACCCAGGCCCTAGCTGCTGGCCCTTGTGGTCCAGTGGTTAGGACTCCCTGTCCCAGAACTAAGATCTTGCTTCCTGCTACTGCTTGCTGCAAGCTGCCGCTTACTGCTGCCTGTGTCCAAAATCAGAAGGGTGGTTACAGTGTGAACAAAGAAGTGGAATGAACATGTTATGTTTATGAGACAGTCAGGATCATATCTAAACTAAAGGATTATTTTAGAGTAGTTGAAAATAATGTTGGAAAACTGTCAACTGAAAAGCAAACAGCACCACCAGAATGTAATGTCCACAGGGGCTGGGATCTATTTTATTCAGTATGTATCCCAAGCACCACCTAGAATCATGCCTGGTATATAGTAGGAGCTGAATAAATATACATTTTATATATATATATATATATATATATATATTTTTTTTTTTTTCGGTACGCGGGCCTCTCACTGTTGTGGCCTCTCCCGTTGCGGGGCACAGGCTCCAGACACGCAGGCTCAGCAGCCATGGCTCACGGGCCTAGCTGCTCCGCGGCATGTGGGATCCTCCCACAGACTGGGGCACGAACCCGTGTCCCCTGCGTCGGCAGGCGGACTCTCAACCACTACGCCACCAGGGAAGCCCCATTTTTAATATTTTAAACAACTTTATTTAGGTATAATTAATTCGCAGTAAGATACATATATTTGACATACCATGTAATATTTTAAAATGAAGTAGTATTTCACTATCTATTACTGGTTCTTAAATAAAAAAGAAGCAAATAAGTCAAAAGATAAACTTTTCTGAAATCTGGGACTTCCCTGGAGATCAGTGGTTAAGACTCTGAGTTCCCAATGCAGGGAGCACAGGCTCCATCCCTGGTCTGGGAAATAAGATCCCACATGCATCGAGGTGCAACCTTAAAAAACAAAAAAAAAGCTTTTGAAATCTGAATAGTTGGGATGGGTGTTTATATTTTTCTATTCTTCTGTGTGTGTTTGAAAGGGAAGTGTTTTTTTTTTTTTTTTTTTTTTTTTTTGCGGTACGCGGGCCTCACACTGCCGTGGCCTCTCCCATCATGGAGCACAGGCTCCGGACGCGCAGGCCCAGCGGCCATGGCCAACGGGCCCAGCCGCTCCGCGGCATGCAGGATCCTCCCGGACCGGGGCACGAACCCACGTCCCCTGCATCGGCAGATGGACTCCCAACCACTGCGCCACCAGGGAAGCCCCTATTTTTTATTTTTATTTTTTTGGCCGCACCGTGCAGCTTGTGGGATCTTAGTTCCCTGACCAGGGATTGAACCTGGGCCCACATCAGTGAAAGTGCCGAGTCCTAACCACTGGACTGCCAGGGAATTCCCAAAAAGGAAGTAATTCTTAAAGTGAAGCAATTAAATAGTTTTAGAAATATGAGATTTGAAGGACAAGGTCTTAGGAGAAAACCATGAAATTCTGGCTTTCTGAATATACTTTCAGTTGGTTTTCTGGTTTTTAAATTTTTTAAAAATCAAAACAATATATAGTTTAAAAGGCAAATATGTAGTGTCAGAAGACTTAAAACTAAAAGTGCTCCCAGTCCGTTTCCCTAAAGACAACTGCTTTGAACTCATAGCTGTTTCTTATGTAATTTACAGCCGTATTTCTGAACAGTATGTGTTTTGAGTTATTAATTTTGAACATTGCGTTTTGTATTGCTGTTAGGATAGATAACTGTTTTAGCTCGATTATGCTGTCAGCTACAAATTGGCATTTTCCATCGGCACTTGCCATCTACCTCTACAAGGATTAAATCATGGCCACTGCAGCTGCAGATTTTCAACGCCCCCTGAAAGGAGTTCAGGGTAGAGACCAGAAATGAGGCACTCTGTGCTCCAGGAAAAACTGGCAGAACAGGTCTTCAGATAGTTAGGTATTTTCAGGAGCTGATTTTATGAGCCCAATTCTTGTTATCTCCTAATATCTAGAAAAACACTAAAATCCTTCATGGTGACATCTAATCTTCGTGACTAGCAGAAACCTTCCGCAAAAAAGTCTGTGCTGGATTGCATATACTCCCCCTTCACCAAAATCACATATATACTGACATTCCCCCCCTATCTCTTTGGAGCAGTTTCTCAGAGCTACCTGGGATGCTGTCTCCTGGGCTGCAGTCCTTATATTGCCCCAAATAAAACTTAACTCAAAGCTCTCGGGCTTCTCTGGTGGCGCAGTGGTTGTGAGTCCGCCTGCCGATGCAGGGGAGGCGGGTTCCTGCCCCGGTCTGGGAAGATCCCACATGCCGTGGAGCGGCTGGGCCCGTGAGCCATGGCCGCTGAGCCTGCGCGTCCGGAACCTGTGCTCTGCAACGGGAGAGGCCACAGCAGTGAGAGGCCCGTGTACCGCAAAAAAAAAAAAAAAAAGACAAACTCTAACATTGTGCGTTTTTTTAAGTCGACAATGCTTATCCCCTTTTCCTTTTCACATTCTTTTAATGGCTTTAGCTAAGTTTTTTCCATACCAGAAACAAATATATACACTATTTTTTTTCCCTTTGGACCTCAGATTTATCCTTGGCCCAAAGATGACATAATTATATTTATCTAATAAATGTAATAAGCACTTGCAAACTCAAAAGGACATTGACAGTGCTGTATCTTATATTTAACAATCAGCTTTAATGGTTGCATTTTTAAAGCATACAGTTTATCTAATTGTGTAACCCATTTAAGATGTTATACATTTTTGATATTTAAAAAAATATCTCCCCCCTTCTCTGATTTATTATTGATACTTTGTAAATCTAAAGCTTAATCCAGTGCCTTACATTTAATAAATATTGAGTAAAATTCTTTGGATGAAATAATAGTCTGTTTTCTTTATCCCGTTGCGGAGCACAGGCTCCGGACGGGCAGGCTCAGCGGCCATGGCTCACGGGCCCAGCCGCTCCGCGGCATGTGGGATATTCCCGGACTGGGGCACGAACCCGTGTCCCCTGCATCGGCAGGCGGACTCTCAACCACTGCGCCACCAGGGAAGCCCTGTTTTCATTTTTTAAGTCTAGGGAATAATTTTGAAGAGCAGTACAGGAGGGATTAAGAAGTCTTTAGAAATACAAAATACCCACTTGAGACAATAAAGACATCCAATTTGCCTTGATTGTTGGATGCCATCTTCTCGGATATGGTTCTAGTAACTCCTACCCAAAAGCTAGCTGAAAGGCTAAAAGGCAGCCTGTGAAGTTCTTGTTGGGGGTGCTGCTGAAGGTGCCCTCCCCCACCTTATGTTGGGTACTGACTCCTCTGCCTCATTGCATTTCCTCATTTTTCCTTCCTTTCAGTTTCTCCTTGTCTTTGAGAATTGCTCACAATTTTGTTACAAAAAGGCTAAGAAATAAATTCACTAACAGTTTATGTTCAATTCGTAATGAAGACAATAGAAGCATTTAAAACAGTTTTCAATGATATTTTCCAGAGCAGACTCTACTATCCTACTTTCATTCCTAGCAAAACAGATGCTAAGTGGGAATTAGTGCTCCAGCCAAATTGGCTGTGGTTATGAGCCCAGTTCCATTAACAGCAGGAAACTGGAATGGAAGTCAGGACCTAAGATCATTCAGACTGATGTTATCTGGTGAAAGGCTGCTGCTGGATCCTCAGTTACCCAGATTAAATCTACCTCCAGATACTTCGGAGACTTTTAAGTGGGAGCAGTATGCTACTACTTCTAGTGCCCATTTTCTGTTTCTCATTGCTTTGAAATGGATCTGGTGGATCTTCAGTGGCTATTACTGAGCAGGTCTGCCCTCTTTAAATATGCTTAATACTTACATTTTTTAATACTTATATTTTTAAATAGAGGTATTTGCTTTTTTATATACATATTCTCCAGAGAGAATTTAAGAAACATATTTGATATAGTCTGTTTGAGAGTTGAAATATTTTTAATGCTTTCTGGAGATGTCTAGCTTGATTATATCTTCTTTTTGGTAAAGTGTTTTTCTTTATTTTTCTTTTATTTTGGCCGCACCGCACGGCATATGGGATTTTAGTTCCCTGATCAGGGATCGAACCTGCTCCCCCTGCATTGGAAGTGTGGAGTCATAACCACTGGACTGCCAGGGAAGTCCAAAAGTGTTTTTCTTTAGTTTTAAATCTGTAGAGTAGACTCTGGGACCTTGATTATCATAAACAGTCTATCGTGACCTAATAGTAACATTCTCTTAACTGTTTGTTTTAAGCACATATAAAAAGTAATTGTAATCTTGTTTGGGTGACTTAAAAGTCTAGTTACAAATTATAACTATATAGGTTTACTAAAGCATTGTACTTTTCTCTCTATAATCAGTTTGGTTGTGTTTTCCTTTAATAACCAGACATTCCAGGTTACATAGAACAGATCTGATTTTTCCTACCTTGAATGTTGACAAGTGATAACTTTAATTGTGCAATAGGCAGTTTATAACTATTGTCTGTGTTTGACTTCACATTGCACATCCGTGTGCTGCTAAAATTTCTCTCTGTGCCCACATTGCCTTCAAGCTGTGAGTCAACCAGATGTCTTATGAGCTCTTTGGTTGTCTTAAAACAGATGCATCTTTATCCTAAGCATGATCAATCTATTTCTCATGTTCATCACTTTAAATATGAGTTCATAGTACTTTTCCCCACTTCACATTACTGATAGAGCAAAAGTACTGTCTTTTAAGAAGCTAATGAAATGACATTGTACAACTCTACATGTATATATTTTTAAGATAGTTCTTTTATCCCAATTTTTATTATGAAAATTTCAAACATATATAAAAATGTGGAGAATAGTAAACTCCCATGTATACTCATTACCCAGCTTCACTAATTATCAAGTCATAGCCATTTTGGTTTCAATTATACTCCCTCCACTTCTCACTCCACTTGATTATTTTGCAGCAAATTCTAGTTATTGGATTTCATCTAGATATTTCAGTATGTAGCTAAAACAAATACTTTATTTATTTATTTTTGACCTCACCACACAGCATTCAGGATCTTAGTTCCCTGACCAGGGATCGAACCCGTGCTTCCTGCAGTGGAAGCACGGAGTCTTAACCACTTGACTGCCAGGGAAGTCCCTAAAACAAGTACTTTAAAAAGCTACAGGGGACTTGCCTGGTGGGTCAGTGGTTAAGAATTCACCTACTAATGCAGGGGACATGGGTTCGAGCCCTGGTCCGGGAAGAACCCACATGCCGCGGAGCAGCTAAACCCGTGTGCCACAACTGTTGAGCCTGCACTCTAGAGCCTGCGAGCCACAACTACTGAGCCCACATGCCACAACTACTGAAGCCCGCGCGTGCCTAGAGCTCGTGCTCCGCAACAAGAGAAGCTACCGCAATGAGAAGCCCACACACCGCAACGAAGAGGAGCCCCTGCTCACTGCAACTAGAGAAAGCTCGTGCGCAGCAAAGACCCAACGCAGGCAAAAATAAAAATATATACAAAAAACTAAATTTATTAAAAAGCTACAATCCCATTGTCACACCTTTAAAATTAACAGTTACTCCACATATCATCAAATATCCATCTAGTGTTCAAATGTTCCTGATTCATAGCTTTTTTCCATTTAGTTTCTTTAAATAATAACATAAATATGGTCCATATGTTGTAATTAATTGATATATCTCTTAAATATTTAAAAAGATTACTTCTTTTTTCTCCCTGGTAATATATATATTGAAAATGGATCATTTCTCCTGAAGAATTTCCCGAGTTCTGGATTTTGTTGATTGTGTCCCTGTGATGTCATCTGATCATGTTCCTCTGTGCCCTATATTTCCTGTAATCTGATGTTTAGACCTAGAGGCTTGAATGGATTCAGTTTCATTTTTAGAAAGAGGGCTTCACACGTGGTGACTGGAGCTTTCACACTGAGGCATATATTTATGTCTGTTTTCTTTGTGTGATGTTAGCAGCCATTGATATCATTGCCTAGGTCTGTTTGCATTAGGGGTTGCAAATTGGAGATACTCTAATTCTATAAACCTTCATTTAGCTGAATTCATTTATAAAGGAAACTTCTTTTATTAACTCTTTGATTACTCTGAGTTAGTTCATACAGGAAAGGCAGGATGAATACTTGATACTTTCCCTTATTTGCCAGTTTTCAAAATAAGTTGGTACCCTACTGTTCTGGAAAGATGACCAGTGAATGAGTTTCTGTGTTTTAATGAGTATCAATATGAACTTGTACTTGATGTGTTTCAATTCATGTAGCTGTTTTTCAGTCCCATCTTTCACAATGGTAGCCTTTTCAAACTGACTTCTGAATCCTTTTTTTCATTTTGTTTTGTTTTTTTCTGGCTGTGCCTCGCGGCCTGGGAGATCCTAGTTCCCTGACCAGGGATCGAACCCAGACCCCCCGCAGTGAAAGTATCGAGTCCTAACCTCTGGACTGCCAGGGAATTCCCAACTTCTGATTCCTTTTGACATTAATCCAAGATGTCAATACAAGGCATAAAGTGCATATTTCTTGCCCCAGACCTGGAGACAGCCATTTCTCTAAGAAACTGATTCCTTTTGGTGGGAAATAGTATTTGGAGACCACAAATCTGGGCGGTAGGTGTGCTGTGCTCATTGTTGTCTGATTGCTTATTGCTTTTTGGCCTTTTCAGTGGACAGAGCTACTATGTATTTTCTTAAGAGAAATGATGATGTTCATAATGATGTTTCTGATTTAAAATATAGGATTACAGGATTTTTGCTTGGCTTCTTTGATTTTTATATTTCTATCTCTTTACTCTTACTCTGAAAAAAAAATCTTGGTTTTTAGGGACAGATCATAATTACTTCTTTGCTTTATCTCAGCGTCTCTCAACTTCAACACTATTAACATTTTGGGCAATACTTTCTTGTGGGGGCTGTCTTGTGCATTGTAGGATTTTCAGCAGCATCCCTAACCTCATCTACTAGATACCAGTAGCACCCTCCACCTCAGTTGTTGTGACAGCCCAAAAATGCCTCCAGCCATTGCCAGATATCTTCTTAGGGGCACTATTGCCTCCTGGTTGAGACCCACTGCTTTATCTTTATACCATACTTTTCATATGAACAATACTAATATATTATTGCTAATAATATGACTACTAGAAACTTCATTTTTCCTCTTTGGGTTCATCCCACTAGGATATATGGTAAAATTACCATGTTTTAAATTTACATGAAATAATTCCTCTCTGTCAGTTCAGTTGATTCGTTTCATTTTTACTTTGTTTTTAGGGATTGCTTTTTTAAAGTTTAACTTTGTTTTATAAGTACATAAAATATTTACATGGGTCCAAAGTTGATCTAAAAAACAAGATACATTCAGAGAAATCCAGCTTCTGCCCTTACTCCCTTCACCCAGTGCACTCTCTCCCACTTTATAAGTAACCTTATTATTTATTTTTTGGTTTACTTTTTCATTTTTTCCTAATGTAAACAAATATACATATATTCATGTTCACCTCTTTCTTAGATAAACAGTACCATATCATACATATTTTTCTCCATTTTGCTTTTTTCACTTAACAGCACATCCCACTGTGTGGATTTACCATAGTTTATTCAAGAAGTCCCTATTAGGGGCTTCCCTGGTGGCGCAGTGGTTGGGAGTCCGCCTGCCGATGAAGGGGACGCGGGTTCGTGCCCCGGTCCGGGAGGATCCCGCATGCCGCGGAGCGGCTGGGCCCGTTGGCCGTGGCCGCTGGGCCTGCGCGTCCAGAGCCTGTGCTCCACGGCGGGGGAGGCCGCGGCAGTGAGAGGCCTGCGTACCGCAAAAAAAAAAAGAAGTCCTATTAATGGACAAGTTGAGGCTTTTTATAGGCTTTGCTGTTACAATCAATGCTGTAAATAATACTACAGTGAATAGTGTAGTGTATTCACCTTTTTATATTTTTGCTAAAGTATCATTGGGATGGATTTTTAGATAATGGGATTTCTAGATATACATGTCAAAGAAGAAACAGAGCTGGACAGCAGTTAAATCAGTAAAACCAGATTATGTTCAGGAACTATTGTGATAGGGGAAAAGAGACCTCAGTGTGGAACTGGACTCGATTATGAATATAACATGGACAGGGGCTTCCCTGGTGGTGCAGTGGTTAAGAATCCGCCTGCCGGGCTTCCCTAGTGGCGCAGTGGTTGAGAGTCCGCCTGCTGATGCAGGGGACATGGGTTCGTGCCCCGGTCTGGGAGGATCCCACATGCTGCAGAACAGCTAGGCCCGTGAGCCACGGCCACTGAGCCTGCGCGTCCGGAGCCTGTGCTCCGCAACGGGAGAGGCCACAGCAGTGAGAGGCCCGCGTACCACACACACACAAAAAAAGAATCTGCCTGCCAATGCAGGGGACACGGGTTTGAGCCCGGGTCCAGGAAGATCCCACATGCCACGGAGCAGCTAAGCCTGTGCGCCACAACTACTGAGCCTGTGTTCTAGAGCCCGCAATCCACAACTACTGAAGCCCACGTGCCACAACTACTGAAGCCTGTGCGCCTAGAGCCTGTGCTCTGCAACAAGAGAAGCCACCACAATGAGAAGCCCACACACCGCAACGAAGAGTGGCCCCCGCTCGCCACAACTAGAGAAATCCCACGCACAGCAATGAAGACCCAACACGCACAGCAATGAAGACCCAACGCAGCCAAAAAATAAATAAAATAATTTTAAAACAAGATGGACAAGTGGGGATTTATAGTCAAAGAGCAAGGTAGAGGTCAGTGGATGGAAAATTACTAAGAGAAACCTCAAAGGTAAGGGGGGATTCTTGCTAAACTGAACTACAAGATTCTTGCTGAAGGCAGACCAGGGTGATCAGTATCATGGCGGGTTGCGGGGGGGAGTGCGGAGTGAGGAATTTGATCAGGTATCAAGGGTGGAGGGATTCTGGGTAAAGCTGCTTACCAGGATTCTTGCTAAAATTGGGCTCTACAGGAACAGAAATGGAAGCCCAAGGTCATGCCTCCTTGAGAAGATGCCTCAGAGGAGCCTAACTACAGTTTGGTCAAGGAGAGATTCTTTGTCATATGCATAGGTGACTAGGTAATGCCACATTTCCCTTACCCGGATATGTGCCATTTTGCATTCCCACTGAAAATGTTTGAGGCTGTTTCCCCACACTCTCAGCAACAAAATGTGTTGCAAGACTTGTAAGTTTTTGCCAGTCTGATCGGTGAGAAATGGTATCATAATATAGTTTCAATTGCATTTATTTCATTATAAGTGAGACTGACATCTTTTCACATATTTTAGGGCCATTTGCTTCTCTCTTTCTGAGACGTCTCTGTTCATATTTGTTGCCTTTTGATTGTTGGCCTTTTTCTTCTCTGTATCAGTTCTTTATATATTAACCTTTTAGTTGTAATGCCAGTTCCCTTTGTTTATTTGTTTGTTTTTGTTTGTCATCTGTGTTTTCACTTTGTAGGAATTTTTTTTTAATTTTTTATTCTTACATAGTTAAATGTATCAGTCTTTTCCCTTATTGCTTGTGGATTTGAGTTATAGGAAAGTTGTCTTCTCTTCCAGGGTTATAGGGAAGTTTACCATGTTTTCTTTAATAATTAAAAAGTTTGCCTTGGGCTTCCCTGGTGGCGCAGTGGTTGAGAGTCCGCCTGCCGATGCAGGGGACACGGGTTCGTGCCCCGGTCCGGGAATATCCCACATGCCGCGGAGCGGCTGGGCCCGTGAGCCATGGCCGCTGAGCCTGCACGTCCGGAGCCTGTGCTCCGCAACGGGAGAGGCCACAACAGTGAGAGACCCGCCTACCACAAAAAAAAAAAAAAAAAGTTTGCCTTTTTTAAAGTTTTTTTTATTGTGGTAAAATACATACATATAAAACATAAAATTTGCCATCTTAACCAATTTTAAGTGTACAATTCAGCAGCATTAATAATATTCACAATGGTGTGTAACCATTACCACTGTCCATTTCCAAGTCTTCTTCATGGTCCCAAACAGAAACTCTGTGCCCGTTATGCAGTAATTCCACATTCCTCTCTTCTCCCAGTTCCTAAAAACCTCTATTTTACTTCTCTATCTCTATGAATTTGCTTTGTATGAAATATCAATGTAACTAGAATCATGCAATATTTGTCCTTTTGTGTTTGACTTAATTCACTTAATATTTTCAAGGTTTATTCATGTTGTAGCATGTATCAAAACTTCATTCCTTTTTACGGCTAATTAATATTCCATTATATGTATATACCACATTTTGTTCAGACATTCATCTGTTGATGGACATCTGGATTATTTCCACTTCTTGGCTATTGTGAATAATGCCTCAACCACCAAATCCTTTTCTACAGCAGCTGTACCGTTTTACATTTCCACCAGCAATATTCCGGTGTTCTAATTTCTCCACATTCCTGTCAGCACTTATTATTTTTGTTTTATTAAATAATAGCTATTCTGATGTGTATAAAGTGGTATCTCATTGTGACTAGTGATGTTGAGCATCCTGTTCATGTTCTTATTGTCTACTCATATTTCTTCTTTGGAGAAATATCTGTTCACATGCTTTGCCCAGTTTTGAATTGGTTTGTATTCCCTGCTGTTTTTAAGTTGTATTTTTCTTGATTCATCATTTGCTTGATAGCTGTAAACCTTTGACTACTTTCCAGAGTTCTAAGTTGGTTCTAATAGTTTCTGCTTGTTTTTCAATGTTTCTGTGGGGACAGGAGCTTGGAGCTGCCTATTCTTTCATTTTGCTGACATCACCCTCAGGTTCAATTTTTAAATTTTAGATCTTGGATATATCTGGAATTTATCTTGGTAATGGTGATTCCATATGACTGTTGAATTTATTTACAAGTCCATCTTTTCCTGATTTTTTTAAGATCTAATAGTATGGACTCCTCTTGGGTTTTTGTTTTATTCAGTGAGTTATAATCCATTAGTATCATTATTTACTTTGATGTTCCATTTCCCAGACTTGTCCAGTGGGAACCCCTTCAGGTGGCTTCAGTGTCCTTTTGATATGTCTTCATCATTCAGTGAGCACCATCTTACTTTCTGGTGCAAGATATTTCAGGCTCATTTGTTCTTTCTCTGTCCCAGCCCTGGAATCAGCCTTTTCTCTAAGGAGCCATGATTCCTTTTCTTGGAAAATTATATTTAGAAGCCAAGATGTAGGCTTTTGGTATGCTTATTGCTTCTAGTCTGTCATTGCTTCCAGGACCTCCCAAAGGGCAGATGGCTTGGACTCTTTTAAACATCCATTTGTTTCCTTATTTCTTATATTATTTTTGTTGTAAGGGCAAGAGTATTGCAGAAAGTTTGGGAAAGAGAGAAAATAATCCAGTTTTTTACCCCCCCAAAAATAACTTTTCACTCTTGCTTCTCTCCATTTTTAAAAAAATTGATTAATTTATTTTTGGCTGCGTTGGGTCTTTGTTGCTGTGCGGGCTTCTCATTGAGGTGGCTCCTCTTGTTGTGGAGGAGCTCTATTTTATTCCCGTTTTGCCCCTAGGTTCTTCTGACCATTTTTTGGTCTTTTTTTTTTTTTCTGTTTTTTTTTTAGATTCCATATATATGTGTTAGCATACGGTATTTGTTTGTCTCTTTCTGACTTACTTCACTCTGTATGACAGACTCTGCAGACCTACTAGAGAGTGGACTTGAGGATATGGGGAGGAGGAAGGGTAAGCTGGGACAAAGTGAGAGAGTGGCATGGACATATATACACTACCAAATGTAAAATAGATAGCTAGTGGGAAGCAGCCGCATAGCAGAGCGAGATCAGCTCTGTGCTTTGTGATCACCTAGAGGGGTGGAATAGGGAGGGTGGGAGGGAGGGAGATGCAAGAGGGAAGAGATATGGGGATATATGTATATGTATAACTGATACTCTTAGTTATAAAGCAGAAACTAACATACCATTGTAAAGCAATTATACTCTAATAAAGATGTTTTAAAGAAATACTGACAATAAAAATCATCTACATTGGAAAAAAAGAATGAATTTATATTGATTTGATATTTTGTTACTATTGGAGATTGAGTGAAATGTTTACATTCACTTTTGTTTGTTATTAAACCAAAGCATACATTATTTTTCATCATAATTTTTTTTTTTTTTTTTTTTTGGCCACGAGCATTGCAGGATCTTAGTTTCCCAACCAGTGATTGAACATGGGCCCTTGGTAGTAAAAGCACAGAGTCCTAACCACTAGACCGCCAGGGAATTGCCCTCATCATAACTTTTATGAAATCTTTCTTTTGTCAGATTATCTGAACCCAAAATTTACTTTTTATTGCTTTACTTTAAGTGAAAGTGACAGCTTTGAGTTAGGTCACTTGTTCTTAAGACCCCTTTAGTGCTACTTTAGGAGTACATAATAACTTAATGGTAAAGAATCTTACTGCATACGCTGGAATGAATTTATTTAAAATACTGTATTAAGAACTTTACCTTATTTTTCTTTTTACTTTTACAGTAAGGCAAAAGAGAATGAAAGAAGTAGATAATCTTGAAAGTATAAAGGAAGAATGGTGAGTTAATTTATGCATTTTCTTTGTTATTAATGCCTTTGTTACTGTCTTTCTCTGTTTTTACATTTCACTGACTTAGTAAGTTTTCATTATGATTGTCTGTTAAATACCTAATAGTAATGTACTTTAAAGTTTTTTTTTCCATAGCTGCATTAAATGGATTTTAGTCAAGTTATAAATCTTATTGTGATTAATTTTTTTAAGTGTTAAATTTCTCTGTGCCCACATTCTTTCTGTTATTTAAGAGGAAAATTAAAGTAACTATTTATTACTTCATTAGCCTCTTGTGTTATACTATCTTGAAGTCATAGTGGAAATATAAGGGCTTTGGAATCAGATAAACCTAGGTTTGAATCCCATCTCTGTCTTAACACTACTTCTCTGGCATTTGAGCAACTTAGGTAGATTCTTTGAGCTTCAATATCTCATCTAAAAAGGAGGTTGGGCTTCCCTGGTGGCCCAGTGGTTGAGAGTCTGCCTGCTGATGCAGGGGACACGGGTTCGTGCCCCGGCCTGGGAAGATCCCACATGCCTTGGAGCGGCTGGGCCCGTGAGCCATGGCCACTGAGCCTGCGCATCCGGAGCCTGTGCTCCGCAACGGGTGAGACCACAACAGTGAGAGGCCCGCGTACCGCAAAAAAAAAAAAAAAAGAAAGAAATAAAAAGGAGGAGGTGTACATAGGTACCTGAAAGGTTTTTATAAGAATTAGATAGCCAATTTAAAGCACTGAGCATCGTATTAGCATATAGCAGGCACCCAATAAATGGTAGATGCAAAGTCTGTCCTTATTAATACAAAATTCTTTATTCTCACTTCTCTGAAGTGGAATATTTATTTTGTATTATGTTCTTTGTTTTAAATACTTGAAAAGGTAAATATCTTTCATTCATAGTCCATTTAAGGAGACAGGTAAGTATTTACAAATACTTTGTGAACACTTTCTATACCGAACAAATATTATTTATTATTTTTTCACTAGAGTACTTACTGTTTTATATAAATATCTGATACTAACTATATAATTGTGAGGTTATGTCAGGAGCCCCTAAGACTGCCTTCAGATGTGATGATTTGCTTAGAGGATTCACAGGATTCAGCCAATAGTCATACTAATGACTAAGCTTTATTGCAATGAAAAGATACTTTGCAAGAGGGTGAAGTCCAGGGGAAACCAGGCATAAGCTTCTAAGAGAAGAGTCCTTGCCCAGTGGAGCCACCAGGACACACACTTAATTCCTCCAGTAATAAGTTATATAGCACGTGTGAGATGTTGTCTACCAGGGAAGTTCATTGGAAATGAGCCTAGGGTTTATACTGGGGACTAGGCACATATTAAAATTCCATACTGTCATGAGAAAAGTAAAAAGGATAGCAACAGTTAGGCCTGCTATGTTAACTCTTTTCTACAGAGAAATAAGTTGAATGGCTTGCTTACTTACTTATTTATTTTTGCCGCACCTTGTGGCTTGCAGAACTTCCCCAACCAGGGATCCAACCCATACCCGCTGCAGTGGAAGCATGGAGTTTTAACCACTGGGCCACCACAGAAGCCCCAGTTGAATGACTAATTTTTAAAAAATTTTTTGTTTATTAATTTTTGGCTGTGTTGCGTCTTCATTGCTGCACGTGGGCTTTCTCTAGTTGCAGTGAGCGGGGGCTACTCGTTGTTGCGGTGTGCAGGCTTCTCATTGCAGTGGCTTCTCTTGTTGCAGAGCACGGGCTCTACATGTGTGGGCTTCAGTAGTCGTGGCTCACAGGCTCTAGAGTGCAGGCTCAGTAGTTGTGGCGCCCGGGCTTAGTTGCTCCACAGCATATGGGATCTTCCCAGACCAGGGCTCAAACCTGTGTCTTCTGCATTGGCAGGCAGATTCTTAACCACTGAGCCACCAGGGAAGCCCTGAATGACTGATTTTAAAGAGTAAGATTAACTTAGGACTTCTAACAGTTTTGTGGAGATGTAATTCACATACCATATAACTCATCCATTTAAAATATACAATTCAGGGACTTCCCTGGTGGCACAGGGAAGTGGTTAAGAATCCACCTGCCAATGCAAGGGGACAGGGGTTTGATCCCTGGTCCGGGAAGATCCCACGTGCCACAGAACACCTAAGCCCGTGTGCCACAACTACTGAGCCTGCACTCTAGTGCCCTTGAGCCACAACTACTGAGCCCACATGCTGCAACTACTGAAGCCTGCACGCCTAGAGCCTGTGCTCCGCAACAAGAGAAGCCACCGCAAGGAGAAGCCTGCGCACTGCAACGCAGAGTAGCCCCCGCTTGCAGCAACGAAGATGCAATGCAGCCAAAAAAAACCCAAAAACGTATACAATTAAGTGGGTTTTAGTACATTCATAGAGTTGTGAAACCATTACCACAGTCAGTTTTATAACATTTACATCACCCAGAGAGAAACCCCATACCTATTAGCAGTCATACCCCATTCTCCTGTGCCTTACGCCTGACAACCAATGATACACTCTCTGTGTCTATAGATTTGCTTATTCTGGGCATTTCATATATGTGGAATCATAGAATATGGGGTCTTTTGTGACTGGCTTCTTTCATTTAGCATAATGTTTTCAAGCTTTATAATGTTAAAATATGTATCAATACTTTGAATTTAAATAATTAGTAAGGGGCTTCCCTGGTAGTGCAGGGCTTAAGAATTCGCCTGCCAGTGCAGGGGACACAGGTTCAAGCCCTGGTCGGGGAAAATCCCCCATGCCACAGAGCAGCTAAGCCTGTGCACCACAACTACTGAGCCTGCGCTCTAGAGCCTGTGAGCCACAGCTACTGAGCCCAAGTGCCACAGCTACTGAAGTCCACACGCCTAGAGCTTGTGCTCCGCAACAAGAGAAGCCACCACAGTGAGAAGCCTGTGCACCGCAACAAAGAGTAGCACCCACTCGCTGCAACTAGAGAAAGCCTGCATGCAACAACGAAGACCCAGTGCAGCCAAAAATAAAATAAATAAAATTTTAAAATAATAATAGGGGATTCGCTGGTGGCACAGTGGTTAAGAATCTGCCTGCCAATGCAGGGGACACGGGTTCGAGTCCTGGTCCAGGAAGATCCCACATGCCGAGGAGCAACTAAGCCCATGCACCACAACTACTGAGTCTGTGCTCTAGAGCCCGCGAGCCACAGCTACCGAGCCCGCGTGCCACAGCCACTGAAGCCCGCGCGCCTAGAGCCCATGCTCTGCAGCAAGAGAAGCCACCGCAATGAGAAGCCTGTGCACCACAAGGGAGAGTAGCCCCCACTCGCCGCAACTAGAGAAAGCCCGTGCTCAGCAACGAAGACCCAATGCAGCCAAAAATAAATAATAAATAAATAAATAAATTGAAAAAGAGTAGGGGCATTAGAAGCTTGAGTTCAGTTTCCAGCTCTGCCTACCAATAGCTTTGTGATCTTTGGCAAATTGCTTAAGCTTTTTCTTTACCTAGTAAATGAGGATAAAAACCATATGTGCTAGGGAGGGTGGGAGGGAGGGAGACGCAAGAGGGAAGAGATATGGGAACATATGTATATGTATAACTGATTCACTTTGTTATAAAGCAGAAACTAACACACCATTGTAAAGCAATTATACTCCAATAAAGATGTTAAAAAAAACCAAACAAACCAATACGTGCCTTTTAGGTCACTGTGAAGATTGAAAGAGTAAACACACTGAAAGCGCTTAGAAAAGTTCCTAACATGTATTAATAAATGCTTAATAAATATTAGCTATTAAGAGAGGCTTTATAATGTATCATGGCTAGGAGCATAGACTTGGAAGACAGGGTTTGAATTCTGTTTCTGCCACTTACTAGCTGTGTAATCTCTAACATGTAACTTAACCTCTTTGTGACTCATTTTCCTTATCTATAAAATGTGGATAAAAATATCTGCCTTGCAGATCCTGGCACAGTGTAAGCACTATAAAAGTGTGATTATTATCTGAGAAATCTGAGAAATTATCTCTCAGTACATTTATGAATTTTCTATGTGACTTTAGAAAAGATCAACCAGAAACCATCCTTTTATCAAACAAACTCTTAGGTAATATTTCTTATACGACAAAATATAAACACACATACAAAAACAGTAGATGGGGTGGGCAAAATGGAGGAAGGTGGTCAAAAGGTACAAACTTCCAGTTATAAAATAAATAAGTCATGGGATATAATGTACATCATGGAGACTTTAGTTAATAACACTTACTGCATATCTGAAAGTTGCCAAGGGAGTAAATCTTGAAAGTTCTCATCACAAGGAAAAAATTCTGTAACTATGCATGGTGAGGGATGTTAACAATTAACTAGACATTGTGGTGATTATTTTTCAGTACATACAAGCATTGAATTATTATGTTGTATATCTGACACTAAAATAATGTTGTATGTCAGTTGTACCTCAATTTAAAAAGAAAGAAAGGAAAAAAAAAACCCAGTAGAGTGTTAAACCACTACAGATGAAAGTCTTAAGTGGGAAATTTCATTCTGAAGTGTGCAAAGGAGCAAAACTATGATTATGACTGTTCCTCACACCTTACCACCTTTAGTTTCAAGAGTGCTTTGTGTTACCAAAAAGTACATAGTAACCCCCTTTAAAGCCATTTTGAGAGCTTTACAAAGAACACGTTGTTTTTTTACTCTGGACCAGTGGTTTTCAACCTGGTGCAGTTTTGCCCATCCCACCCCCAGAGGCCATCTGGCATTGTCTAAAGATGTTTTTTATTATTATAACACTGGGGGGTTGGGGGATGTCCATGCTACTGGCGTCTAGTGGTTAATGGCCACAGGTGCTGCTAAACTTCCTACAGTGTACAGGACAGCCTGCCCAACAAAGAATTAACCCTCCCCAAATATCAATGGACTGAAGTTGAGAAAACCCTGCTCTGGACCACAAGTGTTAATGACTTCCCGAGGCCACATATCTACTATGTTAATTCAGAAGAGAGTCTCAACTGCAGGCGTGGAGGTAGCATGTCAGCTCTAGATCCTTTAACTAGAACAATTTGTGTAAATTTTTAGAGAATTAGTGGTTAATAGTGCTTATTTTTCTTTTTTTTGTGTGTGTATAGGGTTTGTGAAACAGGATCTGACCACCAACCTCTTAGTGATAATCAGCAAACAAATTGTGAATATTTTGTTGACAGCCTTTTTGAGGAAGCTCAGAAGGTTGGTGCCAAATGTTTGTCTCCCACTGAACAAAAGAAACAGGTAAGTGTCCATAAATTTTTTCTTTCCCAGTGCTTCTCAAAATATGGCCCTTTAGAGGTCAAAACTGTTTTGATAATAATAGTAAGATACTATTTTTTTCACTGTGTTGAGTTTGCACTGATACTGCAAAAGCAATGGTAGGCAAAACTGGCACCTTAGGAGGAATTGAGGTAGTGACACTACTCTGTACACTGTATTCTTTCCTTGAACTTGCAGGGGGAAAAAACACTCGTTTCAATTAAAAATTTCCTTGATGAAGCAGTAAAATTTACACATTTCATTAAATCCCAACTCTTTAATACACATCTTACAAATATTCTATGTGATAAAATATGAAGTGTATGTAAAACATTTCTACAATATACAGAAGTATCTTAAGGAAAAGTACCATTGCTTGAGATACAAGCTGAACACTCTGCTTTTTCATGGTGTACTGTTTTTACATGAAAGTGATTTACAGACAACTAGTTATTCAGTCTTGGATATTCTGCAGACATTTTCTCAAAATGTATGAAGTAAGTCTGACACTTCAAGGGAAACAACTTACAGTATTTGTTGCAAATGATAAGATATGATTTTATCAACTTTTTTACATGAAAGTAAGAATTTTGATAATCTGCCATCATGCACTTGACAGCTTCCCAAAACTTAAAAGATATTTCTAATAGGATTATTGTCATATTAATAAATGTACCTTTAAGTTTCAGATTCCATGTTCAGATTCTCAACTCACTTTTTTTTTTGAATACATTTATTTATTTTTTATTTATTTATTTTTGGTTGCGTTGGGTCTTCGTTGTTGCACGTGGGCTTTCTCTAGTTACGGCGAGCGGGGGCTACTCTTCGTTGCAGTGTGCATACTTCTCATTGCGATGGCTTCTCGTTGCGGAGCACAGGCTCTAGGCACGCAGTCTTCAGTAGTTGTGGCACATGGACTCAGTAGCTGTCGCTTGCAGGCTCTAGAGTGCAGGCTCTGTAGTTGTGGCACATGGGCTTAGTTGCTCCGCGGCATGTGGGATCTTCCCAGACCAGGGATCGAACCTGTGTCCCCTGCATTGGCAGGCGGATTCTTAACCACTGTGCCACCAGGGAAGTCCCTCAACTTTTTTTTTTTAAATTGAAGTACAGTTGATTTAAAATGTTGTGTTAGGAAATTCCCTGGCTGTCCAGTAGTTAGGACTCTGAACTTTCCCTGCTGAGGGCACAGGTTCAGTCCCTCGCTGGGGAGCTAAGATCCCACAAGCCACGCAGCGTGGCCAAAAAAAGAAAAAAGTTGTGTTAGTTTCAGATGTACAGTAAAGTGATTCAGTCTTTTTATACATATATAATATATATATAATATATATAATGTATATAAAATATATATATGATATAATATAAAATATGTGTAATATATATTCTTTTTCATTATAGGTTATTACGAGTTAGTGAATATAAGTTCCCTGTGCTATGCAGGAGGCCCTTGTTGTTTATCTATTTTATATGTAGTAGTGTTTATCTGTTAATCCCAAACTCCTAATTTATCCCTCACCCCACCTTTCCCCTTCAGTAGCCATAAGTTTGTTTTCTATATCTATGAGTCTGTTTCTGTTTTGTAAATATATTCACTTGTATCAGTTTTTTAGATTCTACATATGTGTTACCATGTGATATTTTCAACTAACTTTTTTTTTTGCAATACGTGGGCCTCTCACTGTTGTGGCCTCTCCCGTTGCAGAGCACAGGCTCCAGACGCGCAGGCCCAGCGGCCATGGCTCACGGGCCTAGCTGCTCCGCGGCATGTGGGATCCTCCCAGACCGGGGCACGAACCCGTGTCTCCTGCATCAGCAGGCGGTCTCTCAACCACTGTGCCACCAGGGAAGCCCTCAACTAACTTCTGAGATACTACTACTTACTACATTTTGATGTAGTATCTTGGAAAAGCTATTAAAATGCTTTTTGCAACTATGTATCTGTTTGAGGCTTGATTTTTTTTTTTTTAATGTACTTCAATCAAAATGCCATATCACAGCAGACTGAAGGCAGCAGCAATTATGAGAATCTAGCTGGCTTTTCGAAGTCAGACATTAAAGAGATCCCTTTACTCTAATTTGCCTTTTATTTATTTATTTTTATTATTATTTTTTTTTTTGCGATACGCGGTCCTCTCACTGTTGTGGCCTCTCCCATTGCGGAGCACAGGCTCCGGACACACAGGCCCAGCAGCCATGGCTCATGGGCCCACCTGCTCCGCGGCATGTGGGATCTTCCCGGACCCGGGCACCAATAATGGATCTCTTGGACTGAGTCTCTTATTATTTCTCCTGTTTTCCACCTCTTTGTTGTTTTGTTCTATTTTAATTGTAATATTTCTTCAACCTTATAGTCAATCCTTTTATTTAATTTCCATTTTAAGTTTCTAAGAGCTCTTTTGCTCACTGAATATTCCCTCCTACTCCCTTTCAAACATCCTCTCTTATATAAGTGTATTAATTATCATTTTTGGATTTTTGTGTTTAAGTTTCTTCTGTTTTCCTCAGTGTCTTTTTTTTTTTTTTTTTTTTTTTTTGGCGCATGCAGCTTGTGGGATAGTTCCCTGACCAGGGATTGAACCCCGGGCCCTCAGCAGTGAAAGTACCGGTCCTAACCACTGGACTGCTAGGGAATTCCCCTCCTCAGTATCTTTATGTGCTCTTTTCCTATTTGTTCTGTTCCCATTCTTTTCTTTTCTTTTTTTTAAATTAATTTTTATTGGATTATAGTTGATTTACAATGTTGTATTAGTTTCTGCTGTACAGTGAAGTGAATCAGTTACACATATACATATATCCACTCTTTTTTAGATTCTTTTCCTGTATAGGTTATTACAGAGTATTGAGTATAATTCCCTGTGCTATACTGTAGGTCCTTATTAGTTGTCTGTTTTATATATGTGTTACTCCCAATCTCCCAATTTATCCCTCCCTGCCACTTTCCCCCTCGGTAACCATAAGTTTGTTTCCTACATCTGTGACTCTATTTCTGTTTTGTAAGTAAGTTCATTTGTACAATTTTTTTAGTTCTCATTCTTTTCTGTGAGTACCATGAGAGCAGAGTCTTGGCAGTTTGGTTATAGGTAAAAAAAAGAGGTAATATAGTATAGTGGTTAAGAGTATGGATCCCAACCCCAGCTCCACCCTTACTGACTATGTAATATTGGGCAATTTAATTGATCTGTGTTTCTAATTTCCCATCTATAAAAAGGATAACAATAATAATACCCATCTTCTGTAGATTTTAGGAGGATTAAATAAATATATGTAGGGAAAGTACTTTAAACAGTGTTTGGTACATGTAAGTGTACACACAAGTGCTCTCTCAGGTAAGTACATAGACAGATAGATAGGCAGGCAGGCTAATAATATATGCTATCATTATTGTGATTGTTTTCCCTAACATCTTAATGGAGTGTCTGTTACATATTACTCAATAAACATATGCTGAATGAATAAATGCTAGAGACAAGGGAAGGCCTCTAATAGTCTATTTTCTTAAATGGATTTTTCAGTCCTTCTGTGTTCAGCCTGAAGCATCCCTGCATTCTACTGTATTTCTGAACCTTTCTATATTTCTACAGTGACTTCTTTGATTGAATGAGTGAATAAATAATGTTCTTAGGAGATGATCAACAAGATGTTGAGAGATTAAATATTGATAACAGTAACACTGATAGTTTCTATTTGAAGGAATAGCCATTAATTACTCATAGTTTTTTTTCCCCCTTTATTATTCTTTTTTTTTTTTTTTTCCCTTTATTATTCTTTTTTTTTTCCCCTTTATTATTCTTAATGTTCAAAGTCTAATGTTCAAGTCATTTCAAAGTCCTTCTCTAACTGTTGAGAAGTCTGTTCTGGCCAGAAAGCTTTAGTGTCCTCTAAGACAGGGCACAGAATATTTTTGCAAATGACCTCTCTTAAAGAAAATTATTAACGAATTATTTTAAAATATTATTCATTGTTAACCATATTTTATGTGTACATTATAATTTTTGATATTTTACATTTGAAGCTTGCTGTTAAGAATGGTATATTTAAAAAATTTGTAGCTGTGTGTGGTCATGGATGTTAACTACACTTATTCTGTAATCATTTTGCAGTAGATATATATATCAAACCATTATGTTGTATACCTAAGACTAATACAATGTTATATGTCAGTTATATCTCTATTTTAAAGAAAAGATTGATCTATAAAATATACACTGATAGAAGAAAGTTTCAAGGGACTTTTAGTTTATTAGTACATTTCATTTATTAACATGATGCATTTTGTTTCTTACTGCTTTGCAGGCAGATGTAAGTATAAAATTATGGAAAAATGGATTCACAGTCAATGATGATTTCAGAAGTTATTCTGATGGTGCAAGTCAGCAGTTTCTGAACTCCATCAAAAAAGGGTAAGCAATCTTTGTAAATAGAGGGGTATTTTATTTATTTATTTATTTTAAATTAATTTATTTATTTTTGGCTGTGTTGGGTCTTCATTGCTGCCCCCGGGCTTTCTCTAGTTGTGGAGAGTGGGGGCTACTCTTCGTTGCGGTGCGTGGGCTTCTCATTGCGGTAGCTTCTCTTGTTGCGGAGCACAGGCTCTAGGCACGTGGGCTTCAATAGTTGTGGCATGTGAGCTCAGTAGTTGTGGCTCGAGGCCTCTAGAGCGCAGGCTGAGTAGTCGTGGCGCAAGGGCTTAGTTGCTCCACAACATGTGGGGTCTTCCCAGACCAGAGCTCGAACCCGTGTCCCCTGCATTGGCAGGCGGATTCTTAACCACTGCACCACCAGGGAAGTCCAAGAAGGATATTTTAGATATATTTCATTTAGAAGATTCCTTTTAATGTTGTTCACATGTTCCTATGCATTCAAAGACACTTTTTCTTTTATAAATTCAGATTTTTTCATAAGGTGAGTTTTCTTAAAAGAACCACAGCTGTAATTTTGAAGGGTCAGGAGTTTGAATTCTGACCAACCAAAATCTGACTTAAATTAATTCACTTTTTTTTTTTTTTTTTTTTTGCGGTACACGGGCCTCTCACTGTTGTGGCCTCTCCCGTTGCAGAGCACAGGCTCTGGACACGCAGGCTCAGCAGCCATGGCTCACGGGCCTAGCTGCTCTGCTAGGGGAATATCTGTGGGATATTCCCGGACCGGGACACGAACCCGTGTCCCCTGAATCGGCAGGCAGACTCTCAACCACTGCGCCACTAGGGAAGCCCTACGTGTCTTTTTTTTATTTTTTTTTTAAACTGTGTTGGGTCTTCCTTGCTGTGTGCAGCTTTCTCTAGTTGCGGTGACTGGGGGCTACTCTTTGTTGTGGTGCGTGGGCTTCTCATTGTGGTGGCTTCTCTTGTTGCGGAGCACAAGCTCTAGGCGTGCGGGCTTCAGTAGTTATGGCACGCGGGCCCAGTAGTTGTGGCTCACGGGTTCTAGAGCTCAGGCTCAGTAGTTGTGGCACGTGGGCTCAGTAGTTGTGGCACACGGGCTCTAGAGCACAGGCTCAGTAGTTGTGGTGCACAGGCTTAGTTGCGCCGCGGCATGTGGGATCTTCCCAGACCAGTGCTCGAACCCGTGTCTTCTGCATTGGCAGGCAGATTCCTAACCACTGTGCCACCAGGGAAGTCCCAATATAATATTTTATATATATATATATATATATATATATATATATATATATATATATATACATTTTTTTTTTTTTAAATTTTGACTATCTTGGGACTTCCCTCGTCATGCAGTGGTTAAGAATCCGCCTGCCAGGACTTCCCTGTACTTATTTTGGTCAGTTTTTATTTCAGAAGGGTTGATAGTATTCTACATCTGACCAATTTTTAATATATACATACACATATATAGGTCTGTATGTATGTATATGTACAACGTATATACAGATTTTAAATGGCTCTATATTATTTAATATAATTAATTTGGAATCTTTTTCAAACTAATACAGAAGTTGCAAGTGTGGTACAAAGAACTTTTCTAGAAGCATTTGAGAGTAAGTTGCTAAAGTGATGCCTCATCATCCTGAATACTTGAGTTTGTATTTTTATTAAAAAGGAAATATATTTTCCTATGTAACCACAATACAACCATCTATTGATGTATAATATTATTACCAGTTATTCCTCAGAATGTATTCAAGTTTCACTTTTTATCTTAATATTATCCTTTATAGCAAAAGCATCCAATTCAGAATTACACATTGCTTGTAAATGTCATGTCTCTTTAGTCCCTTTCAGGAGGGAAGAGTTTCTCAGTTTTTGTTTTTGTCTGTTTTTAATGACCTTGACACTTGAAGATTATGGGCCCAAATTATGTAGAATGTCTCTCAATTCAGATTTATCTGATTTCGTCCTCATGATAAGATTAAATTACACATTATTTGTAGTAATATCACAGAAGTAATGCTATCCTAACTTCAGTAGTAAGTTGTTCTTTGCTTTTCTTTATGGTTTTTTGCTTTTCTTTATAATTTTTTCATTTTATCTGTTTTTTTGAACTCTACGTAAATGCAATGTGTTTATTTTTTGTGTCTACTCAACTTATTTCTTTGGGATATTCATCCATGTTGTTGCATATAGCTATAGTTGGCATGAATCCCAGAAGCAATATAAGAAAGATAAATTTGATTATGTAAAATCAAATGCCAAACTGGGAATACTTGTTTCTCGTATATCCTGTAAATGGAATATATACATATTTCTTACAAATCAGTAAGAAAAAGATGAAAAGAGTATTTTGTATGTTTGTACCATTTGATCTACTTTATAACAGAATAACAGTGTGCATGTGGTAAAAATGAATTACATATATCCATATACTAACATGAGAAGATTTCTGTGGTATATTGCTTTTTTTTTTTTTAAGCAGTTTGCAAAATACAGAATAGTGTACATAGAATGATACCATCTTTGGAAAAAATATCATTATTATGTGGAATTTTACTATATATAGAGAAAATTTAGGAGATACACTGCAAAGCTTTTTATTAGAGTGAGAGTGGAATTATAAGGACTGTCACTTTTGGGGGAGGGGGCTGTCATTTTCTTTCTTAAGTCTACATGTGTTTACATTTTTTTATGTCTCGTTTTTCTAGAACCAGCATGTAGCTATATTTTCATTTTAAAGAATGAAATAAGAGCTTGATTTTTCTCTATTATTTTAAATACATTTAGTTTTTATTGTATAGAATATATATGTCTCTTATTTCTGTATATTTTTCTATTCTTTTTACATGCACAGTATGTTTTTCAGAGAAAGATAAAACATATTAGGGGCTTTATCACTTTCTTTCTTTACTTTCCAAGAGAATTACCTTTAGAATTACAGGGAGTTTTTGATAAAGAGGAGGTCGATGTTAAAGTTGAAGATAAGAAAAATGAAGTATGTATGTCAACGAAGCCTGTGTTCCAGCCCTTCTCAGGACAGGGTCACAGACTGGGAAGGTGAGTAGGCTCATGATCTGTAATTTCCATAAGCAGAGGTTTGACTAATATTCAGCTTGTCATTATTTTACTATGTAGACCACATATATAGAGTTATCATTTCTCCCATTGGAAATGAGATTTTTCATGTTAACTTTTATGAGAACTTCTAAGTCATATTCACCTTAGTGTAAATTAACATATGCTGGCACTATACTAAAAAGTCATGGTGGCTGTTTTGGTTTTGTCCGATCAAAAGTGCCTGGCTTAATGAGGACATTGGGCAAATTTGGGTGGATAAATCATTTTTTCTCCCTTGCACCCACCAGTTGAGCTTTGCCATTAATGTCACAGAGTACATAGGCTAGCTTTTGGATACAGGGTTCTGTATTATAGTTACCAATGCCTTCAGCATTGTGTTCTCTGATCAGTATCTGAATTTTGAGGCAATAAAAGTGAAATAATGCCTGATAAAGTTAGTATCGGTATCAGAGCCTTTAATTATTGGGTTGGCCAAGAAGTTCGTTCGGGTTTTTCATAAGCTCTTCCAAAAAACCCGAGCGAACTTTTTGACCAGCCCAATATTTTCAAACTTTGCAGTATTCATCTTATCTAATTATGCCTGTGGCAGAATATGCAAAGAGGTTAACTGTAGGATTGCTTTCATTTTTATGAATTCTCATATATTAATTATCAAGATTGGTAAGTTATATAAATGCATATTCATCCACACATGTAAAAATATCCCAATGTGACTTTCAGAGTGATGAGGGAATACTTTGTTTCCTTTCATTTCCTTTATAACCCAAGGACTGTTCTCTACAGAGAACTTATAATTTCTTTTAGAAATTTTAACCTGGGGAGTAGGTAAAGGTAAAGTCCATAGATCTGTCAGCACTATAAAATTGTTCTGTAAGGCATGATTCAAATACCTAAGTATACTCTTCAAGTATACTTACGTAACAGTCTACAAGCTTACAACTTAGATGTGCATAATTTTATTAGATTCCTATGATCATCATGTATAATGGATATAACTGATATTAATATCTTTATGTGTTAGGGAACAGCTGTGACTAGCTAAAATCTTCCTAAAAGCTATACTTACTGTAAAGTTTTTATAGTAATTGTTTAATGATAAAGTTCTGCTTAATGAAAAACATGCATCTGACTTGTCTGGATTTTCTTAGTGCTACACCAAAAATTGTTTCTAAAGCGAAGACTATTGAAGTTGAGAGTAAAAACAAGTTGTCTACTGTCCCACTAAACAGTCTGGAACCCATCACTAATATACAGATCTGGTTAGCCAATGGGGAAAGGATTGTCCAGAAATTTAACATTTCTCATAGGTGAGTCTTCCATTTCATTATTTGTCTGATTTGTTCCCTAAGTTTTAATTGTATTTCTTCTTTTCAGGCCAGTCAATAGCTATTTTTAAGAACTAAGGATCTTAATAAATAGTTCTCTAAACATAATGTTTCATGACAATGGACATTCTTGGACATTAATATAGTATTTTCAGTCTGTTTTATGGATTATCATTTCATTAGTTTTCCTGTTTATCTAGATACATAATTTTAAAAGAATTATTTTTAATATGTTTTTAAGTTGATCGTTAGCATTATGTGTGTATTTTTCTGTTAATTGTAGAAAAGGAATGATAATACAGGAAAGTACTGAAAGAAATTGAAATCAAGTTAAATTCCATTACCCAGAGATAATCACTACTACTAGTTTGATGGATTTTTCCAGTCTTTTTTCTCGTCTTAAAATGTTTTTTCATTTTAATTAAAGTAGGAACATATTGTATATAGGTTTCCAAGTCCCTGGGACCTCCTTTAAACTTTTTACATCTTCCCATCATTCTTTGAGCATTTTCTTGTTTATTGGCACAAAATTTTTTTTCAGGTTCGTTCTGTACGTTTTCTAAGAAGCCCTGGTTCTTTTTAGTGGCCAAGGGTATTGAGGATCTGGTTACTAGGTATACTTATTGCCAGCATTCCCAGGCCCTCTGAGTGGAAAGAGCTACAGGTATCTATACATACATACACATATGCATATATATACACACACTGACACACACATTTACAAATGTATTTCTATATCTTTGCGTAGCGAAAACCATGAGTTCACATAGATAGCTCTAATTTCAATCCACCACCACAGGGTTTATTCTAGTTTTCCCCTTTCCATATTTGTAATTAACTTCTTCACTTTCTTCAGTTTAACTTTCTTCAGTGAGAAACCTGGCTCCAGTTACTCTCAATATATTTATTTATTTTTAAAAAATACTTATTTATTTATTGGTGGTGCTGGATCTTAGTTGCGTCAGGCGGGCTCCTTAGTTGTGGCATGTGAACTCTTAGTTGTGGTATGCATGTGTGATCTAGTTCCCTGACCAGGAATTGAACCTGGGCCCCCTTCATTGGGAGCACAGAGTCTTAACCTCTGTGCCACCAGGAAAGCCCCCAATATATTTATTTACTGATCAGTTCTCCTACATGTAACCAGTCTCCTTCTTCTACTGCTGCCTCCTCCCCAGCCCGGAAGCCTCCCTCTTCCTGCTGGGTCTCTTGACATATCACATCATGCCAATGACCTGTTTGCCCTCCTGGGCTCTGGCAGTCAGTGCTGCCTATCCTCCCCTATGAGTGGTCACTTGCCACCTCTTTCTGGTTCTGACACACTGCAGTTGGCCCCTCCTCTGTATGAATGCTCTTTTTATTCTGCTTGAGACAGCCTGCTGTGTACCACCTCTCCTATATTCCTAACCCAACTTGGCTTCTGACACTCTGCACTGAGAACCTCTTCTGTGTGGACACACTTCTAACCCTGCTCATACTGCAACCGTCCCCACCCGCCTCCCTCTACATGGGCGCACTCCTCGTGCTGGTCAGACTCTGACACCAGGAAGATGGGCCGCTTTCCTGTGCAGATGCCCTCTTCACCCAACCTGGACTCGGATTCCCTGATCTGGGCCACCACAACTCCCTCTCATATCTGGCCTGTATGCCAGTAGGTTCTCATTATTATCCATTTTATACATAGTAGTGTATATATGTCAATCCCACTCTCCCAGTTCGTCTCCCCCTACCCTTCCCCCCTTGGTAACCATAAGTTTGTTCTCTACAACTCAGATTTGTTTCTTTTTAGGGAAATAAACTATTTTAATCCCAACTTCTTTGTCTAGAAAAATACTTCTGGCATTTTCAATAACAAATAGTCACCTACCATTTATTTCCCTGAATGACTTGAAGCATTTAAAAACCTTTGACTGGCCAATGGTATTTATTAAGTGATAATTAACCAAGCTTTGTTTTTTAATTGGAATGTTTAGTCCAGTTTTTATAATGTTTTATAATATCCTGAACTAGTTAGGTTTAAGGCTACCATCTTGCTCTTTTTTTTCTCTTTACCTCATGGCTTTTTATTCTTCATTCCTCCTTTCTTGCCTCTTTTTGAGCTTAATGAGTATTATTTTTTATCCTCTCATAGCTTTTTAGATTGGCATTTCTTTATTCTTGTAGTAGTATTGCAGAGATCACAGTACACATTTTTAATTTTTACTGCACAGTTCCTTTAATCTTTATTGGGATTTTTTGTATTTATATTCTTTGCCATAAGCTTTAGCCTTTCATTATCCAATTTTTGGTACCCAATAAATACAAGTGACCATTTTCTTGATTTTGTTGGTAACCTGCACAGATTAACAGAGTAGCAATTGGTGAATTTGATTGAATGGGAAAATTCTGTCTTTGGTGATGTCATATTTCATTAATTCTTGTTTGCACATTTTTTCACATTTTAGCATCTCCGAAATGGGGATACATCCTTATAATTTCTTGTTGGCCATGTGGCAGTAATGACACAATTGTCTTTGCCTTGGCATCTGCCTCAAAGCATGCAGAACAAGTGTCAGCTCAATGAAAGATCATCCCAGAGACAGTAGTGGAGCACTTTTCAAAGTACTCCTGTATCATCAACACACCCGATGATACAGAAGGGAGTATTATATGGAAAAACATGTACATCAATGAACTGAATCAGAAGTGATTTGAAGGATCTGAGTCTGAATAACGTTCAACTGTTAGGAATGACTTAACCATTTTATTCTAATCTTATTATGGAAGTAAGTGATTTGATGAATGTTTGTGTGAAAATTAGTTAAAAGTGCTCTTTCAACAAGTATAAAAATTCTAAGTGTTTAAGAAACTATTTTGTCATAATCTGGATTTTTAAAAATTTTAGTAGTATATAAAATGACAAGTCTTAGAATCAGTGGCATCTCAGGGGGGTTTTTTTGGCCATGCCACCTGGCTTGCAGGATCTCAGTTCCCTGACCAGGGATTGAACCTAGGCCATGGCAGTGAAAGCCCAGCATCCTAACCACTAGGCCACCAGGGAACTCCCAGTGGCATCTTAATTTCGATGAACTGTATACGTACTTTCCCTTTCTAAATACACACGCATATACTTACATGAACATAACTTTGAGCTACCTTCAAGATAGCAGTGATTGGGAGGACTTCCCTGGTGGCGCAGTGGTTAAGAATCCGCCTGCCAATGCAGGGGACACGGGTTCGAGCCCTGGTCTGGGAAGATCCCACATACTGCGGAGCAACGAAGCCCGTGCACCACAACTACTGAGCCTGCACTCTAGAGCCTGCGAGCCACAACTACTGAGCCCATGTGCCACAACTACTGAAGCCCACACACCTAGAGCCTGTGCTCTGTAACAAAGACAAGCCACCACAATGAGAAGCATGTGCACTGCAACGAAGAGTAGCCCCCGCTTGCCGCAACTAAAGAAAGCCCGCGTGCAGCAACGAAGATCAAATGCAGCCAAAAATAAATAAATAATTTTTTAAAAATCACTGTTATTAAAAAAAAAAGGTTGCAGTGATTATATTACATTATAGTGTTTATTATACTAACTGAAAATCTACGTGCACTGGGTTAAGAATTATCTTAACTAGATTTGAAGCACAGCCTGATGTGGTATTGAAGAGATACAGCCTGTGTCTGTGTAGGATTACTGGTTGGACCATTTCTGATCCATTCAGAGCAAGATATGTAGATATTTCTGTTACAGAAACTTTCAGGCATATGCAAAAGCAAAGATATGATATAATGATCCATCATCACTCAGTTCGCACTGGACTATGTTAAGCAAATACCAGACTTCATATAGTTTCATATGTAGATATTTCAGAATGTGTTTCTAAAAAATAGAGACTCAAAATGTAACTCTAATACCCTTGTCACATCTAAGATAAGGAATAGTAATTCCTGACTATTATCAGGGGTGAACCTTTAAAAGATAGCCCAAGTGAGTAGTTACATCAACATAATTTGATTATTCTGGATTAACATAGCCAGGTATCATCACAAGTTATTACCTTAAATTAACTAATTCAGGTTTTCATAAAATTATATTAATAGTTTGTGCTATTTTACAGGGTAAGCCACATCAAAGACTTCATCGAAAAATACCAAGGATCACAAAGAAGTCCTCCCTTTTCCCTGGCAACAGCTCTTCCTTTCCTCAAATTACTAGATGAAACACTCACACTGGAAGAAGCCAATTTACAGAATGCTGTAATCATTCAGAGACTCAAAAAAACCGCTGAACCTTTTAAAGAACTTTTATAACATTGATTTTTGATACACTAAGTGGAAGGTTTCCAGAAAAATGATGGTCATAAGTGGACATGCACACCAAAATGGGGGGGAAGTCAGATTTGCTGAGCTTTGCACTATTTAACTCCCTCCTGATGAGAAGATTTTAAAATAAGTACAAGTTAGGAAAATAAACTATGACTGGAAACTATATTCAATGAACTTTTCCCAGAAGGCTACTCAGAAAGAAAAATAGACTTATTTTCAAATACCAGTTACTTAACGTAAGATATATTAAATAACTATATCATTTAAAATCTTAATACGGTATAAATTAGCAAATATGTTCATAGCATCTTTCATTCAAACATCATTCCCAAACAGCAGTGATTTGTTTAAATGTTAGCTGTCTCAGATTTTTTTAAATAGCAATACATTAAAAAATTATACATGGCAGGTTAAAAACATCAATGCAATTTTTTTATATCTGAGATACAATCAAAAGGCTGGAAGGAACTGCTTTCACCACAGCTATGCCTCACCCTCAGAAGTGTTCCCAATTTGCATTGTCTAATGGCAAGATACACTCAAATATTAACTTGGCAACAATATCTGGGATGTATTTTCATTTAAGAATAAAATTGTGTGGCTTAGTATAATGTCAGTATCAATCTGCTGACATACATTTCAACATTTTCGAAACGTATAAATTTAAAAGAATTCTTTTTTCTCTAGGAACCGCAGTTTATCCCCTACTTTATTTTTTTTCAGAAATTAGGGGTTTGGGGGCATCCCTGGTGGCGCAGTGGTTGAGAGTCCGCCTGCCGATGCAGGGGACACAGGTTCGTGCCCCGGTCCGGGAAGATCCCACGTGCTGCGGAGCGGCTGGGCCCGTGAGCCATGGCCGCTGAGCTTGCGTGTCCGGAGCCTGTGCTCCGCAATGGGAGAGGCCACAACAGTGAGAGGCCCGCGTACTGCCAAAAAAAAAAAAATTAGGGGTTTGTTCTTAGTTAACATTTGGAGCGGGCCATTTGTTTGCCACCACTCACGTAGAATCTAATGCTAGTGTTGTCGCGTTACTAATTAACATTTTTTAAATGCGTCGTGTAAAGTATGGTTTTCTATTTCATACATCACACAGCCCATTTATATATTAAAGGATTTATTACATTATGATGTCACTAAGGAAAACATGCTAGATTTTTAACTAAAACTGGTTACACTTCAGTATTTCCCTGTCAGATTAAATCCCCTTGCCTGACAATAAGTTTAAGAAGCTTTTTGCAGACAATCTATTGAATCGTATTTAAAGTGAAATATACATTGAATGTGCCAAGGAACTAAGTGGCCATGCCTAACAGCAGTTAATGTTCATAGGGTGCTGGATGTCTGCTGGAAAGAGCAGTCCTCAAACTTTTTGGTCTCAAGACCTTTTGTTTATGTGGGTTATAAATACTAATATTATATTTAAAATAAAAAAGTTATAAAATATTCATTAAAAATAATAAACGTGTTAATATAAAGAACATATTTATGAAAAATGTCTATTTTCCAAAATTTAAAAAGATTTAGTGAGAAACGTGGCATTGTATTTCATTTTTTCTAAATACCTTTACTGTCTGATTTAAAGAAGACAGATGGAATCTCATCTGCTTCTGTATGTCTGTTGCAGTATCACACATCATGTAGCCTATAGTAAATGCTACTGTACATTCATGAGAAAGTGAAAAAAAGCAAATAACGTCTTAGTATAATTATGAAAATAGTTTTGACCTTGCAGAACCCTTGCAAGAGCTAATCTTATAAAGCAGTGATTTGCAGTGATTCTCAGGCCTTAATATGTAAGAATCACTTGGGAAGCTTTTCAGAATGCCTATTACCTGCCACCTACCACACACATTTTAACAATTCATTGTATTTGGGATGGGTTCCAGATGTCTACATTTTTAATCCCAAGTAATTCTTAGGTATGTAGTAGGAGAACCAGTCTTCAGGAAATCCTGCACTAAGCTTCCACCCTAATAAAATAAAACCTGTGTGCTGCATCATGGACAGTGCAAGACTCAACTGAAATCGGACTGTTAGACCTTTAAATTTTATTGTAGTCCACCAGTTTGTTCTTAGACTGTCCTCCCACCCTTTAGTTCTGAACTAATCATGAGATAAACCTGTGCTTTATCTTCTGTAAGCACAGCTGAGACAAGGCTGCAACATTTAAATGAGGTTTTTATTAAAGGCTCAGGGATAACAAAAGGGAAATATACACATAACTAGATGACCTGATTTATAAGATATATCTTATGTTTGAAGTTCATTTTGAGAATGCTTCCTTTTCTAGCTCTCAGCCTTCTAGGTGGTAGAGGTCTTTTTATCAAGAAGAGAGGGAGAACAAAGGAGAGCCTTTTTTCCTTTTGTCATTTACCCTCAAAAATGAACAGATATATAATAGAAAATATTTATTGTCTGTAACGTTTACGTCTGTGGTAGAGTCGTCTCTTTAGTAAAACAAAAATAATGGCATTCTTAAAAAAAATGAGGGGATGGTAAAATCAGATGTAACGTAAGTCATTGTTAATATATTTTCAAGAATCTGTAAGAAAATGTTTCATGTAGGCCTATCATGAAGCATTTTATAATTTTCATTTGCATAAATATAAGTCAATTTTTGATTCTCCATATATTTCTATAAAGGGGCTTCTTGTTGGAAATATTTTTCTTGTACATATAAAAAGGCCTCCTTTGTGGATTTTCCAGTTTATAGTAATAACCAGAAGACACAGAGGTTTTCTTGTGTGTACATGCAGAATACACCCCAGTGAGAAGTTCTGTAGAGAAAGACCTGTCATCAGCAAGAACCCTCATTTTTGTAACTGTGAAAACTCTAATGTGGATGATATTCTTAAAGGTTTTCTAAAGTGAGAACCATCTGATAAAGCTTTTTACATTAAAGTTTAAAATTCTAAAGTTGTTAATTAAATATGTAGAATACCCAAAACATGTTGACTTTAGAAAACAAACTGAATTTAGCAAGGGAAGGCAAACTTGAAAATAAAGCCAGCATCTTAGATGTGGAATATAATTTGACCTAAGTAGTTGTTTCAAAAGTGGCATCAATCAGTTTAAAACCATTGTTGGGGGTGATATGCAGAAGTACATATCTAATTTTACAGATTCTAATTTATTGGTTAAATTACTATGCATTATCCAGGTTCTAAAGGTGATCTTATTTATTTTATATACTTCTGTCATTCAGAATACTTTTCATTATACTTAATTGTGTTGAAATTATGTATGCATCTATTTCAGTGCCTTAAAGTATTTTGAAAGCAATCTTGCTAATGGTTAAAGAACTGTTGTCTTGAAGATGAAATACTTACTGTTCATTAAAAGGATCAGTGAGATAATTTACATTTGTTTGTTATGAAATAGTTACATATGGATGCATTTGTCATTTTTATTTGGCAAAGTCATTCAGTTTGAGAATCAACCAACATTTATTAGGTGCTTTCTGTTTGCCAGGTACTTTAACCAATGTTACTTTCATTTAGTACTCAGAAGTGTTAAAATGTGATATTTTTAATACTAACTCAATGGTTGTGTTTATTTCTTACACCATCCTTTGTGTCCTTAGTTGAACTAGCATGAAGACTCCTTAGTAAGATTTACCCCTTTGCTCTTAGTACAAACCATTTAATTTAAACATTGCTCATCACACTGAATCTTCAAATAGAAGTGGCTTATTCAGTAGACTAATATTTGGCTCTTTGTCACTTGATTTAACTGTATGTTTTTTGCACAGATAATTCATATTCATTGGAGAAAATTATACAGTTATGCTACAATGATCTTTAGCTCACCTGTTATTCCACCATTCAGAGATAACCACTAATAACATATTGGTGTGCATCCTTTCAGATGTTTTGAAGTGTATCAATCTTTAGTTTTGTTTCAAAAGACAGGCTTCTTGATTATTGTCGGCCTGTTTTATTTATTGAAGCCTATTTGTCTTTAAAAATTGCATTAGGAATATACCATCACTTTAAGCAGAATAGTAACTGTTAGGGAAAAAAATGCCTTTTAGTTACATTTCTGTGCAAAAAAGGGAGGGAGGTGTTTTTTGTTTTTATTCTGTTGCCCACTTCCCTTCAAAAGTAAAATTGTGGTAGTACATGCAACACAGTATAAGTATTGTGAGTGAAGTGTTTCCAAACCTGCTGAAATTGCATATAAAGTGTTGTGTTCAAACGTAAATTATCCAAAGAAACTCATCTTGAGTTTGTTTAGTTCCCAAGAAATTAAATATTTAACACATGCATTATCTAGTTATCTTTGCACTATTTGCTAGGGCTGCAATCAAGGAAACTGAAGGTACCCATTTTCTAGATTAAGGAATTGAGGCATAGAAAATGGGATGACTTGCTTTATACTGGGTAGTGTATACTTTCAGGTTAGATTTAGCTGTAATGGGAAATCCAAAATAATAATGGCTTACAGAATACATTTTATTTTATTTCCCATGCAGAAGTCCGGAGGGAAGCAGTTCAGAGCTGCTAGATCAAAAGTCATGACTCCAGTATTGTTAATCTGCGGATCTCAGCACCAGTTAACTTGAGGTCTTCAGATAGCCTGTTGGCACCAGCCATCACATTTGCATTTCATCATTTCATCCAATAGAAGAAGCATACCCATTCCCTTTTTGAAAAAAGCTATTGAGATGTAATTCACATACCTTACAATTCACCCATTTAAAGTGTACAACTCAGTGTTTTTTTAGTATATTCACAGGACTGTGCAGCCATCACAGTCTGATTTTAGAACATTTTTATCTCTGAAAGAAACCCCATTGGGCTTCCCTGGTGGCGCAGTGGTTGAGAGTCCGCCTGCCGATGCAGGGGACACGGGTTCGTGCCCCGGTCCGGGAAGATCCCACATGCCGCGGAGCGGCTGGGCCCGTGAGCCGTGGCCGCTAAGCCTGCGCATCCGGAGCCTGTGCTCCGCAATGGGTGAGGCCACAACAGTGAGAGGCCCATGTACCGCAAAAAAATAAATATAAAAAATAAAAGAAACCCTATTAATAGTCTTTCTCCACCCTCAGTTCTAGACAGCCACAAGTCTACATTCTTTCTATAGGTTTATTTATTTGGACATTTTCATGTAAATGCAATCATACAATATGTGGTCTTTTGTGACTGGCTTTATTCACAACATAACGTTTTCAAGGTTCATCCATGTCGTTTTTATTGCTGAATAATAGTCCATTGTATGAATATTCCTAACATCCTAAATAGCCATTAGTTGATGGACATTTAGGTTGTTTCCACTTTTTAGCTATTAAAAATAGTGCTGCTATGAACATTTGTGTTCAGGTTGTTGCGTGATCATGTTTTCATCTCTGTTAACAGCCTCAGGAGTGGAATAAATGCTGGGTCATATAATTTCATACTTAACTTTTGAAGAACTGCCAAACTTCTCCAAAGCACCTGCACAGTTTACATGCCCACTAGCAATGTGTGATTTTCCATATTCTCCCCAACGCTTGTTACTGTCTTTTTATATAATTATAGCCCTCCTAGTGGAGTGGTATCTTGTAGTTTTGCATTTCCCTAATGACATGAGTATCTTTTCATGTGCCTTTTGTCCATTTGTCTGTCTTGGAGAAATATCTATTCAAATCCTTCACCTAATTTTTAATTGGGCTATCTTCTTACTGTTTAGTTTTGAGTTCTTTATATATTCCGGTACAAATCCTTATGATTTGCAAACATTCCTCCCATTCTGTGGGTCGTCTTTTCACTGGTTGCACAGGTTACAACACAAAGTTTTTCATTTAGATGTAGTCCAACTTATGCTTGTGGCGTCCTATCTAAGAAACATTTGTCTAACCCAAGATTGTGAAGATATGCTCCTGCTTTCTTCTAAGAGTTTTATAGTTTTAGCCTTTACACGTAGGTCTGTGATGGGTTTTCAGTTAATTTTTGTATATGATGTGACCCCTTCCCTTTTAAGGACCTTTCTGGGAAATTGCCTACACCACTCAGCTTTTATTCACTGGCCAGGACTTAGTTACATGGCCATACCCATTATCTGCATGAGGCTGGAGAATGTGTATTTCGGGCATCCTGTATCAATTTTTTAAAGAGGGTTGTAAGCCTACTCAGTCATAATCTTAGTCTGAGCAGGTCAATTCTATTGCTTCGTTTTTCTAATGAACTTGTTTGTCGACTTTCACGAGAATTTAGCAGGCGAGATTAGCGCGAACGGCCGCTGGCTCTCATTCCCTCGGAGACCTACCCCAAGGAAAACGGTCCCGAGTGACTTGGCCAGCCTTTCCCCCGGCAAATGTGGGCTCTGGCGTTTTTCACTTCGGGAAACCGAACCCGCGCACTTCGCGGCTTCCCTGTTTTCCCGCGCGTTGCCCCCGGCCCGGGGCGCGCCCGCTAGCCCGCCCCTCTTCGCGCCGCGCCCTCTCGGCCCGGGAGCCGCCCTCCCCGCGGGGGCGGCCGGGCGATAACACCGAGGGCGACGGCCGCAGTGCGCGTGCAGCCGTGCGCAATGGCAGTGTCCCCCGAAGGGACCCCGGCCCCGCCAGTTGAGACGCTGCCGTCCCCGCCGGAAGCGCACACCTTGGAGCCCGGTTCGGTGAGTGCAAAGCGAGGGGAGCGGGGGCTGAGCTGGGCGCAGAGCGGGCGCTGGGTCGGAGGGGCCCCGGGGACCTTCCGGGCGTCTGGGCGTAGGCCTTCAGCCAGCCTCGTCAAGCCTCCAGGTTGTTGAACTGCCCCTGGTGGAGTTTGACAGTTGAGAGCCGAGACGCTTGAGGGTGATCGGGAGCCCCAAAGAGAACAGGATGGGAAACCGAGTCCTAGACAAGCGAAGTAAGCTGCTGATTCCTTCACCTAGTCAGGCAGGGCCAGGGCCAGTCTAGGGCTCTTGTCCACCGCACTCCAGGTCTTCCCCAGGCCCCCTGCACCCTGGGCAGGCAGGACGCTGAGTGGCGTGAGGAGGCTGCCTCCCTTCCCCAGTCTCCGGGCAGGTGCTGCGGGCAGCCACAGCGACCCTCTCAAACCTGGCTTCCTCCAGGCGCCGGGCTCTCCTTGAGGAGACTGCCTCTAGAGATGTCCTTCCTGGCAACCAGGCTCCCAAGTGAGGGTAGCGGGCAGGCGGGAACCTAGGGGCGCCCTCAGCCCCTCGCATTCCCCCTCCCCCCACCCCCTGGATGGGGCTGGGGCGCATGTCATTCAGGGTGGCTGTGTTGGAGAGGAGTTAGGACGTCTGAACTTTCCTGATGAGTGCAAAAATCCACTGCCCGCCCTGTGCTCAACGCGTTCATTCTGTCTGTGGCTTCAATTCCCTATGCTGACTCAGTGCTTCCTCTCCAGCACCTCGGAGCAAAAGATTGTGGCCTCCAAGAAAGCAAGCAAGATTAAGAGGCCCTCTGGGGACTCTCACTTCCCAGGGAAATTTAGAAACTCAGGGTGAGAGGAATAGCTAGAGGGGAAACATGGTCCATGAAATGCTAGCATTTAATTCTCATAACAACCCTATGAGGTGTATTATCCCCATTTTAAATGTGAGGAAATGAAGCTCGGCACACTGAGTACCTTGTCCTGGGTCACACAGCTAGAAATGGCAGGCAGAATTTGCATTCAAATTTGTCGAATTTGTCTAACTCTGAAACTTGATCTCAGTTGACTGTGAAGGGTTTATGTTTTAAGTAGGTAAAACTGCCTTCCTCAAGATTCCAAGATTGTATCATATACCTAGTTTCAGCTGGAATGTCTGTTTCAAGTGCCTTCTATGTATCAGAAACTTGATAGGTATGTTTAGTGGGAAAGCAGAGTCCCATTATGGAGGGGGCAGGGTGGGGGGACAGTTATCATGTTGGATTCTGCCTGTTGTTAAGCTTTCTGGAAGTTGAAATAGCGTTCACAAAAATATCAGAAAAGGAGACCACATCCTGCCTCATGTGTGGGTAGGAAGAGTGCAGAGGACTTGATAAACCCTTATCTGGGAAGACCTTCCTTTCATTTGGGGTGTCTGGCAAGATACAAAAATGGGTGAAGCCATGGTCCTCTCCACTCCCCCTCCCATCTCCGGGCAAAAGATGAAAAAGAAGGATTCCCAGTGTCTATGGAAGAAATAGCACTTTCCACAGTGTCTTCATGGCATTTATTCTTTTAACAAATATATATATATTGTCTATATGCCCAGCATTGTTCTAGATACTGGGGACATGGTGGTGAATCAAAGTTATATAGTTCATGCTCTCAGAGAGTTTATATGCTGGTGGGGAGAGGCAGGAAATGAATAAGAATATATCCTGTAGTTAGTACAATTGAGAGAGAGATTTGGGTGGTCAGGGAAGCCCTCTCTAAAGAGATGACATTTAGGCTTCAGCCTGAATGGCAAGGAGTCAGCTCTTGCAAAGACCGGAAGGAAGAGCCTTCCAGACAGAAGGGACAGGAAGTGCAAAGGCCCTGAGGCAGCAACAGAAAAGGTCATTTTGAGTAACAAGAAGGAGGAGGCTACCATGGTAGAGCTATCTGAAGTGAGGTGGGAAAGGGAGTGGGAGCTGATTGGGTGGGCGCCTGTAGGCAATATGGGAAGGACTTGGAGTTTTATTCAAACTGTAATGGCAAGCTGTTAGAGGGTTTTAAGCAGAGATGAGGCACAATCTGATTTATGTTATGAAAAGATCAGTTGGGCTGCTGGACGGAGAGTGGATAGTAGGGAACGAGAGTAGAAGCAGAGAAGCCACTTAGGAGGCTCTCACTGATAGATTAGACAGGGGAATTGGGAAAGAGTAATCAAGGATGACTCCTAGGTTTGTGGTCTGAGCTGCTGAGTGGACATTGGGGCTATTTAATGCAATGGGGACGACAGGGTTAAGAGGTTAAGACAATGGGATGGAAATCAGGAGCTGTGTTTTGACCATGCTAAGCTGAAATGCCTGTTTGGCAACCATGTGGGGCTGTGAGTAGACAGTTTAATTTGAGTCTGGAGTTCACTGGGTAGCTTAGGGATATATATATATATGGATATATACATACACACACATATATTTGGGGTCATAAGCATTACTTCATTTTAGTGGTGGGTTGGTAAACAGTCTCTCCAGAAAAACAAAACTCTGATTTTTGCTGTTTACTGATTTCTGTGGTGTAAATACTCTCACCATGGCCGATTTCAGGCTGCCAGTAACCACTGGCTTGCAAAAGTCCTGAATATTTAACAATCAGCTCCTGGAGCCATTACCTCATTTGCTCATCAAAACATCCGGCACATATATACAATGGAATATTACTCAGCCATAAAAAGAAACAAAATTGAGTTATTTGTAGTGAGGTGGATGGACCTAGAGTCTGTCATACAGAGCGAAGTAAGTCAGAAAGAGAAAGACAAATGCCGTATGCTAACACATACATATGGAATCTAAGAAAAAAAAATGTCATGAAGAACCTAGGGGTAAGACAGGAATAAAGACACAGACCTACTAGAGAATGGACTGGAGGATATGGGGAGGGGGAAGGGTAAGCTGTGACAAAGTGAGAGAGTGGCATGGACATATATACACTACCAAATGTAAAATTGATAGCTAGTGGGAAGCAGCCGCATAGCACAGGGAGATCAGCTCAGTGCTTTGTGACCACCTAGAGGGGTGGGATAGGGAGGGTGGGAGGGAAGGAGATGCAAGAGGGAAGAGATGTGGGAACATATGTATATGTATAACTGATTCACTTTGTTATAAAGCAGAAACTAACACACCATTGTAAAGCAATTATACTCCAATAAAGATGTAAAAAAAAAAAAATCCCTTGAAGTTGGCAGGAATATCCATTTGACAGATGAGGCTTAGAGAGATAAAGTGATTTATTCAAAGTCCACACAGGAAGCTGGTGGCAAATTTAGGGGCCTCCTGACCCCCAGTTCACTCTGGCTTGCTGACTTGGAGAATAAAACAGACTGCAGCAGGAAGCACTGTGGGGAAATATAAGGAAGAACTTCTCCCTGGAAATGCTTAGAGGTCATGGTTTAGGACTTTTTTTTTTTCCTTTTTCTGTCTCACTTCCTTTTAAGATGATTTGGGACAAATTAGGACTGAGAGGTTGCTGGAAAAGCCTTCAAGACATAGGGACCTCAGGATGCTTTTGGAAGTCAGGGGGCTGGAGGGAGCTGTTGTGTGTCTGTGGGGGCTTAGCTCCTGTGTCTCCCCCAGGACAGCGGAGCTGGTCGCCTCTCATTCTGTACGAAGGTGTGCTACGGCATTGGAGGGGTCCCCAACCAGGTGGCCTCCAGCGCCATAGCCTTTTACCTGCAACTTTTCCTGCTCGATGTGGCCCAGGTGAGTGTGGGCAGCAGCCTCGGGGGCCCCCTGCTTCCATCTTCCTTGGTGTCTGGTCCTTTCACCCCACCTTTACTTCCACCCCCATCATCCTTGGTAGATGGTACTTCTGACCCAAGCCTGAGAAAAAACCAAATGCTATTGAGGGCAACCTCCTCAAGGATGTTTACTGCAGGCTGTTTGTAGTGGAAAAGTGGGAAACAACATGAATGCCCCCAAATATAGAAGTAGTTGGAAAATAAGTTGGGCTATATCCACATAATGGACTACTGTGTAGTCACTCAAAAGAATGAGTTAGATCTATACCAGTTGACTCAGAAGAATTTCCATGATGCACTGTCAAGTGGGAAAAGTTAGTTTTAGAGAAAGGTATATAAAATGATCCTATTTTAGCAAAACAAAAACATGCCCCATCTATGTGGGTGCATGGGTATATGGATGTATATACATCTGTACATGATTAAAGGATGAGCATGGGGAAAGTAAATTCCGGAAGGATATCCGCCAGAGTGTTAATGTTGGCTATAGGAGGGAATGGTGGAGGATAGAGGGTAAACAAAAAAGAACTTTTTAATAAGGTATCCATCATTTATTTATTTATCTTTCTGTGATTTTTAAAAATGACGCTGATACGGTCCCATTTGTGTAAAATTATAAATTGCAAATGCACATAAGGAAACGCAGGACAGGATGATCAAAATGTTCCTGGCAGTTGTCTCAGGATGGTGGGATTTCAGATGAGCTTTGATCAGTATTCTTCTGTACTGTTTGAATGTGTTTATAATGAGTGTATCTTTTGTGTAATCAGAAAAATCAATAAAACGTTTTCATTGTGAAACACAAGGTCTGCCTTTGACTGTCAGCTTCAGTGCACCCTTCTTGCACTGAGCCCTTCAGGGGAAGATCTCTCAAGTCTTCTCTGAAAGTGACCAGGCATAAGTATAACAGGAATGTGCTAGGGAACAGCTATCACTCCCTCCCGCTTCTCTACTGGTGCACATATGCCCTCGGAGCTCTCTGGATTCCTGTCCTGGGGAAGAGACCAAAAAACCTTTGCACCGTGGCTCTGGCCCCTGCCAGTTTCCCAGATCTTCCTTCTGATGGGCGGGCAGGCCTAGATACCCTCTCTGACTCTGCCAGGCCTTGCCTATCCCCTCCCCTGTCCCTTTCAGATCCCTGCTGCCCAGGTGTCACTTGTCCTGTTTGGAGGGAAGGTGTCTGGGGCAGCTGCCGACCCTTTGGCTGGGTTCTTCATCAACAGAAGCAGAAGGACAGGGTCTGGACGACTCATGCCCTGGTGAGCAGCCCCATGGTCCTCAGGATCCTGGCACCCACCCCTGGCTTGAGGTCACTGTGTTTGTCACATCTGCTTCTTAGTGGATGGTTAGAAGACAAGTCTGGACAGTAGGTGACAGGAATGGATTGGGTCTGACTGAGTCATGCAGGTGTTCATAGACCTCTCCCTCACCTGGTGGCACAGAGCTGGACAAACCCTCCAAGAGTCGCTGCCCTGGCCCTGGGGGTCTAGGAATGCGGCCAGGCTGAGCTGGGTGTATTGGAAGGTCTCACAGAGATGTGACTTGCCTGTGCCCCCGGGCCCCCGGAACAGGGAATGGCACAACCCAGCCACTAAGTGCCCCAGCCTCTACTCCTGGCTACCTCCTCGCCCTCGGCCACCTTGCGCCCTCCATGGCTCCCACCCTGAAAGCCCCAGCCCAGGGCTTCTCCAGGGGCCGAGAGCTTGAACCCAGAGGGGTGAGGTTGCTCCAGGCCCAGCCTTTGCGTCCTCTGTCCTGGTGCCACGGGGCGCTCCACCTGGGCTGTGCTTCCACAGGGTGCTGGGCTGCACGCCGTTCATTGCCTTGGCCTCCTTCTTCCTATGGTTCCTGCCCCCCTTCACCAGCCTGCGTGGCCTCTGGTACACAGCCCTCTACTCCCTGTTCCAGGCCCTGGCAACGGTAAGCAGGTGGCCCTCTTCCTCGGCCTGGACTCCTGGAACCCCAGTGCTGGCTGGAGGCCCCTCTGAAGTGTGTGTGTGCTGGGGGTAGGGGTCCAGGTCCCTGCTGCCCACCTGCTTACCAGGTGGCCACCGACCATTAGCTTTTCTCGTGGGCTCTAGGCTGGGTGCCCCTCCTGTCCCTCAGCCCCTAACTCCGGGTTGAGGGAATCAGTGGGGATGTGCCAGCCTGGCGCAGGCCTGCCCTCGGGAAGCTGCTGGCCTGGGTTGGCAGTCTGGTGGCAGGCGCCATCCTAATCTCTGCCCGGTGCCCCAGTTCTTCCAGGTGCCCTACACGGCACTGACCATGCTCTTGACCCCCAGCCCCAGGGAGCGGGACTCGGCCACTGTGTACCGTGAGTGCGGGCAGGCGTGGGGTGCGTGGGGTGGGATGGCTCTGCCCCTGGCCCCACGAGCTGTCACCTTGCTCCACGCTGTGTCCCAGGGATGACCTTGGAGATGGCAGGGACGCTGATGGGAGCCACTGTCCATGGACTCATCGTGTCTGGTGCCCACGGGTCCCACAGGTGCAAGGAGACTGCGCTCCCAGGACAAGTGGCTGTCTCCCCCAACGCGGTGAGTGCCCAGGCTACCCAGAGCCACTGGGACCCCCGCTTTGGGGTCACTTCTTTCTTCCAGGGCTGTTTCTCCCCCAGGTCTCTTCATGGTTGTTTGGGGGCTCAGCTCTGCTCACCATGCCCTCTCATTCCTTCCCTGCTCCTGTAGCTGAGCCCATGCCCTCCGTCCTCCCTGCTAAATCTGCTTCTGCTGGGTGCCTTCTAAACATGGAGTCAAACAACAGATCAGCAGGCCATCTGGAGGGGAGGAGACAGACCCCAGAGAAGGGACAGGGGTGGGGAAGGGCCACAGGCAGGGACAGGGCAGAGAGACAGCAGAACGGTTTGGTGTCCTGGCAGAGCTCTGGGCAAAACCGACCTATGACCAGTCCTACCCATCCCTGAATGGGTGACTGCCAAAGCCAACCCCACCCCCAGTGTGAAAGGGTTAGTACCCCTTCCTGTCTCCTCAAAGCAGGTCCCTTTTCAGCAATTAGGGGACGTGCATCTATTTATCCATCAAGTTCATCTTCTATCCGCCCCCCCGCCCTTTCTCCTTAAGCAAATGACATCACTCACCTCCACCAACATTTGGGAATTAATGGTATGAGAATAATACCACCAACACCCATGGTTCACCACCCGTAAGAAAACATTACAATGAAGTCCTTGTGTGCCCATCCATCCCCAGACCCATCTGTAGCCCAGCTACAGAATTTGCCTGAGTACAGTGCAAAGTGAAGCTGTAGAGCCCCAGAGAGAGCGGGGAAGTCAGTTTCCCCTTCCCATGGCCTACTGCCCCAATCTAGGGATTGCCTGAATCAGGGTCGGGGAGAGACTCTGCCCAGTTGCCCTCAAACCCCATCGTGGTGCTATGAGCCTGGGATCAGAGGGATTGCGACCTGCAGATTCACCCTCCCCACTTCCACGCCTAGGCCCCACTGAGGCCTCTACAAGTGCCCTCCCCAAAGCTACTGGGTCACTGTCTGGGTGAGGGTGGAACAGAGGGTGGCAGTGGCCTTGGGTTGGAGAGCAGGAGGCCGGGCGGGGCCTGGGATGCCAAGAAGTAGGGAGCAGGAGACTGAGAACCATCCCCACCCCGGGAGGCGAAGCCTCGTGTGAGCCAAGGCGAGTAGCATTCAGGTGCCTCTTGGTAGTTCCAGCTCTGTTGTTCCATCGACTTCACTTACAAAACACAAATTCATAGATAAAATCATCACGAATTTCAAGACAGCAGAGCATTAACTCCCAAGTGCAGTGCCTTCTGAATGTGGGACCCTGTGCAACTGTGCTGGATCCACACTGGTGAAGCCCTGCCCATCTCCCTCTTTCTTCCCCCACCAAAGGCAACCCCTATCCTGAATTGGGTGACTGGTACTCCCATGCATGCCTTAAATGTATTTTATTACATATGTGTCTTCCTCTGAATGCTAGGTAGCACCGTTCTGGTTTTGACGTTTATCTGCGTCATCATGCGTCACACTGTCTGCTCATGGATCTGTCTCCCCACCCACTCCAAGCCCCTTATCGTGGATGCACAGGATCACTTATTCATCACCGTAACCGCAGGGTCTAGCACGCAGAAATCAGCCCCAATGAACGTTTGCTTAAAAAAAAGAGAGAGAGAGGCGAAGGGGGCTTAGACCCATGGTGGCATGGATGCTAGCAGGAGGCAGAGGGTCAGCAGAAGGACCACTCTGGGCCCTTAGATCTCCCTCTCCTGCTGGGCTGGTTGGGAGGAGGGGCACCCAGCATCCTTGGGCTTGGGCTGAGGGTCCCTGTGCTCCCATTGGGAGGTACTCCTGCCCGGCCCCTGGGTATCCCCACCTCCGTGGGTTGGAGACATCACCCCCACTGAAGTTCTGTCCTGTCCCACAGACTCGTCTCTACTCCATTGCAGCCACTGTGGTTGCTGTGACTTACCCCGTGTGCAGTAGTTTGCTCTGCCTGGGGGTGAAGGAGCGACCAGGTAGGTGCGGGGTGCAGGCAGAGTGTGGGAAGCAGAAGCTGCGGCAGGGCTCCTCTTGGGCGTGGGTTTTGGTTTTGAGCTCCACCAAGCCAAGATGTCCCCTTCCTGTGTTGCAGGTGCTTCTGCCCGAGCCGCCGGCCAGGGCCTGAGCTTCCTGGCTGGGCTGCGGCTCACAGTGCGGCACCCGCCCTACCTGAAGCTGGTCATCTCCTTCCTGTTCATCTCGGCAGCCGTTCAGGTACCTCTGGCCAGGCTGATCCGCACTGGCTTGGCTCTGGCCGTACTGACCCTGCGTAGGTTCAGGTGTCTCTTGTCCCCACCGCACCAGGGAGAAACCAGTGGCTGGCAAGCGCCGGGCGAGGCTGGTGCTGGGAGGAGAGGAACCTGCCTAGAGCCTGTGGGGCTGGGGAGGGTCAGGGCCCAGACACCAGGAAGCTGATGCTGTCTGGGGTGGTTCTCAGCCCTGCTGGGGGGCGGGACAAGGAATGGCGTTTGTACCCGTGTCAGCGATAAGCGTCCTTCATTGGGGAGGGGACTGCGTGATGGCGGTAGGAACCGGACGCTTGAGGTCCCAAAGGGGAGGCCAGACTTGAGACCTTGGCCTTGCCCTTGACTTCCACGTTTCTGCCATTTCCCATACACGCCCACTTCCTGTCGACCTCTTCAGGTGGAGCAGAGCTACCTGGTCCTGTTCTGTGCACACGCCTCCCGGCTACATGACCATGTGCAGAGCCTGGTGCTAACCATCCTGGTGAGGGGACCTGGGGCGGTAGAGGCAAGGGCGCTCGGGGGCCTGAGTTGGGGATGTGTGACCCTTGACGTGACACATGTGACCGGACTTCCGATGGTCAGGGTTCTGGACTCTGCTGTGGTCTTGGTCACCTGCATTTCAGCAGAGGGTGGAATTGGGGCCAGGGTCATAAAGTTCACAGCCACTGTTTCCAAACAGGTGGCAAGGTCAACATCGAGCGTCCCTCCTAAAAGTCAGGGCTTTGAGGGCCTGGCAGAGGCGCAGGCGGCGTGTCCTGGGCTGTGATGATTCTGTCCGCTCACAGGTCTCGGCAGTGCTGAGCACCCCGATGTGGGAGTGGGTTCTGCAGCGATTTGGGAAGAGGATGTCGGCCTTCGGGATCTTTGTGAGTGAGGCAGGAAGCAAGGCCTGGAGGGATTTGGGGGGGCGGGAGGCGGTGACCTTGGAGCCTAAGCCTCCTGGGGGCCGGCAGGGCTGCGTCTATATTCACTGCGTGCTCAGTGCCTAGCAGGGGACCAGGCGCAGGGGGTCATCAGTAGAGCGGTGAGTGTGTGAATCAAAGAGCAGTTGAGCCGGGGCTGCAGGTGGAGGGAGCAGCTAGTGTGTCTGTCTCCCTAGGGGATGGTGCCATTTGCAATCCTGCTGGCTGCTATGCCCACAGCACCCGTGGCATACGTCGTGGCCTTTGTATCTGGCGTGAGCATTGCCGTGTCCTTGCTGCTACCCTGGTAGGCTGGGTGAAGGGAAATGGGAGTGGGAGCCTCACGTCCTTCCTACTGGGTATCCCTCCTTCACGTCAACCTGCTATCCCAGGCCTTGTGCACAGGCTGCGCTGGGGAGGGGCTCTCCCCCTTGCAGGAGATGGAGGCTGCTAGCGCCATCTGTGGAGCCCTCCAGAAAGAGCACCAGGCGGCAGGAACGGTGGACAGCTGTGTGTTGGGGAAATATTGCCTGACTCTGTGGGTCGGTCCTGGGCAGCGGGGACCCAGGGGTGAATCTGACTCACTCTCTGTCCCCAGAGAGCTCCCAGGCTGGTGGCTGTCGAGGGGATAAAAGGGATAATTCTGCAGCCCCCTCCCCCAGGTCCATGCTTCCAGATGTGGTGGATGAATTCCAGCTGCAGCACCAGCACGGCCCAGGGCTGGAGACCATCTTCTACTCATCCTATGTCTTCTTCACCAAGCTTTCAGGTGCAGGCGCCCTGGGCATCTCCACTCTCAGCCTGGAGTGAGTCACAGAGCTGGGCTGTACCAGAGGCACAAAAGACTAGCGGCGTGGGAAGCAGAGGGCAGAGTCCCCCACCTTAGCCAGCTAGGGGTCACCCGTGGGTCCGGAGGGTGTGTGGGAACCTCCACCCTACTTTCTCTGTGCACATGACTGGGAGGGGCCCTTCTTGGTGGCTGTACCCCTTCTGAAGCCTCTGCTTCCCACATCCTCAGCTTTCTCTGAACTCCTCCCTGGTCTGTTCGTTCCCTCACACTCTGTCCCCCATAGTTAGGCTGATGTGGCCAGGAAACTATCCAAGTTTCAGGATAGCGTGGTGGTTGGGCATTTGGGACCCCTCCGTCAGGAAGCCAGGCTCTGAGCTGGATGCATGGGATGGTGTTTCCCCAGCTTTGCGGGGTATGAGTCAGGAGCCTGCAAGCAGGCGGAACAGGTAGTGGTGACCCTCAAAGTCCTCATCGGTGCCATGCCCACCTGCATGATCCTCATCGGTCTGTGCATCCTCATGGTCGGCCCCACTCCAAAGGTGCCAAGTCGGAACAGCTCCCGCTCCCTTGGGAGGTAGGCACCTCTCGCACACGGGTATACACAGGAGGGCTGCCAACACCCGGGAGGCATGCAGATGTGCACGGCTCTCATTTGGTCACCTCCACCTGATGTCCCACAAGCATGGCAGTCAGTCTTAATGGGTCCCAAACCGAATTTATCTTCTTCCCCAATTGCTGCTCCTGCTGTGCCCCGGTCCCGGTGAATGGCACCACCCTCCAGCTTGGGAGCCGAAACCTGGGAGCCATCTTCCACTCTCCCCCGCACAGGCTGCACCGAGCAGCTCTCTCTGACCTTGTTCTTCCCCCTGCGAACCGCCGATCCCACTGCCCAAGGGTGATCTGCTCACTGTCTGGCTTTCGCAGTAGACTGTGGAGACCTTGAAAGCTGGGTCTGTTCTCTTCACTTTTGCGTCCCAAGAGCTCAGCGCAGAGCCTGAGGCCAAGCAGGCGCTGCAGTATCAACATGTCTGGTCCAGCAGACGTTCACGAGCCTTGTCCACGTTTTTGCCGACGCTCACGCGTTTACAAACACGAGTCCATGTAGATACAGAGGACCACGCACGATAGGCAGGAAGTGGCTTTGTCATGGGTCTCTCACTGCTTGCTGTGGATGGCCTGGGACTCCAGCCCATCCTACTGAGATCATGCGCTACACTCGGGGAATAACAGGTGGATGGGGAACTGCTTGGTGGGACTCGGAAGAACAGGGTTTTAGCTTCATTCACAGGGTTGAGAAGGGGAGGAGCTGCTAGAGAGACAAGGAGCAGCCACTGACACTTCCACGGGACCCCACCCACCTCATCCTTCCCTTTGGCTTCTTCCCTTTCCAACAGGAGGACCAGCTACAGCCTCGCTTGAATTTGAGACTCCTGTGAGCTGGAACGGCCGGAGCAGCGTCTTCTGGGCTCCAAGTCCCCCTTCTCAGCCCTTCGGCACCCCTGCTTCACAGTTTACACACGACCCATCTTTTCCCCTGGGATATGGCATCTTTGGTGACTCTCCTGAAGGGAGTGGCCTGGGCTCCAGGACCCCCGCCTGTCACGTCTTGCCTGTTGACTGCAGGACATCTCAGATAGGCCTGTGCCCCTGACTACCCAGCTCCAGGCAACCTGTGACCTGGAAAGCATACCAGTAGCAACTATTCCTGGAAAAAGGAAGCCCCTACCAGCTTGGTCTGCAGACTTCCTTTGGGAGCACCAGGCCCACCAACCTGCTTGGATGGTAAAGCTACATGACAGGACAGACACACAGAACTCGTTTCCCCTGATGTTCCACTGGATGTCTGAGAGAGGCTGACAGCACGTGAGTGGGCAGAGTGGGGACAGATGGATGCTGGGATGTCCAATTAGGAGAGAGACAGATGCAGCGAGGCCAACAGACCCCAGAGGGAGCGAATGGGGCCAGTGGTGGGGATAGACTGAGCAGGACATGAGGTGTTTCCTTTCCTTTGTACAGCTAAGTTGATGACACTGTTTCTAGAAGTGGACATTGACTGATGTTGAGCCACTGAAGACCCATCATTTTTATAAACAAAAGTTATTTTTGAGGAAATATTTTTCTGAAAGTTTATCTTTTTTTTTTCTGGCTGTGCCTCACCACATGCGGGATCTTAGTTTCCCGACCAGGGATGGAACCCATGCCCCCTGCAGTGGAAGTGCGGAGTCTTAACCACTGGGCGGCCAGGGAAGTCCCCTGAAAGTTTATCTTATAAAAGCACAGGAACCACCGTTTTCTAGAGGTCATGTCTTTGGGAAAGAAAGATCCACTGAGATTTATTTTTTCAGAAACAAATTAAAGGGTTTATCTTCTATTGAGTCTGTAAAATTTGCCTGTGGCCAGCCTTCTCATCCCACCTCCTGGGAAAGCCCGGTCCCGAGGAGGGACGGGGAGGGTGCCTGATGTCACTGAAACTGGCTATGGCCCATCAGCGATATGTCCCAGAGTCTGCATTTCCTCAGACCAGAGATGCCATGTGGGAGGTGGGTTCCTTCCTTCCTTTGGAAGAGAAGAAAAGTTGAGACTCGATAGTGGCCAGGTGGCTCATGTGGGTTTGGGGCCTGGGGAAGAGTTGAGGAACCTGTGGGGACCCTGATGCCCCAGCAACTCCTAGAGAAGCTCAGAAACCTCAAGGGAGACCAGGAGGTACAGACCTGCCCCCCACATTTCTCCCAGCCCCCAGCTCAGTCCCCTCCTGAGCCCACTGCCCAGGGCTAGGCCCCCTTCCACTTCCTCTTTAGACCTCTGGCTGCCTCTTAGGTGTGAGATTAGGTGCGAGGTCTAAGACGGCCAGAGCTCAGACACAGTCAGGCAGGATGTGCCCCTCAGAGCTTAAAGTGTTCAGCTTCCTCTACAAATGCTATAGCACAAGAAGGAACCTGACCTCAGAGAGAGAGTACAGAGTGTGACCCAGTCTGTCTGATACCTGAACTTTCTGGCCCCGTGACACTGACATGGGCATCTGATCCTTGAGGTCACAGGGCCCCAGAGAAAGAGCTGGGCTCTGTCTCTCTTCCTTGTCCACCTGACTGGTTCAGGAAGGGGCTGACAGGAAGCTCTGCTCACCCCCCGCCGTGCACAGGTGCACATACCACACACATACCTCACACACTGCACACTCACACACATGCACACATACAGAACAGTTTCTTAACACTGGAAAATCACTTGCCCTGTGGAGACAGTACCTGTTATGACCAAAGGCCAGGTAGTTTCTACCATGTTATGTTATGCTGTGCTTTGGAAACCTGGGCAACGCAGGTGGGATCAGAGCTCGTGCCACATTTTATGTTACCTATACTATTTCCCGGGAGTGCAGTCTCAAGGATCAGAGCTTCACTGTACAAAGACAGCTGCAGGGGGTCACCTCTGGACGTTAGGGGTTAGATCTCAGAGACAGGAGGTAATCATGGGCTGGCCAAAAGGTATTCCATTTCTTCTTCATAGCAGCCCCATGAAGCAGGTACTATGATTCTCATTTTCAGATGAGGAAACAGGCTTAAAGAGATTAAGCAACTTGCCTACGATCAGTTGGTGGTAGAAACGGTCTTGTACCCAAGTTGGCCTGATTCCAAAGCTTGTGGAGCTATCCAGGACTTAAAATAGTTTTTGGAGGTATGGCTGACCCAGGACTTCGGTATCACAGGACCACTCCTCCTCTGAAACCAAACGCCAGCATCCCTGCCTCTGACTCTATGCTTCGATTCCACTGTAATTCCATTAATCCTACTCTTCGACCTTCGGCTCACATTTGCCCACTGAGCTCACCCCATATCCACGTCCCTCTCCTGACACCCACCCTCCTCAGAGCCCTGTTTCAGAGGAAGAAGACCTCTCCTTACCACCACGGCCAGCCCTGGGCCTATGGCCGGCAAAGGCAGACATCTCCCCTTGCCCCTTCCCTCTCCACGACCTTTTCCATCCCCACTTAAATCCAGGAGAGCATGCCATCCACTTGCTCAAGACCCTCTCAGCCCCACCCCTGCATCCCATCAACAGTCCCTCAAGGTCTCACAAGATCAGGTCCCTCCTGAAGTATCACTTCCTCAGGGAGGCCTTTCCTGCTTCCCCACAATCGCCTGCTCCACCCCGTCTCTACGCTCCACCCACTTTGCTTGTGCTCAGTAGAACCCACCTCCACATACAACTATATAGTTCTCAACGGCTTTCTTGTTTATTGCTTGACACCCCTGTTAAAACAGAAATGTCATGAGGGCAGGGACTTTGACCGCTACATCCTCAGTGCCCAGAAGTGAACGTTCAACAGGAATAAATGTTTGCTAACTGAACAAGTGAATGTCCATGGTGCCCTCATCCTCAAACAAACAAAAACAGCCTTTCCTGTTCCCTTCACTTTCTCCTCCTCTTCAAATAATCGGTTTACTCTCCTCCCGCCACCCCGCTCCACAGCATTGTCTCCTGTCTCCTGACCCTCACCTGCCATTCCCTCATTTTTTTGCGTGTGATTTTTTAAAATAATTTTTTTTTAATCTTTATTTTTGGCTGTGTTGGGTCTTCGTTGCTGCGAAGCTTTCTCTGGTTGTGGTGCGCGGGCTTCTCATTGCGGTGGCTTCTCTTGTTGTGGAGCACGGGCTCTAGGCATTCAGGCTCAGTAGTTGGGCTCATGGGCTCTAGAGCACAGGCTCAGTAGTTGTGGTGCACGGCCTTAGTTGCTCTGCGGCATGTGGGATCTTCCTGGACCAGGGCTTGAACCCGTGTCCCCTGCAAGGGCAGGCGGATTCTTTTTTTTTTTTTTTTTTTTTTTTTTGTGGTACGCGGGCCTCTCACTGTTGTGGCCTCTCCCGTTGCGGAGCACAGGCTCCGGACGCGCAGGCTCAGCGGCCATGGCTCACGGGCCTCAGGTGGGATCTTTAGTTGAGGCATGTGAACTCTTAGTTGCAGCATGTGGGATCTAGTTCCCTGACCAGGGATCGAACCTGGGCCCCCTGCGTTGGGAGCACGGAGTCTTACCACTGGACCACCAGGGAAGTCCCTCCATTTATTTCATGAAAGAAATGTGTACACTGTTACCTATGTGTTGGGACAGGTCTGATGATTAGGCGGGGTAACACTGACCAAGGAAACCTCAATCACAGGTAGCCATAATGCTGTCCATGCTGCTTCAAAACCCTGTCCTCCTTGGCTCCCTTACCTCCCTCCCGGTTCTCCTCCACCATCTCTGACCATGCATTTTCTGACTTTTCCATTGCTTCTTCCTTTGATGCTCTGTGGTCATCTTGGGCTTCCCAGGGCCAGTAATTTCATTCACTACCACCACCTCTACCCCACTCTATTTCCAACCTTGAGCTCTCTGCTGACCTTCAGGTCCCCAGAATCAAAGATCAGATGCCCATCTCAGTGTCCTCCAGGCAGTTAAAACATCACATGTCCAAAATGGACTCCTCACCTTCTCCCCACCCATGTTCTGTCTCCTGCATTTTCGGTGAATTTACGTCAGCATCTATCCAGTCACCAAAACCCAAAACTTGGTCTCTTCTTAGTTTCCTTTCTCTCCCATTCACTGCACCACCCCATTCCCCATATACACCGAGTACGGATTAAAGCAAGGGAAAGTGTTGCAATTTGTGGGTTCTACCATTATCAAATGGTAGAAGTTATTTGAAATTTAACAGAAAGCTGTAACACCAGATATGGATGGGTGTAGCTCATAACACACAGAGCAAACTGATGTAGCTGATCGTTAGGTGTTTGAGATGTGTATATATGTGTATCCCTATGGGACTCAGTTCAGCTGGGTACAGTTTTCTGTGTTCACCTAGTGTTTCTTAAGGACAAAACTGGTACACAAGCAACAGGAAATTCAAGTTATGCTCTAATAGTTCCCTAATATAACAATTGTGTTGGAACAAATTTGTTTTCAAAACAAACATTGTAACAGAATTGAGTGTATATGTGTCTGGGTGTAAATATACAGAAATCCTAAATGGTCCCATAAATATTAAAGGAATAAAATAAGTATTTTAAAACATTCCCACAAAGAAAAGACCAGATCCAAAGTCTATCAAACATTCAATCAAGGATCATTCCTATCTTATGAAAACTTTTCCAGGGAACAGAAAAAGGCATACTCAGCAACTCATTATACCAGGCCAGAATAAGCTCGAAACCAAAACTAGACAAGCAAAAGCAAACAGAAAGGAAATCTGCAAGTTAATCTTACTTATGAACATAGAAGCAAGAATCCAAAACAAAATATTAGCAAACTGGGTCTGACAATGTCTAAAAAATAAATACATCATGAACATACTGGGTGTATTCCAACAATGCAAAGTTTGTTTAATGTTAGAAAAATCCATCAAGTGATATTCACCACATTAACAGATTAAGGGAGGTAAAAATTACACTCTCAATAGATACAGAAAGAACCATTTGATAAAAATCTAACACCCATTTATGAAAAAAGTACTTAAAAACCAAGAAGAAAAGGAAATTTTTAAACATAAGAAAGTGTACGGCTTCCCTGGTGGCGCAGTGGTTGAGAGTCTGCCTGCCGATGCAGGGGACACGGGTTCATGCCCCGGTCTGGGAAGATCCCCCATGCCGCGGAGTGGCTGGGCCCGTGAGCCATGGCCGCTGAGCCTGCGCGTCCGGAGCCTGTGCTCCGCAACAGGAGAGGCCACAACAGTGAGAGGCCCACGTACCGCAAAAAAAAAAAAAAAAAAAAAAAAAAAAGGGTATCTACCAAAAACCTAGGGCTAACATCACTTTTAAAGATGAAACAGTTCCTTTAAAATCAGGAATAAGGAAAGGATGCCCACTATCCACAAAATTTTCATTATTTGTGAATGATATGACTGCCTACATAGAAGACCCAAAGAATCTACAGATAAATTATTAGAATTAATAAGACAGTATAGCAAGGTAGTTGGATATAAAATTAACAAAAAAGAATTGCACTTTATATGCAACACTTATATAATTTTTTAAAAATATCATTCACAGTAGCAACAAAAAATATCAAGTACCTAAGAATAAATGAATAAAATGTGGAAAAACTTCTGCCTCTGGCCATGATGGAGCGGTAGAGACCAGATCTCACATCTTGGCTGGTTTGTTAAAAAACAAACAAACAACAACAAAAAGAACTGGACAGAATATATGAAACAAGAGTTTTCAAGGCAGTGGCATCAGGCAACAAAGGAGGAATCTCTAAGAGAAGGGAAACAGATGAGGTGAAATTTACAACTGCCCCAGTTTACTGCCTTGAGAATTTCCAGATGACAGTGAAGAGAACCAATTTAGAGTCCAGAGGGCTCCCTGAGTTGAGAAGACGGGCTGGAAGAGACCAAAGTGGCTAGAGTTTGCAGGACAGAATAGTGGAGGAGTGAGCTACTCCTCAAGAGAAAACTCGGGAGATCTACAGAGGGTCCCACTCAAGTACCCAACAGAATGTTGATTAAAGAAATAAATGTGAAAGACAAAACTTTCATAAAAGGAAAGATAAATGTGACTTCATTACATTGTAAATCAAGTTTACTTCAATAAAAAAAGTGACTTCGTTAAAACATCTATTGCATGTTTGTTCAATAAAACACACCATCAAGGAAGAGAAAAGACAAGTCACAAACTGGGTGAAGATATTAGCCACATACTAAACAACATCTAGAATATATAAAGAATCCCTACAACTTGGTAACATAATATTGTAAATCAACCATACTTCAATTTAAAAAAAGAAGAGAATCCTTACAACTCGACAAGAAAAAGACAACCCAATAGAAATTTGGGCAAAAGACAAGAACAGGCATTTTGCAAAAGAGAAAACTGGAATGGCCAATAAACACATGAAAGATGCTCAATTTCACTGTTGGTCCAGAAGTAAAAATCAGGTTAAAGGAGAAACCATTTATAACTATTGGAGGGTCATAAATTAAGAACCCTTGAGCCGTAGAGCAATAGGAGCTGTTGGGAATGAAGACTGATATAATCACCTTGGAAAATAACTTGAATTTACATACACCCTGTGCTCCAGCAATTCCACGTCTAGATAAAAGGCCCTAGAGGGACTTTTCAAACACCTGCATCAGGAGACATTTAATAAGAATATTCAAAGCAATATTGTTTATAATTGCAAAAATAGAACCAGGGAACAATCCAAATGTGCACAGCAAGAAAATGGATAAATTATGGTAACTTAAAACAGTGAAAGCAATAGAACATACACATAACAAGTATGAACCTTAGAAACAATACTGAGTGAAAAAAAAGCAGGTTGCAGAAGAGTACATACAATAAAATACCATTGTATAAAGCTCAAAAACATTACATTATCTAGGCCAACGTGTATACGTGATCATGGTGAAACTCCTTTTTAAAAGGAAAGAGGGAATTCCCTGGTGGTTTAATGGTTAGGACTTGGCGCTTTCACTGAGGTGGCCTGGGTTCAATCCGTGGTCAGGGAACTAAGACCCCGCAAGCTGCACGGCGGGGCCAAAATAAAATAAAATAAAATTAAGAATAAAAAGAAAAGAAATGAAGAAATGATAATTTACAACAATCTAGAGATCAGTCACCTCTCGGGTGGAGTCACCTCTATGGAGAAGGATCCAGGAGGGATACACAGGGAGTTTGAATGGTTCCTAGTAACGTTCTGGTTCTTAAATTAGGTGGTAGGTGGTTCACTTTATTATTAAGCCTTCCTACACCTTACATCTATTGCATTTATCAAATACTACCGTACAAGATTTTTTAAAATGTGGGCCCAAAATAGGACTTATAAATAATGTCTTTATGCAAAATATTCTCAATGTAACATTAAACAATAATTTAAAGAATTTAGCTCTTCTCTCCCTGTTTCCCTCTCTCCCAAAACCAACAAATACTGGATTATCTTCTATGATTCCAATGATTATAAATAGTAAAGGCCAAGGAAACATCTTATGTTTGAGAGTTGTCATGGAATCAGATTTGCCGGAAAGAAAAAATTTATGTTCTCGACTGTCCACCAGAAGAAATACAAAGACAACATACACATATGTAAAATCAAGAACATTCCTTTATACCAGCAACAATCACAAAGCAAACACCATCAAAACATTCACAAAAGCCACAACAACCATTAGTGATTTTATTGAAGACTCATTCACAGGATTCTGACCAGCGAAGTGAGTATAACATACACCTTGAGTGCGGGACCTACACTGATCTTACTATGGGGTACCCCAGACGCCCTCTTGAGGCTTCACAGTTCTGTGCTTTCACCCCACCTGGACACTTTCTTTAAAAATGGAAGCAGGCCTCAGACTGTCCTCAGCCAATGCTCTCAGGCAACTGATTCCAGGGGCTCCACTTCCATTATCCCAGCAGCTCCTCTAATGCATTTCAATCACAAAGTGGGCCCTCGCTTCTTCCCTATCCCAGCTCCACCTTCATAAACTGTAACAGACCAACAGGAGTCCTCGAGGGTACAAAATATTTCTTTCCAGATGATTTTAAAAGAAAGGGTGAAAAAGATGCACTTGAGCTCTTATGCATCTGAGCTCCTATGGCTGAAACAATTTATCTGCAGATGTGCTCTGACCAGCTACACACTGATCTGTTCGTTATGCTGCAGTGACTGAAGCTTATGACTGTCTGAAGGCAGTGAGAAAAGGTGAATCTATCTGAAGCTGGAATCAGGGCTCTTTCCACTATGCTAAGCTGGTGCTTTAGCCCATAATTATAATAAACTATCTCAGATTCAGTGAAACCTCCAACTTTTTGAAATACTTTCTCTCGCAGATTCTATGCTGGTCTCTAAGACTTGAATCCGGGGGGTGAGGGGAAGAAAAATATCAAAATTAAAGTGACAATTTAAGGGAGTTGATTACTGGGAAAAAAATAGGACATTTTTATGATCCCAACAATGGGGGGTGGGTAACCTATCAGGGAGGAAATCATGAGTGGCAACAGCACAAATCATGCTGTAGGCCTCACCTATGTTTAGCATTATACTAGTAACATCAGGACACACTCAAGTGGGGTCCAGAGGGAGTCAAAGCACTTGAAATTTCATTTGAAATTTGCCCAGGGACAGTTTTTAGGAGTACCTGGAACTATGTCAGCCAGAATTTTCTAGGGAAGCGAGAGGGTTAGGTTTATATCCTGGGAGGTCCAGCCAACATGAGAACTACTTTCTGTTCTAGGTAGCCCTGGGAGCAGAAGTCAATCGATTTTTTGTCTTCCTTTGAGCTCTGCTGATTCCTGCTCGTTTGGCGTAAAAAGATAGGCTGCAGCAGATGTTCTCCAGCACTCCTCACACTCAACTTTAAGCCAAGAAAAAGATTTATAACAATGCTGAGGTACCTTTTAAGTGCTTCTAAGGGCTTTAACACTGTTTTGGGTAAGGGACAAAAAAACCTCAGAGAAACCATAAAACACAATCCACATGGCACCATAAAATCGCTTTGCACCGGGAATTCTGCCCTTAGACAAAACCACACAGTAATGAATACATAAATAACCACTTTCTGAGCCATCTACCAAAGACTGGGCTCTGCTGAGAGTAGGCAATGTCAGCCTGCGGGGAGAGGTGGCCGAGCTAGCCATGGCAAGTTCTTCACCTCCCAGCGACAGTACAAATCCTAGCTGGGGAGCGTCGGAAAACAGATCTTGCTTGTAAAAACCTCATCTGAAAGGCTGTGCAGCAAATATTCTACAAACAAGTATCAGACTATACTGCCAAAATGGTTAGAACAGCCGGTGGCATCTACGCTTCGGGCAGTATGTCTCTAAAAGACTTCAAGAGACAGGGCCCCTAAAGTCATTTGACCTACCATCTCTTATGACTATTTCCTGTGTGGCTGTGAAAGTTAAGGGGATGAAGCCTTCGCTATCAGCACAGAGAAGGATCCAGTGGGAGTCTGCAAAGTAAAATAAACACATAGGCAATTTAGAATATCCTGTCTTATTCTATAAAGAAAAATATGACAAATATGACTTTCCTGAGGAAAAGAATGTAGTAGTTGATGAACCTGACCATCACAAGACATTACAGAGAATGGGGAGATGGAGGGACCCGGTATACACTTAAGGTCAGGTTACATGGCAGCAAGGGGATGTTGATGACAGGCATAGCTAAGGGACATGTATTTTCACCCAGGTTAGGCATTAATCACTCAGTGCTATGCAGTTGAGCTTGTGTGTGCATGTGTGCACACAGGTGTTAGGGGCGTATGGTGTTCCTAACTTGTATACCAATACATGCTGTTAAGCAGCTTCTCCAGACACTATGTGAAGTTGGGAACAGCTACTCTTTGGAGGAAACTTCTATATTCTTGAGATCCGTACCAGCCTCTAGACACCCAAGGAGGCTGAGCTGACTAGAGGTAGACTAGAATGGCCCAGATAATCCTAAATAGTTTGTTCTGGGGTAACCTAGGGCCACTAGCATAATACATACCTGGACTTTCTCTGGTTCTTTCGAGTCTACTGTGTCTCACCTGTTGACCCTGTAATTTCACTTCTAAAAATCTACACTTTCCAAAAACATGTAAAATATGCAGAGAGGTTTTTATTACGGTTATTTATGATAATGAAAAATTGGAAACCACCTAAGTGTCAAAGAAAACATGGCCAAGTAAAATATGGTATTAAAAGAGTAAATCCTCATCACAAGGAAAAAAAGTTTTTTCTATCTATATGAGATGATGGATGTTCAATAACTTACGGTGATAATCATTTCATGATGCATTTAAGTCAAATCATTATGTTGTACACTTTAAATTTATACAGTGCTGTATGTCAATTATATCTCAATAAAACTGGAAGGAAAAAAATATATGGTACGCCCAGGATAGACTATTAACCCAGTAAAAATAACAGTTATGAAGTCGTATCATAAATGCATGTGTCAAAATAGAAAAATGCTGATGCTACAATGTTAAGGGGGAAAAGATGAAACAAAATTCTATGTTCAGTGTAGTGGGTGTCCTGAAGACTCAGGCATAAGAAAACTGCCATGCTCTCCATTGGATGGAACACAGGCATGACTCAGTCCCTTGCCACCTAGGAGTACCCTTCATGTCCACAAGTCTGCTGCATATTAAAATGACAATTCCTTTAAGAAAGATTCTGTGGGAGTTCCCTGGTGGCCTAGTGGCTAGAATTCTGGGCTTTCACTGCCATGGCCAGGGTTCAGTCCCTGGTCGGGGAACTGAGATCCTACAAGCTGCATGGCCAAAAAGAAAAAAGAAAACAACAAGGTCTACTGTATAGCACAGAGAACTATATTCAGTGTCCTGTGATAAACCATAGTGGAAAAGAATATTAAAAAAAAAATGTATATATAAAACACCCACCCACACACACAAAAGAAATATTCTGCAATGCTGTGATCTTTATGTTTTAGTGCAACAAGTATATATGAGGTTTTTATGTTATTTCCTTGCAGCTGTTATATATTGCTTCATAACTCTATTTGGTTTTTTCATGTGTACATTTAGGTTTTCCAGCTAGGTTGTAAGTTCCTTAAGGGTAGAACCCATATTTTCCATGTATTTTGGCACCTATAATAGGCCTGGGCATACAATAGGCAATTAATAATACTTTTTAACTATCTAGTGAATCACTGAATGGTTGGTACACTTCATTTTCCTCACCAGCGAAAGTTACATAATAGAGGGAGGGGGTGTCAGGTAGAGTCAATTTCTGAATTTTACCTACCATGTAGCATTTCAATAAGAGAGAGGCCAAAAGTCTGCTGGACTGTACTGAGTCTTAGCTTGCCGTTGCAGAGAAGCACAGCTCTTTTTTCTACAACAGGACCTAAAAAATAAGATTTCTTCAAATATAAAAATAAAAGTTGTTAAACTGATTACAGAAGCAACGGAGTTAACATTTCCTAAGAATAGAATGTGTAGTTTTAAAAATTCCTATTACCGCTATCAACTAAACTTCAGCTTTAAAAATAAGGAGCTTTTTGCTGCATCATTTAACACAACTAAAGAATCAGACAAAACACAACCCCTAATTTCCTTTTGCTCTGTTCTTCCCCAGCGTTATGTCCTTATTGCTAGGAACTGGCTTTCCTAGGACGTGACTAATAACACTATAGGATGATGGTTGGCAGCCTGAGAGATAAAATCTGATGGTGAGGAACAACTGCTTGGCTGTTGTAGAAACAGGTGTACCTTGGAGATACCGCAGGTGTGGTTCCAGACCACTGCAATAAAGCTAGTATCACAATAAAGTGAGCCACATGAAAGTTTTTGGTTTCCTAATGCATATTCTATAGTCCATTTAAGTGTGCAGATGCATATGTCTAATAAAATAATGTACATACCTTAACTTAAAAATGCTTTATTGCTAAAAAATGCTATCATCTGACAATGTAGGGTTGCCAAAAACCTTCAATCTGTAAAAAACACAATCTCTCTGAAGTGCAATAAGACTAGGTATGCCTGTATAACTAAGAAGTTTTACGTTTTCTTTATTGGGGAAAAAATGCCAAGAAAGACTGCCCTAAGTCGTGGAGTAGCAGAGGATTTGCATAAGTAAAATAAACAAACTGTGGTAAAAATTCACTTAGCTTAGAAAAATAACAGTGATTTTTAAATTTTAAAAAGTTATATTAAAAATTAATGCATCTTTGAAAATGTTTGCAAATATCCATACAGAAAGAAAATATAGAACAATTATAGCTCTATTTTAAGACACATCAAGTCCAAAGGTATATTCATAGAACATAGAATAAAAAATGTAACTTCTAATTCTATATTATGAGACAATATCTTCATGTAAGCATTTCTTAAAGTTTTATAAGTTATGTGTCTAACTTATTTTCTTGTTAAAGTTATCACTACTCATTTCTGACTACTAAGAAAAATAATTTCAACAATAAAAGGTAAACTGTACTCCATTTTTGATACGATGAACAGCTCAAAAGATGTATGTCTACTATGTAATAACATTTTAAAAGATAGCACATGAATAAACTGTAAGGGCCATAAGCAACTAATCATTCATCTTAACTCTTATGAAATGTTGCTTCTGATATTATAGGGGGAAAAACTCTTCATTGCTTTTATTTTGTTTTTCTTTTCTCATTAAAAAAGAAATATATGCTCAACATAAAGAAAACAGAAATTTGTAATGCAGAAAGTCAAGTCCCCAAAATTCTACCTCCAGAAGTACTTACTGATAACAGCTTGGCTGAACTAGCTCATTATAAACGGAGAAAAGGAAGAATTGAAAGGCAAAAAACACATTTCTTTTTACTTAAAAAAATGCATTTACAAATATAAATATTTGTAAAAAAGTATATATTGTTTGATAAAATAATCTATTTAGGGACTTCCCTGGTGGTGCAGTAGTTAAGAATCCACCTGCCAATGCAGGCGACACGGGCTTAAGCCCTGGTCCGAGAAGATCCCACATGCCGCGGAGCAACTAAGCCCGTGCGCCACAACTACTGAGCTCGCATGCCACAACTACTGAAGCCTGTGCACCTAGAGCCCGTGCTCTGCAACGAGAAGCCGCCACAATGAGAAGCCCGAGCACCGCAACAAAGAGTAGCCCCTGCTCGCCGCAACAAGAGAAAGCCTGTGTGCAGTAATGAAGACCCAACGCAGCCAAAAATAAATAAATAATCTATTTAAAGAAAAATAAAATCAAACAATTAGACATTATATCTTTTAGATCGACAAAGGTTTTAGAAAATGCATAGAAAAAAATGGAATAAATACTTCCATTACTAACTATACCTGTGGTTTTCTCTACGGGTTTGGTTATGAAGAATTTTTACTTTCAACATTAAATATTCTTGGGAATTCCCTGTGGTCCAGTGATTAGGACTCTGCGCTTTCACTGCTGAAAGCCCAGGTTCGATCCCTGGTTGGGGAACTAAGATCCCACAAGCCACACAGGGTGGCCAAAAAACCCAATAAACAAACATTAAATATGCTTATATTAAAAAACCAATAAACATTAAATATACTTAAATATGCTTATATTGGTTAAATTTTTTCTTCAATGAGCATACATTACTTTTGTAATTAGGAAAAAAAATACTGTGCATCTGTTAAAAAAATTTAAAAAGCTGTGTGCTGACAGAGTTCTTGAGACTATGTAACTAAATGGAAAAAGATGCAGAACATTGTATATAGTACCTTACCTTTTGTGTAACAAAAGGAAAAATAAAAATAAATAGTAAGATCTGCTAATATCTGAATAAAGTAATAAAAATAAAAATGGTTACCTATATGAGGTGAAGGGAACAAGCTGAACAAGGATGGGGTGAAACTAAGACTTCTCAGTATATACCTTTCTATTGCAAGAATGTTTTGTTTTTTAAAGCAAGTAAATGAACTGCCTATTCAAAATGAGAAATAAAAAGGGAAAAAAGAAAAAATATTTGAAAAGTCATGGAAGGAAAAAAAAAATCCAAACTAGATTTCACACTTATAAAGTACTATAATTTTTAAAAATAAAAAATCTGTTTATTGAAAATACACTGAAAACTTCATGTAGTTAATAAAGCCATTTAAATATTTTGGCTGAAGACAATGTGGGAAAAATCCTCTTCAAAAATCTAGGATTGGGATGTTAAATGTTTATAAATATTTGTTTCAATTAGCTTTGGTACATAATATAACTAAGATCACTAATGTGCTTGTGAAATTAATTAAAAAATTTTTTTTATATCAGTGACTTAACTGATTTTTAACTGATTTATTTGTGATTTAACCGGTTTGGGGGACAATTTAGGAATTTGAATAAGAAGTAGGTATTAGATGATATTAAGTAATGTTAATGTTATCAAGTATGGTAATGGTACAGTGATAATTAAAGAAAATGTGCTTACACTTTAGAACAACATCCCAAAATACTTATGGGTGAAACACCATGATGCCTCTACTTAGAAAAATATTTTAGGAAACAAGAAAAGGAAGCAATTATGGTAAAATGTTAACAACCATTAAACCAGGTGATAGATATAGATAGGGTTTCATTAGGTATTCTTTCTATATGTTTACAATTTTTTCATAATTAAAAATATATTTTATGTGTTTGAAATTTTTTATACTAAAAAAATTTTAGGGCTCCCCTGGTGGCGCAGTGGTTGAGAGTCCGCCTGCCGATGCAGGGGACACGGGTTTGTGCCCCGGTCCGGGAAGATCCCACATGCCGCGGAGCGGCTAGGCCCGTGAGCCATGGCCGCTGAGCCTGTGCGTCCGGAGGCTGTGCTCTGCAACGGGAGAGGCCACAGCAGTGAGAGGCCCATGTACCGCAAAAAAATAAAAAATAAAAAAAATAATGTAAAAACAATATAGTAAAATAATTCAAGAAAATCTAGACTATTACATATATATCAATTTCTATAATATAAAAAAAACTCTTTTAAACTGATAACTCAATAGGAAAAAATGAGCAAAACGCAATTCACATTCAGTTGGCCAAAAAACATGACAACATACTCAAATTCACTAATAGTAAAGGAAATACAAATTAATAAAAGTGAAATACCACTTTGCACTCATCAGATTGGTAAGGAAGTGAGGAAAAGGACAGTCTCATTGGTCGCTGATGGACATGTGATGATGCACTGTTTAGTAAAAAATCTTTGAAAGGCAATCTGTCAACTCTATTAAAAGTAGAAGCATATATATATGTGTGTATATATATACTCTTCAAACTTGCACTTCCACTTCTGGGAACCAAGCCAACAGAAATAAAAGTATGAATACAAATAGATACATATGAGAATACTATTGCAGCACCATTTGGAGTGCCTAAGAACTGAAAACAAAGTGAATGTCCATCAGCAAGGGAAAGGCTGAATAAACAGCATACTCCCAGCATGAAGTAAAGAATGCACCATACGACCCCATTTTTGTAAAACAATGACAAAGTCACCACCAACACCCCCCGCACCTATATACCTACGTATACAAAGACCTCTGTAAGATTATATGAGCGTGAAGTAAAATATGAAAGGATCCACATTAAGCTGCTAGTTAAAGTGGGTTACAGGGAGGAGGAGCAGGGCCAAGTGTGACGGGAAAGGAAAGTGTTCATGATAAAAACGGATATGGTATGATCCCACTATATAATATTTTATGTTGGCGTATACAGGCATAAACAGATGCATTAAAAATTTTTAATGACTATAACCTCTCTTTTAACAGCATATTATAAGATGCTGTTATAATCTTATGCTGTTATGCTATTATAAGCTCTCTTATAAATAGAAGAGTGTCTGCAATTGCATAAGGAAAAGGTTTTCGCAATGAAACAGCATGAATTAAAAAAATTTTTTTCTAAACATAGCGTGCCAGAATGAGCGCAATCATTCATGTTTTCACACCATGCACATGATAAAATCACGGTGTATACTGGTATGTGTGCCCATCCAACCAACCTGGAAAGGTATAACAACTTGCCTGAATATAACATGTCCAGATCAGTGAAGTTCAACTAGAATACTACTTCCTCATTAATAAATTTCTCTTGCAGTACCTACTGGCTGCAGGAGCCAGTGGCAGCTCCTCAAAGGAGAAGTTACCTGGCAAGTGATGTGAACATAAGGCACATCCTGAGAGAGTGGGTACACTGGAGAGGATTTCTTTCCATTATGTAGAAAGTCTGTGAGTTCAGAAAGACGCTGCTGCACTTCAATCAGGTTCCTAGATAAAATTTCCAGTATCTTAGATAGCTGATAATTTTCCTTTTCCACTTGTAAGTTAGGAGATCCCGCGGTACTGCTGTGGTCTGGTGTGCCGCTGGGTCCGGGCAGTGTTACCGACTGGTTAACAGGCCCGGCATCTAGAGTTTCTAGGGCTGTGGAGCCATCACAGATACTGGATGGAGGACTTCTGATTTCTTGAATAAGGGTTCTTCCAGGCCTTCCACTTTGACTGCTGCTATTAGCTGTTAACAAGAGCCCTCCGTTTTGGTGACAAAAATCTGGGGAAAGACTTTCAATTAGCTTTTTTCTATTTGCTTTATTTAACAGAGTACTGAAAGCAGAGTGACCACTCTGGTTTTCACTCAGTGTCACTGGAGAGTCTTCTTCCAACATAACTTCTCTAACAATCAAACGAATCATATACTGATCAGACTTTGAAGAAAGAAGAAATGCTGAATCAGTGGATTTCTGTTTTCCTATCAAAATTAACAATAATTTATCTGTCAAGAAACATATGCCTTTTGGTCTTTCATTACTCTCTAACTGAATTTGCTGGATGTTTGGCATAAATGATGGAATGACAGAATAGATAAAAATTATATTACACGTATTGGAAGCCACTGCGACTACCTGTGCTTTAAGATTAAACGCCATTAGATCAGGAACCAGAATGCCCGGGATGGTGACTTTTCTGTTCTGGGTAACCTCCTTCTCAAAGGTCAAGAGGACCAAGTGTGAAGAATCCAGGCCAGTTCCTGTCAAGTAGTCCTTTTTTCTTAGACAAATAAGAGAACTAGCCTCAGATTTAGATCTATCAAAGTGTATATGAGTTAGATCCAGAGGATCAGAAAAGGATGAAGAAAAGGGAGAAACTGGTGTTTCAGAATTTGTTTCAGAGGAAACTTCGTCAATAACTGGTAAAGTATATAGACAAGTGCCTTCACTACTAGGGGGAACATCAAAGGTTCCAGATGCATTTAAGCCACAAATCTTATCTAGTGGAAGCTCAGTGGCTATAGCGACCTGTGAGTCCACAGTGGCTCCGACTGAGCGCACGTAGCTGGCCACATCAAACACTGGGCAGAAGGAGCACCTGTGAAGAGTCTTCTGAGCACTGTCCCAAATATAAGAATGCACGCTGCTGCCTACTGCCACCACCAGCCTCTGGCCATCCTGGGTCCAACATGCACAGTGAATGAGGCCTTGGGTGCTGATGTCCACTTTGACCTGGGAACTGTCCCAGTGAACATTATGGAAAACGGAGACATCCTGTGCAGTCAACACAGTCAGGACAGCACTTTTTGGGTGCCACACACAGCCCTGGGGAAGGACAGGGAGTGACTGTCTAATCTCACAGGTCTGAGACATCAGCCATTTGCTTGTCTCCGTAGTGCTAGGACACAGCTGCCACACAATGACATGCTTCTTGTGCTGCACAGCGAGCAGAGCAGGTGTGTCAGCTGTACCAGGTGGGGCCCAGGACACCCCATACACATGTTCAAATTGTCCAATGACCGCTGAGTCCCCAAACTTGGCCTCTCCACCGTGAAGGTGTAAATCGGTCAGGACTACCTGATTCCCATCAGTCCAGGCAAGGCCGTGAATTGGGTGTATTGCTTGATACAACGCATTCAGTCCAGTCCTGAGAAGTTTTCCTCTTCCCAACTCCATCCTTTCTGATAAAGGTTATCTGAAATAATTAGGAAGTTATACCATAAGAATACAGTCAGACAAATTCAGGATGTAGTACGTTCTACAAGACAACTGGCTTAGCCCTTTCACAGGTCATTATTGTGAGAGGATAAAAGGATGGGAGGAATTTGACAGATTAAAAGACTGCCTGGCAGTGCTGAGAAATTATTTTTCCTGCAAAATAAGGTCAAACTTTTGAAACCTAATGAATAAAATGTTTTAGTAAAATTTTAATAATGGGGATGAAATTTCAGATTTTGTTATTGTTCCACAGGTTCATTCTATGACTGCCTCTGTAGAATACTGGTTTGTTTTTTTAATTTTTTAAAATTCATTTTATTTATTTAGGCTGCATTGGGTCTTTGTTGCTGCGCGTGGGCCCTCTCTAGCTGTGGCGAGCGGGGGCCGCCCCTCATTGCGGTGCACAGGCTTCTTCTCATTGTGGTGGCTTTTCTTGCTGTGGAGCACGGGCTCTAGGTGCATGGGCTTCAGTAGTTGTGGCATGTGGGCTCAGTAGTTGTGGCTTGCGGGCTCTAGAGCACAGGTTCAGTAGTTGTGGCACATGCGCTTAGCTGCTCCGTGGCATGTGGGATCTTCCCGGACGAGGGATCAAACCTGTGTCCCCTGCATCAGCAGGTGGATTCTCAACCACTGTGCCACAAGGGAAGCCATACTGGTTTTTAACAGTTGGTGATTTATGCAGCCAAACGTATATTTGGGGCACCTCTAGTTCAAACTTCCTTGATCACAGAACTGGGATACTAAAAATCAGCAATACAGGCAAAATAGTAACGCTTATGGTAGCAGTTTTTGGTTCAAAATTCTGAGCCACTCATAGGAAATCAGGTAAACAAAAAATGCTTACTAACCCTGTGTCTCTTTAAGTTACTGTAATCACAGTTTTTTACTGTAGCCTCACTATGATACTATGATGAATTAGAAAGAGCCAATAAAATATGCAAGATGCACATAAGGCCAGAAATGAGTCAACTCATCACGGAGTTGATCAATACTATAGATGGCTGCCTCTAGTCCTTCTGTAAACAGAGTATGTAACAATTACATATATAATAAGATCATAAGTGTGCATAAAGATTAAAATCTTGTAAAGTTAAATGTCAAAACCTAATTACAAAATGCATCATATTATTTGAAAGAGTAATAATTTTTATTGCAATTAAGGATCCAAGATATTTTAAAAGACCCTCATTTTTAAGGCTTTCAAATAACTTTATTTCATGTATATTTTTCTTTTAGATTGCTTACATCTGACTCTTGTCAGTATGCTTTATTTCATTTCCTTCCTAACACTGAAGGGAAAGCAAAAGGCAACACTTAAACTCCCGTTTGTCACCAGTTTAAAATATGGTAGAGCCTTACTAACTTCCATCAATTTCGATGGTAAAATTTTGGGGTTAGCCTTTCTGTGAAATGTGAGACATGTCAAAACTGAGGAAATCAGGATGACATTGTTATTGAATATGAAAAAACAGACCATATTCTATAAACACACCCAGATACTACCTGAATTTGCTGGGCAAATTAGAAGGAAAGGAAGGGAATAAACATGTCCAGTATGTGCCACACATGGTGCTGGTCACCTAGAATCCGATACAACCCTTGTAACAGTCCTGTGAGGGTAGCACTGTTATTCTTAGGTGAGAGACAACAGATCTGAAGCTCTAAAAAGTTAAGAAACTTGCCCTTCATATCTTATAACAAAACACCTTCCAGATAGATTAAAGATCCAAATGTGCAAAACAAAAATTAAGAGATTTAAAAGAAAGACTTTTTACACTACTATAGAAATACTCAAACATGTATATGTATGTGTATAAGGATTTACTATATCATTTTTTGTAACAGAAAAACCTAAATGTACATCAACATGGAAATACATAAAATAAGGAAGCTCCATGAGTAGTGATATGGAAAAATCCCTCCCCCAAAAAAGCAGTGAAATTCACAAGATAACATGTTTAGTAAGCTACTATTTATGAAAAAAAAATCCACCTCTATATGTCCATATACATGTTTGTATATATTTACATAAAGATGCAGAAAAAGATCAGAAATAACACATACCAAACTGTTCACAGTACATACTGAGATGGAGTGAGGTGGCAGAAGAGAGAAGGTGGGACCCTCTTTACTTATTTCTGTATTTTTTGGAAAGACTGTTTTTATAATAAGTATATATTCAAATAGCCCTTTTCTAATTGAAAAAACAAACTAAAGATTCAAATGTACAAAATACTTAATTTACAAAAAGTTCTTGGGACTTCCCTGGTGGCAAAGTGGTTAAGAATCTGCCTGCCAGTACAGGGGCCGTGGGTTCGAGCCCTGGTCCGGGAAGATCCCACACGCTGGGGAGCAACTAAGCCCGTGCCTCACAACTACTAAGCCTGTGCTCTAGAGCCCGCGAGCCACAACTACTGAGACCACGTGCCACAACTACTGAAGCTTGCGTGCCTAGAGACTGTGCTCTGCAACAAGAGAAGTCACCACAATGAGATGCCCACGCACAGCAACAAAGAGTAGCCCTTGCTCGCTGCAATTAGGGAAAGCCCCTGCACAGCAATGAAGACCCAATGCAGCCAAAAATAAATAAATAAATAAATAAGTAAAAAGTTCTTTTAAGCCAGTTAAAACGACAAAATTTTAAGTGGCCAAAGAATATCAACAGGCAATTTACAAAACAATTATGATGATCAATAAACATATTCTAAATGATGTTTAATCTTATTAGTTATCAAAGAATTGTCTAAACTTGCAGTGTCCATTTCTTCACCACTCATTCTCTTCTTAACCCACCCCAAATTGACTCCATTCCCAACTCTTCTCCAAAACAACTCTCACCAACCCACCACTGCTATCCACGTCACTGAATCCGATGGACATTTTTCAACCTTGTTTTATTGTACTTAGTAAATGTCAAAGACAGAACTTGAGAAGCTGCCTTCAGACCCTAAATCCAAAGAAATGTATTCTTCACCAAACTGGAGGATTTGCTTTTAACTTATCTGCAAATTTTTTCTCATTCCTCTTTGCTAGCTTCATCCCTACTCTTAGAATCTTTTACTAAGAGGGAATGGTCTGTTATACTTTTTTTTTTTTTTTCTGTTATACTTCTTACATATGAGGTCAGGTTAAGTGGTTCTACAGTGGCTTGCTAAATGGAAAAATATGTCTTCTGACATTACTAATGAAGAAAACTGCCATCTCAAACCCATTGGTCTTGTATAATATATGTTTTTCCCTAATACCTACTTATGCACTTTAAAAAAAAAAGACTTTCATTGATAAATAATGCATGATACATTTTCCTGGAAGAGAAAATTCCTAACGGGCCAGTTACATCAAAAGCAATTTATATGATATGTTTTAGGCCACCCAAGTCAGTCTAATGTCATTGAGGATGTGTATGGCTAGGGTTAGCACAGCATAAGGACTTGTAAATAAAGGAAAAACAAACTTGACAATAAAGTTACTGAGATGTTTTAGAAGAATTAATTTTAATATTTTCATCTTTACTAACAAGAAGAAATTTGGTAAAAAACTAAAAATAGAGTTACCATATGATCCTGCAATCCCACTCCTGGGCATATATCCAAAGAAAACTCTAATTCAAAAGGATACATGCAACTCAATGTTCACTGCAGCACTATTTACAATAGCCAAGATGTGGAAGCAACGTAAATGCCCGACAGATGAATGGATAAAGATGTGGTACATATATACAATGGAGTATTAGCCATAAAAAAGAATGAAATAATGCCTCTGCAACAATATGGATGGACCTAGAGATTATCATACTAAGTAAGGTAAGCGAGACAGAAAATGACAAATATATGATATCACTTATATGTGGAATCTAAAAAAAAAAAGATAGAAATGAATTTATCTACAAAACAGAAATAGACCCACAGATACAGAAACTTATGGTTACCAAAGGGGAAAGGATGGGGTGTGGAGTGTGGGGTGGGGTTTAAATTAGGAGGTTGGGATTAACATATATATACTACTATATATACTATATATATTGATGTAAGATGTTATGGAAGGGATTCCCTGGTGGCGCAGTGGTTAAGAATCCACCTGCCCACGTAGGGGACACGGGTTCAACCCCTGGTCCGGGAAGGTCCCACATGCCGCGGAGCAACTGTGCCCGTGCGCCACAACTACTAAGCCTGCGCTCTAAAGCCCGCGAGCCAAAACTCCTGAGAACACGTGCCACAACTACTTAAGCCCCGCACGCCTAGAGCCCGTGCTCCGCAACAAGAGAAGCCACCACAATGAGAAACCCGCGCACCGCAACGAAGAGTAGCCCCCACTCGCCACAACTAGAGAAAGCCCACGCGCAGCAACAAAGAACCTACACAGCCAAGAAAAAAAAAAGATGTTATGGAAAAACCCGAACGTTTTGGCCAACCCAATAAAATAGATAACCAACAAGGACCTACTGTGTAGCACAGGGAACTATATATTCTGTAATAACCTATAAAGGAAAAGAATCTGAAAAAATATATATATATATAATATATATATATATATATATATATACACTGAATCACTGTGCTGTACACCTGAAACTAACACAACATTGTAAATCAAATATACTTCAATAAAATTAAATTAAAAAATAAAAATTATGAAAAATTTCCTCAAAAACCCAATGATAATTACAAAAATCTCTTCCAATCCCTTCTACTCCCATTATTAGTCAGGGTCCTGACCACCTCTTCCTTTGTAGTAGGGTAGGACAAGAAGTCCTCTTCATTTCAGTCTCTTCTTTCCCACAGAGCCTGGACTCTGTGTGTTGGGTAGAATTATCTTGAGAAAAGTCACAGCTCTGGTAATTTTGCATTTGTGCTCAAGTACCTTTGATGAGTCTCCACAGTCTGTGTATATAAAAGTTCTTCCAAAATGTTTAAGCAAAGCATTGAAGGCCTTTAATTATCTTATATTGCTATACCTTTCCAACCTTATCTCCCTGATCATAAAGGCCCTGCTGAATAATTTGGAATTTAGAGGAACCAGCACACATTCATGCAACAATGTGCAGAATGGACCTGAGAAACTAGGAAGCTGACAAGGTTAATAATGGGCCATGGAATAGTTTGAATGTCAGGATGAGAAAGTGAGCCAAGTTTGTAGCTACCTCAGTAGAGAAAGAGGGCCAGATTCAAGCGATATTTCTAAGGCAGATAAAATTGATATCAAGTAGGGTAAGTGGTGAGGAAGAAAGGAGAATTAAAGATAACATGCAAATTTTTAGCTTGGGAAATTGCTGAACCATTAATCAGAGATAAAGAAGACAGAGAATGCTTTAAAGGTAAGAACAGTGTGTAGTGTGTGATAAGCTTAGTATTAGATGTGCTTCATTTAAGATGTTTATAGGGTAGCACTGCACCTCAGGCAGTCAGAGGTAAGGATTTGGGAGTCACTGTTATAGAGTTGGTAGTTAAAAGATCAGAGAGCCAAGAGGACAAAGGGTGAAATGACCTTCTGGTGCTCCCCAATTATTTTGTATGCTTTAAAATATTTACAATTTGCCTGAAGCTAAGTGTATACCTGTTGGTCTCTCAACCCTCAGACTATAAGATTTCTCAAATCAGGAGCCCTGGTTGTTTTAGGAAGAGAAAATCTGACTATATTAATTCAGGGGAGAGGTGGTCAGAACGAGGATCTGGTGCTCAGTCTATGGCCATTTAATTCTTCTGTTTTTAATCTTCTTTAAAGACAACTTATAGTGAGAATCAAGGGGCTCAGGTGAAATGGAGCACTTCCAGTAGGTTTAAACAGTTATATACTCCCCAACTTGTTTTTCTAAATTTATTGTGTTTTCACTATAAAATAATTCCAAGTTCTTTACACTTATTAATTTTTTTTGTTTTATTTATTTGGCTGCATTGTGTATTCGTTGCTGTACACAGGCTTTCTTTAGTTGCGGCTAGCAGGGGCTACTCTTTGTTGTGATGTGCGGGCTTCTCATTGTGGTAGCTTCTCTTGTTGCGGAGCACGGGCTCTAGGCGCGCGGGCTTCAGTAGTTGTGGCTTGCAGTCTCTAAAGCGCAGGCTCAGTAGTTGTGGTGCACGGGCTTAGTTGCTCCGCAGCATGTGGGATCTTCCCGGACCAGGGATCGAACCTGTGTCCCCTGCATTGGCAGGTGGATTCTTAACCACTGCGCCATCAGGGAAGCCCTTATTATTGTTTTAAATTAACATACAAGAAAGGTCAAAAGGACCTAGAGACTGTCATACTGAGTGAAGTAAGTCAGACAGAGAAAGACAAATCCCCATATGATATTGCTTATATGTTGGATCTTAAAAAATGGTACAAATGAACTTATTTACAAAACAGAAATAGAGTCACAGATGTAGAAAACAAACATGGTTACCAGGGAGGAAAGGGGGGAGGGGAAGGGATAAATTGGGAGATTGGGATTGACATATACACACTACCATGTATAAAATAGATAACTAATAAGGATTTACTGTATAGCACAGGGAACTCTACTCAGTACTCTGTAATGACCTATATGGGAAAAGAATCTAAAAAAAGAGCGGATACATGTTATGTGTATAACATGCATCTTGCTGTACAGCAGAAACTAACACAACATTTTAAATCAAGTACACTCCAATAAAAATTTTTTAAAAAGGTCAAAAGGTAAATTCACACACAAAAAAACATTCATCCAAAGAAAATTATGACTACATCCCTCCAGATATTTTTCTATGCAGTTTGGGTTGAACTTTTTCAATCATACTGTACAATTACATATCACGATCTTTTCACTTTACATTATATATTAGGATTTCCCCATGTTATTTAAAGACTTTATAAATTATTTTTAGAAGCCACTTAATATTCACTTTTCCTTACTGTTGGGGAAGTTCCGTAATTTTTCCTTACTGGTGAGATACCTGGTTAGAGCCAACTTTATCCTTTTATAAATAACGCTGGGATAAAGGTGTTTATGCATAAAGCATGTTTTTCATTTTGAATGGCTTCCTTAGGATATATTCCCAGAAGTTTCACTCGTGAGTTACAGGGAATATACTCTCTGGTTTAAACCCACCCGCTGCTCGTCCGCATCCGCCAGCCCTCGCACGCGGCCCCCCACCATTCTCTCCATCCTCTCCGCACATGTGACACTTCCTCTTCTCCCCCCTTCCCCAAAGTGCCTGTCCTTCCACCTCTCTCCCCGCCCACCTACAGCCTCCCCACAACAGCCAGGCCGGGAAGCAGTGGAGACAAAAATACCTTTGGTCTCACTGCCCCACCGAAAATCAGTCTCCCCTGGGCCGCACCTGCTCACAGACGGCGGATCCGAAGCCCTGAGCGGGGACCGGAAGCATCGGCTCCCAGGCCCCTGATAGGTGAGCGGTGGCTGGGCAAGCTCGGCAATGACCCTTGCCTATTGGCTATTGCTTGTGTCCCGTTATGAGACGGTCTTTCCCATTGGCCAATAAGCTCGGGCTTTGCCGCACGGACCTCTGGGAGTTGTATTCCCCGTGAAACGCCACCGAAGGTAAGCCTGCTACAATTTCTCCCTTGAAAGGTATAGCGCCTTCCCCCATTTCTCATCGGTTCTCTTAGTCTAAGAAGGAGTCCGGGAGCCCTAAAGTCAACACGGCTTCTTAACCTTTTTAGGGGTGCGGGGGTTGTTGGGGGAAGGAGTCGAGGACCTCTAAAATAAGATAAAATCTCCTCAGAAAAATGTTCTTTTCCGTACACAAAATACTGAAGCCGTTCCATGGACCTGTGCTAATTACAAACCGTTATTCTACACTTACCCCCAAAGTGCCTGACCATGGCCACAGTTCAAGAAGCTAGTGCTTCACTAGGCTTAAGACCGGCTATACCCCTGGGAGACTCTGGGCCACGCCTTGGGGCCGCCCATGGGGAATTTCAGATCCTGACCCTCACAGTACAGTTGAGCATCATGTTTCTTGAACACACAGCCAGCCCTCCTTCAGCGATGCTGGTAACCTGAAGTTTCTGCCCCGACCATCTGGGAGACAAGGAGAACACCTCTAGGGCCCACTCTTCTTTGCTCAGGCTTTTCTCCCCATGCCTGTCTTCCAGCACCATAGCTGGAAGAATCATACCTTCATATCAATTTTTGCAACAATGCATGAAGAATGAGAAAAAGAGAGAGAAAGTCCCATTCATTTTTCAAACAAATGTTACCTTCTCCAAAAAATACCTTTCCAGATTCTTATGTCTCCTTTGGGTGGAGGTGAAGGGTCTGGTAGAACTCATTCATTCATTCATTTATCCCACAACTTAAATCACTCCATGCCGTAACTGTTTGTGTCCCTGCCCATCACAGATTCAGTTCCTCTAGGACAGCAATTCTGTCTTAATTCAGCCGGTATCCCCAGGGCACAGTTCTCTGCCTTGAAAGGTGGGAGTCCACCTGTGCGTACGTCAGAACTGCGCAGGATGGAGAACAGTGGTTAAGGGGGGGTGGGGTAGAGTCAGTAATTACTGGCTTCTCCTCCACCCCCCGCCCCCGCCCCTCAGCTTGCCCCTGCAGATTCGGACAGCCTAGCTGGGGTGGGTACCTCTCTGGTGCTTCCATGACGCTCTGAACGCTATGGCAGTGAACGCAGTTAATGAAAGTGTTGGTTTAGTTGCCGGCCTTCTCCCCCAAGTCTGTGAGACCGAGTTGACCGGCCCTCCTCACCCCAGCTTAACACAGAGTAGGTGCAAGATAAATATGTGTTGAACGGATGGATGGATGAATGGATGGATAGATGGGTGGGTGGATGCGCACGAGTGTCTGCATGCCTCCCGCAACAGCCTGGTCAAGCTCCCGAGCAGCCGCGTCAGGGTCCCTTCCCCCGAGCCCCGCCCCGGTCGACCCCACCTTTCCGCGCCGCTCCGCCCCGCCGCCCCCTTCCCGGTGGCCCCTCCCCGCGCAGGTCCCGACTCCAGCCGCACCTCCTCCGACTCTGCAGTGGCGGCGGGGTGGCGAGCCGGAGCGCCAGCGGGCCAGGGCCGGAGCCGGGGTCGGGGAAACAGCGGGGACCCTCGGAGGCGGGGCCAGTGGGACCGCGATGGGCGTGGAGATCGAGACCATCTCCCCGGGAGACGGTACCGGGTGGCGGAGCCGGGGGAGGAGGAGGGGTCTCGGGGCGGAGCCCGGCGGGCGGGGGTCCGATTCCGAGGTGGCGCGGAGGGTGCTGAACAGGGAGAGCTGGCCTAGGATGGGGGAGGCGGGAGAAGACCCTAGATGGGACTGTTGGATGTCTAGCACACATCCTTCGCCATCCCCTTACGCGCCTGCTCACCTAGAGGAACGAAGGCGGCGGCTGGGAGGCTGGGGTCTGCGGCCCGCCACCGCCCCGGGGGCCTCGGGCTGCCGCTGCCCGCGACTGGAACCGCTCGATTATCCGCTACTCCTGATTTCCTAGGGCCGTTTTTTAGCTCCGCTTTCCCTGCCCTGCTGGTTGAGCTCTGGAAACACGGGAAAGGACATGCTTTGGGGTCTCTTCTGCTCGGGGCAGCCCCCTTCTAACGCGCCCGCCTCCCGGCCTCTGGTTGGGCGGCCGCCTGCGATCTGGGCGTTGAGACGCTGTAGGGACCGACCCAGTCTGGGAATGATGGAGCGCTTCTTCCACTGCTTCTGCATCTTGCTTTATCCTCCCTGTCCCACTCAGTCTCTCCGGCCATCCTGTCCACTCCCATGGCTTTCATTATGGGCTGCAAACCGATGGTCTCCAAACTTAAGCCTCCAGCCCAGGCCTCCAATCTGAGTTCCAGGTGGTCCATTTATCCAGCTGCTGCTCAGCCTCTATCTGCACATCCCACGGATCCCTCAAAGTCAGCAAGTCCAAAACAGGACTCATGCTCCTGGTCTCCCCCACTCCCTAGCACTCCTCCGTGTTCCCTTGTTTCCTGCCTCAGGATTGGCACCAGTCACTTTCCCAAGCCAGACATTACAGGCATCACCCTTCTGTAATTGAGTTTGGATGTGCCAGGAGTAGCTATTTCTTTATTTCTTAAACCAACCTTAATTCAGACTGGAGCCCTCATTTCTGCAGGATTTGACAGGCAAACTGCATGTCAGACATTATTGACACTCCCCCACCCCCGGGAAATTGGAGGGACTCTTGGTTCTTGGCCACCCTCCTTATTGAAAAGCAGTGGTCCCTAGAAGTCCCAGCCACAACCTTGGATCACCCATGGGCTGCAGGCTTCTTTTTCCATGCTGGGAACCATGGTGCTGTGCCCCAGGAAGCATCTCCCTGAGGCCTTTTTATCCCCCGGGGCACTGCCATAGAGTTCTGCCAGCGGCCTCCAGGCCTCTTCTCCTTTCCCTGGTTCAAAGAAGCCTTTAGAGTTTTCTCTCCTTATCCTCCCTCCCTGGCTAGACAAGGGGCATTTTCTCTTGAAGGGGGATCAGATTTTTAGGGAAAGCCTGGAGGAACTTTGGCCTTCTGCTTTTAGCTCAATCTAAACCCCTGAGTCAAGAAAGCACAAAAGGGCCAGCTACCATGCTATAACCCAGAGGGGGCAATGTACCAATTAATATTTCAATGACTACGCTGCAGTGCTGGGGATGCCTGCCTTGGTGGAGCCCACACCAAATCCTGCCAAGTTCTTCTGCTGAATATCTCTAAGGCTCCATCTCCTCAGCCCCTGCCCTAGTTCAGGCCAACATCATCTCTCACCTGGATTTATGCACAGTCTCTAAACTGGTCTCCCCACCTCCATTCTCACCTCCTGGCCTTCCATCTGGCCTCCCACCCCACCCCCACCATTTTCCCCACCACAGCCTGAGCACTCTTTAAAATGCATATTTGACCATGCCCCTCCCTAGGCATAAAACGTTTTAATTAATCTTACTTTTTCTCCAGGCAGACAGTGATACAGCCTCCTGTTACCTTCCATGCTAGAGCCTCATCTCTTACTACCAGTACCTACCCCCACCACCAACTTTTCCTCCGGCTTTATCGAGCTGTCTGCCAGTTGTTAAATATACCAGTCATTCTGCAAATATTTATTGAGCATATACTGTGGCTAGACCCTAGGATTACACAGCAGGGAACCAGACGGGCTCCCACTACTGCTCAATTTGAAGCCTTTGAACATGTGGTTCACTCTTCCCAAATTATCTCCCTTACTTCCTTGGTAAACTACTCATCTTTTAAGACCCAGTTTAACCATTATCTCCTCTCTGATACTTTCCCTGCTGCTCAGTGAGTCAGGTGCTCCCTCCCAAGGGCCCCCATCTAAATGTTGGCTCAGCTGTTAGCCCTCACAAGGCTTTAAATCCCACTCAAATTTATACCTCCAGTGCAGACTCTCCATCTGTCTACTTGTAGTACAAATTCACATGTCTAAGAGGCATCTTAAGATTGCCACCTGCACAAATCTGTTCCTCATCAGCCTTCCCCATCTCAGGAATCAGCTCCTCCATCCTAAATCATCTCCTCCAAACCTAAAACCCAAGCATCGTGGTTGTTTTCTCCTTCTCTCTCATCCTGGACCCCATCTCCATGCCATTAGCATGCCCTGTCAGCTCCAATTCCAAAGTATATTTCCAATCTATTTTACTCTCTTCTCTGCTGCCAACCACTTTAATTCAAGCCATCATTGATTTTCTGTCTGGATTATTGCAACAGGCGCCTAACTGTCCATCCTACACACAGCAGCCAGAATGATCTTATAAAATCTTAATTCAGATTATGTCATTCTCTTGCTTAAAACCTCCAGTGCCTTCCTGCTGCACTTAGAATCAAATCCGGCTCTGCAAGGCCCTGTGTGATCTGGCTCTTTCCCACTTGTCTCCACCTCCTTCCCTTCTTTCCAGTCGTCTAGGCTCCTTACTGTTTTGTAAATGCACTGATCCTTTTCTGCCTCACAGTTTGTGCACTTGCTGCTCCCTCTTCCTGCAGTGCTTTTCCCAGCGTATTGCTCATCCTTCAAGTCTCAGCTGAAATGTCATCTTCTCTGAAAGGCTGTCCTGGACCACCTATTCTAAAATGGCCTGTCCCACTGTATCTCTCTGTAATTTATCATTGTGTTTATTTAGAGAACTTATCACAATCTATATTGTCTTGTCTATCTGAGTATTGTTTGTCTCCCTCCATTAGAATGTAAACTCCAAAAGAGTAGGAATCTTGTCTGTATAATTCACTGGTGTATCCCGAGATCAGGCCCAGGCCTTGCACACAGCAGGTATTCAGTAAATAGTTGTGAATGATTGTGTTTATTCATCCTTGTGCACAGTCATCACCCTGCATTATAATCTATTATTTATGTGCCTGTTTCCCTAACCTCATTGTGAGTTCATAGATTGCTCTGTGTCTCTGGAATCTAGTCCAGGCCTGGCAGAGAGTAGGCTGTCAGAAAGGTTCGTGGAATGGACAAAGGAAAGTAAAAAGAGCAATCAAAGAAAGGAAAAGGACCAGGAGAGAGTGGAGTTGTGGAACCCAAGGAAATAAAGTTCAAATCAAGGCCAGAGAAGTAAAGTGACTAATCTGGTTCGTACAGAGCCAGAACTGGAACCATGGGCATCTCCATGGTATGGAGGGGAATGTGGGCCAGAGCTCTTGGTCACAATCACACCTGAAATGTCCCAGGCGGCTTTCTCCAATGTGCTGTTCATTCATCTATTCTCATGTCTCCTTGCAGGAAGGACATTCCCCAAGAAGGGCCAGACGTGTGTGGTGCACTACACAGGTAGGCTTCACTCCCTGAGCCCTCATCCAGACCTGCCCCTCCCCAGGCAGGTCTCTCCTCTGATACTCCTCTCCAGAGGTATCAGCTCCCCCAGACCAGGCCCAGAGCCCAAGGCAGCCAAGTCTCCCTCTGACCAGCTATCCCCAACTCCTCCCAGCCAGCCTTGAGGGAATGAGAAAGGGGGCTTGCAAGGTTAACCCCTGCCCTCTTTTTTTTTTTTTTTTTTTTTTTTTGTGGTACGCGGGCCTCTCACTGTTGTGGCCTCTCCCGTTGCGGAGCACAGGCTCCGGACGCACAGGCTTAGCGGCCATGGCTCATGGGCCCAGCCGCTCCGCGGCACGTGGGATCTTCCTGGACCGGGGCACGAACCCGTGTCCCCTGCATCGGCAGGCAGACTCTCAACCACTGCACCACCAGGGAAGCCCACCCCTGCCCTCTTATACCACCTCCATTCCCCTTCTGTCTGTTGCAGGCAGGGTGGAGTCCTGGCCCTCCTGCTGCTGTCTGATACTTGGAAATTCCTCTTACAGCTCTGAGAGCCCTGACCCTCCCTGCAGACTCCCTTTTCATCCTACAGTGTTATTAGAGCAGAGGAGGTCAGCTTCCTGAGAATTCCCTTTCTTTTTTCAGAAACAGACTATTCAATTCAGCCTACTGTTATTGATCACCTACTGCGTGTGAGATGCTGTGCTGAGCAGTAGGGGCACAAAAATGAAACAAGAGGATCCCTACCTTCATTGGGCTGGGGGGTGGGGGTGGGGGAGGACAGGAAGTCAACTGGAGGCTCTGACGCAGTGTGAGGCACGGGTGGCAGTGGCTGTGTCAGGGTGCTGTGCGGCCAGAGCAGGCCCCGCCTCTGCTGAGCCCTCTTGGATGATCTGCACTGGAAGGCCAGGTGGGCTGAGATCCTGAGGACCACTGGCGGGAAGGTTACAAGCAGATGTTTGTTCTGGGGGTTGAGTGCTCTGCCTTGTGACCTGCTTCCCAACGTGGCAAACTTGGTGACAGCCACTTAGCAGACAGCAAGGCCAGTTTAATTCCTAGGACATAGTCAGATGGGGCCATTTTTAGCAGTTCTCTGGGCCAGTGTGAAGTGCCAGGTTGATTCTAGGCAGACAGTGTGGGTATTTCTCAACAGCTGTGTTGTCGGTCGCTGACGTCAGTGGGCTGGAGCTGTGTTTTATCTCCTGGTGATGTGGCCTAATTACCATGAGTCTTCTGGGGCCTCTGACCTGTGTAATTGATTTATCTGTTCTACATGTTGCAGACAGACGAGTCCTTGTCAAGTTACTCAAACCACAACATCCTTTTGCAAAGACCTTTCACAATACATACAGACAGGAGGCAATGTGCATTAAATACTAACATCAGCCATGAGTGGCTCTGGTCTGGGGAGGGATTGTCTCATCAAACCCAGCAGGAGACTGTATGGGACTTTTTGGTAAACTTTTTTATTATATATAAATACAGTAGAGAATATAACTCTAAGATGTACAGCTCGATGAAATTTTTCTAAAGTGATCACACTTATGTAACCACCCCCCAGATCAACAGACATTTCCAGCACCCCCAGGACTCTCCCTCTTGCCTCTTCACAGTCATTACACCTCCCTAAAGGTAAACAGCATTCTAACTTTTTGTCCCTGTGGATTGATTTCATCTGTTTTTGAACTTCATATAAATGGAATTGTAGAGTATGTACTCTTTTGTGTTTAGCTTATTTCACTCATTATGTCACTTTTTTCACTTTTTATGTCTGTGAGATTTATCCAGAGTAGTTTGCTCTTTTTTATTCCTGTACAGGTCATTGTATGAATATATTGCAATTTATCGTTTCTACAGTAGATGAACATTTAGATTGTTTTTCGTTTTTAGCTATTATGAATTGTGATGTTTTTTGGTGCACGTGTCGACATTCTGTTTGGCTATATATATGCAGAAGCGGGATTGCCGGGGCACAGGGTTATACCTATGGTCAGATGTAGCAGATCCTGCCAAACAGCTTTCCAAAGTAGTTGTGCCAGTTTCCACTGATACCAGCAATGTCTGAGCATTCCAGTTCTACATCCTCATCAACACTTGGTGTTGTCAGGTTTTTGTTTTTGTTTTGTTTTTGGCCTGTCCTGGTGGTTTTGACTTGCACAGCCCTGATGATTAATGAAGCTGAGTACCTTTTCACGTCTTCCTGACCATTTGGATATTCTTGTTAGTTCGCCCAAATTTTGTCCACTTAAAAAAAATATTTGGTGGTCTCTCTTTTTCTTATGGATTTGTAGGAGTCCATCTGTATCCTGGATATGAGTCCCTTGTTGGTTACACCTATTCCAGACATCTCCCATGCTATGGCTTGCCTTGTTACTCCTTTATTGGCATCTTTTGAACAGAATTCTTAATTGTAATGAAGTCCTACATATCATCAGTCTTTCCTTTATAGTTAGTACAGTTCAGAAATCTTTGTCTATCCCTAGGTCATGAAGATGTTCTTCTATTTATTATTTTATAGAAGCTTTATTATTTTATCTTTCATATTTAGGTCTGTGATTCATCTGGAATTGATTTTTTTTTTTTTTTTTTTTTTTTTTGCGGTACGTGGGCCTCTCACCGCTGCGGCCTCTCCCATTGCGGAGCACAGGCTCTGGACGCACAGGCCCAGCGGCCATGGCCCACGGACCCAGCCGCTCCGTGGCATGCGGGATCCTCCCGGACCGGGGCACGAACCCGTGTCCCCTGCATCGGCAGGCGGACTCCCAACCACTGTGCCACCAGGGAAGCCCCTGGAATTGATTTTTATGTGTGGGTGAAATAGGGGTTCACTTTGATGTTTCATTTTCCCCCATATGCATATACAGTCAATCCAGCAACATTAAAAAAAAAATCATCCTTTATCCATTGCATTCAGTGGCACCTTTGTCAAATCAGGTCACCATGTATCTGTGGGTCTGTTTCTGGACTGCATGGTTTTGGATGAACCTGCAGCAGTAGATAACAGTATATGGTCTGAAGTGGATTAAGTCATATGAAACCCGAAGAAATTGGGGAGTGAGCAAATCAGTCTTTAAATGGAGTGTGTGAATGTGTGTGTGCACCTATCCATATGTGTATTGTACAAGTATGTGTCTGTGTGAATGTATTATATCTGTGTATCTAAATATTTTCCTAGCATCTGGCCAGCGGGGTTTTCTTCTGAGGGTCTATGCATATATGCATGTGAGCATGCATGCACATCTCTGAATATCTTAGCAACCTGTGTGTATGCATGAGTTTGTATTTGATCTCCTATATTTGATACAGAAGGATCCATCTGTTTGCATCTCTGTGTAGCGATAGGGTTTTCTTCTTTGCCTGATTTAGTACCCAGGGCAAGAGCACAATTTATTCTGCCTAGAAAATAGGTAAATAAGAATGTCTCTTGTATACATTTATGTTGTAGAAATTAGGAAGTGGAATCACAGATGCTCAGATACTGAGCAGGCCCAGACCTTTCATGTTAAACATGGCAAATCTGAGGCCATGAGAGAGGAAGTAATTTGCCTCACTTCACACAATGAGTTAGTGTCCGAGTGAAGTCAGAATCCAGTCTCTGAACTTACAGGCTAGGCCTTTCTCTGGTCCCAAACTGCCTTCTGTTGTGGTCCAGGGGCCACAAGAAGTCATGGAATAGCATCATTTACAGAATGTCTGATCTTTGAACTAGAGACACCAGTAAGAACAGAAAATAGAAAAGCAGCTCTTGGGTCTTAGGCAGCTGGACTGAGACAACACATGTACATCAGGGATGACAAGGTATTTGCAGCTGGAGGCTGAGGGGTGCTCCAAACTGCTAAGACAACACTCGGGGTGTTCTGGGTTCACATATCTCTTTTGTATGAGGTCTGGAGGCCACCACTGACTGGCTGGGTCACTTTTTAAAAAAAAATTTTATTTACTTATTTAGTTTTGGTTGTGTCGGGTCTTAGTTGCGGCATGCGGGATCTTCCATTGCGGCGCACAGGCTTCTCTCTAGTTGTGGTGCGCACAGGCTCTAGAGCACGCAGGCTCAGTAGTTGCAGCTCATGGGCTCTCTAGTTGTGGCGCGCAGGCTCCAGAGCGCACGGGCTCTGTAGTTGCGGCATGCGGGCTCTCTTGTTGTGGTGCATGGGCTTAGTTGCCCTGCAGCATGTGGGATCTTAGTTCCCCAGCCAGGGATCGAACCCGTGTCCCCTGCATTGGAAGGTGGATTCTTGACCATTGGACCACCAGGGAGGTCCCTGTCTGGGTCACTTTACAGTTACAGTTCACTGTAGTAAAGGATGATATGACCTTTGGGTTTTGCATGTTGGGGGAACCTTGGGCAGACCAGGTGCGGACTCAACCTGAGGATGAAATGCCTGGGAAAACAGACCTTCAGGTTGAGGCAGCTCCATGATAAAAGTTGCAATGTGCAGAAGTACTTGAGAAAGGTATAACCTGAATAGGGCAGGGAAGGGAAGGAAGGGGAGGGCAGAGAGAAGGTTATCAGGCAAACAGTAGCTAGATCTTAAAGTGCCTGGATACAATGTAGGCATTTGGATTCTGCCTCTGGGGAGTTACTGAAGTATTTTAAGCAAGGGAGTAATAGGATCAGGTATGTGTTTAAAAAAAAAAAATCATTCTGGGTACAGTATGGAGAATGGAATGGAGGAGTAAGAACAGAGCAAAAAGGCCAGTTAGAGTTGGTTCCTGTACACAGGTGAGATATGATGGTGGCTTGATGAGGACAGAGGGTGGTGGTAATAGAAATGGAGAAAATAGCTGGACTCCAAAGATATGCAGGACTTGGTGATAGGCTGTATGTGGAAGTATCCAGGTTTCTTGCTTGGCCAACAGGATGGATGGGGAGGACTGAAAGACAGAAGGTTTGTACAGAATAGGAATTCCGTTTTAGACATGTTGAACCTGAACTGGGAGTTAGCTCATGACCACAGTTATTTTCCACCCTATCCTTGCTTTCACAGGAATGCTCCAAAATGGGAAGAAATTCGATTCATCCAGAGACAGAAACAAACCTTTCAAGTTCAGAATTGGCAAACAGGAAGTCATCAAGGGTTTTGAAGAGGGCGCAGCCCAGGTAGGATGAGGAGCCTTGTTAAGGGGGATTTGAGGAGCTGGGGGTCTGGGCTCAGCACTCTGCCCTCCACCCTCACCCTATCACAGACCACTACTGCTTTGACTCCACTGTCAGGGCATGGTGATGCCACCTAGTTTCAGTCGTGGCTTTGTGTCCCCACCCTTTTAGTTGCCAGCATGACTCCTTTCTGTCACTGGGGGCTCTCATCCCAAGCACATCTCCCCAGCTAGTTCTGAGCAAGCCTGTGAGCTACCAGCTGTTTGGGACTGAGGCAGCAGAAGAGTTGGGGTGGGGGAGGCCAAGGTGATTTTTTTTAAAACTTAAAAAAAAAAACCCCAATTTCAGACTTGCAAAAACATTGCAGGTAGAGTTCCCATATACTCTTTACCCAGCTTCCCCAAATGTTAATGTTTTACATAACCATAGTACAGTGATGAAAACCAGGACATTAACATTGATACAATACTATTAACCAATCTATTCAAATTTTTGAGTTGGTTATTCAAAATTTAAAAATCGATTATTCAAATTTCACCAGTTATCCCACTAATGCCAGACAAGTTCTTGAGGACTGCTGTGATAAGCCCTGGTTCAAACTCTTCTTCTTTGCTCTGTGAAGTCATGTGATGCTCCTTGCTGTGGCCTCTAATCTCTAAATCTCTCTAATGAACTGTTTCTATCACCTACTTGAGCATGTACATGTACATGTGCTCTTTATACACCTCTTTAGGCTTCTTTGGAAGAAGAAGGAAAAATTATGAACAAACAGAAGTGTTGGGCCATTCACTAATTGAATAACCAGCAGTGTTTGTTGGATGAATGAATTTGAGACCACTTTGTAGAAGTTATTTTCCCGCAGTCAAGTCTCTGTTAGTCTGAGGCACAATCTGCATTTGTTACACAACTCTTAGCATCACTTCAATGTGCCACGTATAAAACTCATCTCAGATCTTCAGAGTTACCATGAGGATGGTTTGGGAAAATGCCATAGTTATCTTACCTTTTTCTTTTAAATCAAGCTGGGTCCTCTTTCTCCTCTCCCCATCTGCCCCCATCCCTGCTAGATGAGCTTGGGGCAGAGGGCGAAGCTGACCTGCACCCCTGATGTGGCGTATGGAGCCACGGGCCACCCCGGTGTCATCCCTCCCAATGCCACCCTCATCTTTGACGTGGAGCTGCTCAACTTAGAGTGAAGGCAGGAAGGAACTGAAGGTGGCTGGAGATGGCTGCTGCTCACCCTCCTAGCCTGCTCTGCCACTGGGACGGCTCCTCCTGCTTGGGGCTCTTGATCAGTGCGCTAACCTCACTGCCCCAAGGCATTATCCATTCTCTCTGCCCAAGTTGCTCTGTATGTGTTCCGTCATTGTTCACACGCATCTTTGCTTGAGGAAACTTCAGTTGCAGATTGAAATGTTTCAGGTTGTGCATTTTGCGTGATGCATGTAGTAGCCATTCCTGATCACAGAACAGATTTCTTGTTCGCACAATCTACACTGCCTTACCTTTACTTAAGCCAGACACACAAGGTGCTCAGACATGAAATGTACATGGTGTACACAGAGGGACTTGAGCCAGTTGCCTTTGCTGTCACTTTCTCTCTCAGAAATTCTGCTGACTTCAACGATGTCCTTTTTGGAAATGATATGAAAAATAAAGGCTCTGTGCTTGACAAATTCCTGTCCATCCTTATTGAAGGTAGAAAGTGCTTTAAGGACCACATAAGTCAGTTGCCCTTGGGAAAAGAGTGGAAAGGAGAAGTAGCTAGGAGAGTGATAATAAATACAGAACAGTTTTCCCCCACTATCTGAAAGTAGAAAGTAGAGCATTCCTATGAAGCCTTTTGTAAGCTGAAATGGTATAAAGCGAAGAAGCAATTACCTGAGGGCACATCTTGCTTACGGATGCATGAAATAAATCGAGATAAAAGCACAGATGCTCACAGACACAGTTCAAAGCTATGACAGCTTGATGCCGAGATGCTTATCCTTGGGGAAGGAGCTTGGTGGTGTCACTTTCACTCCTCAGGGTTCATACTGCCTCTATGATGGCTCTGAACGCTATTTTTGCTTTTCTCCTTTTTTCATAAAAGCAAAAATCCTTTCTGGATTTCTTTCGTGCAGCAAAAACAGGTACTCCTGTAGGTCTTTCCTAAAAGTGAATTAGCGTGAAGCAAACTTTCGAAAAGCAGCGGATACTTGTAGCTCCGACGTACCTATTGTACTTGCTGGGCCTTGTTCTATTTTTAATTTTTTCTAATTTTAAAATAAAATTACCACCAATCCTCTAAGCAGCCCCACAAGGTAGGTTATGACCTGCCACTCACCTCACAGGCTCAGAATTCCCCTCTGAGTAACTAAAGGAATACATTGTGCTCAAAACCCACAGTTTAGCAATCAAATGTGGGATTTGAAACTTTAGGTGATCAATCATGAAATCTACATTTGGACTTAGAAGGATGAGCTCCCTTCTTGGAAAAGTGCATTTTGTGCACGTAAAGAAATGAGGGTGTGTTAGGCCTCAGAGCCACACACTAACTCACATTAGGAAGTTACTTTTGAAAATAAATGTGTGCTTATTTTCATGTAGATTTGCTCTAACTTTACAGTGGGGAATTACTTCTGAGAAGAATGTATGATTTTGAACTTGTTTCCACATATGCTGCTTATTTTAATCTACATTTATTATAACTTACAGGACTTTCCAGTTAGGTTTTACAACCAGCCTGCTTGTTGATATGCGTTAGTGTACATCAGGGGAGCCTGTGGCAATGTAGCTAAGAGATTTTTCTTTTAGTTGGCATGGGTGAGAAAAGCTTTTGTCCACAGTCAGAGTTATTCTGTCAGCGATGTCTTGGAATTGTTTCAAGACTGAGGGAGGGGCAGGTAACAGGTAGTTAGTTTCCTTCATAGACTCATTGATAACACGTCACATGACGACACATGTGATATGGGGACACAACATCTTGATTATTTTATGTATCCCTTTTGTCTCCAAGAAGTCCTGGCTGTATTCCCCTGCTGAGGACTGAGGAGTTAATGAAGATGCAGTGCTTTAAGATGCAGAAAATGAAATGAGAAAGGGGCTGCTTTGCTTCTAATCACCAGTCCCTGTGCTCACCTCTGCAGTGGGACCAGACCAGTCAAAAGGTGCTGCACTCATTCCTTTCTGGGGGGTTTCCTTCAGAATGTCTTGGTTCCTAGCTTTCCTCAATGATACAAATGTCTATAATTTCTCAGAACTCAGCCTGTATAAAAGACAGTCACGTTTTCTGCTGTGACACCAATAGGATAACTAAAAATAGCACCAAGGACCATTTCAGGTGCCCATTATGGAGTCACATAAAAGATCTCAGTCTAGAGTATTTATAGCCAACGTGGTAACAGGAGGCTCTAAGAAGAGGTGGGGGGGAAAAGCAAATACCTACTGGCTAGCACCTGGAGAGGATATGATGCTAGGCTTCCCAGGCCCTGCTTTACTGACACTCTTAAAACTGCGCCTTCAATGTCTGGTGCAGAGGACTGATTGTAGCTATGTCCTCAGCATTTTACTACACACAGACATGGCATAGAGCAGAGGCTCAGTATTTGTCCACTGAATTAAAGTTCTTGTAACATAACTGGAACAGGCTAAAAAATTTCCAAACAATTAGAGGGCATTTTTTTAAACTCTTAACTTCAGGTCATGAAATTCAACTAACAGATATATTAATCAAAATGACAGACCTGCCGTAACTGTCAGTAGAAGGAATTTCCCCTTTTATTAATTTAAAACAACTTATACTAGGGGCAAGTCAGTCTGCCATTTAGACAAATCACACTATAAGTCTAATTTGTCGTCCCCTTACAAAAGTCTTTTAGAAAATTCTTTTTCTATTTGTAAATACCTAAAAGCACACTGTGAATTACAAAAATTAGTAAGAAACTCATAAAAACATTCACAAGAAAATTACAGCTGTGGCTCCTTTGTCATCTTCCTGCCCTTATAGAAATGACTTTTTCTACTCTTTAACAGTGCTTTCAAAAAGCACTCAGACATAATTAATAAATAAGACAATTATTTCTTCATTTTCAATAGTAGGCTTTGAGAAGACAGTACAAAAAGTATATATAAAATAGCCCATTTTCTTACAGTAATGTTAGATTTGAAAGCTAAATGCATTTAAAAGTAGAATAGGCTTTTGTCCATTTAAATGATTCAGTGCTTGTACCCTTCAAATTGATTTTGGGTTATAGTTATATACAAAACAATTAGTCCATGTTTTTCCATTTGGCCCATGCCTAAACTATAAAAAGAAAATTATAGCTATCTCCTCCAAGCTGCTGAGCTATGATGAATGTGGTAATAACCATACTATTTCCACGCCATGGGAGTCTGTGATTATAAGAATAAACATTAAGTATTTTATTTATGGCAAAGATAAACTGTGAGCTAAGGTCCAAAATATACACAGACACTTACTAACTAAAGGGAAAAGTACATAAATACATCTTAGACGTGTAACAACAAATAGCACTACCCAAGCAGCTTGCTCTCACATTTCTAACCATGTGCTGTCATCTGAATGACCATTTCTAGAATAAACCTGTAAGGACAAGGGTACCCATACTGACAAAGGTACGTTGTTAACTGTAAAGCAAGTATTCAAGTGTACTCATGAGGCTAGTAACTAGCTGATGTAAAAAAGCAGCTTTTGGACTTCCCCGGCAGTCCACTGGTTAAGACTCGGTGCTTCCAATGCAAGGGGCTCAGGATCGATCTCTGGTCGGGGAACTAAGATCCCAAATGAGGTGCGGCCAAAAAAGTATTTAAAAAAAAAAAAGTAAAAAGCAGCTTTTTATGTAAGCATTTTATTCATTCACTCAACATGATAAGCTTTGGATCTGCGAAGTGGAGATAACTACACCTTCACTAAGTTGTTATGGAGATTTCATTATTAATAGACATTCAATAAATAACAATACTCTTAACAAGTTCCTTTGATGGCTAAGCACTGTACTGGTCACTGGAGGCATTAAGAATATCAAAAGGTCCCCATCCTCAAGAAACTCAGTCTCTAGGACCACCTACCACTGAACAATTCTTGATATGGTTCAAATGCTGTTTTATTATTTTTTTTCTGGTATAATACAGGAGGAGAAATTTTAAGATAAAACACTGACATGTTTTACAAAAAGCTACAAGTTTATTAACATAATATATTCTAAAATATATCAAAGTTTCAAGGAGGTCTTTTTGAATCTCAAATAAGAAATCACAACATTCACTATTAGTTAAAAAAAAAAAAGGGTAGTGGTAGTCATTCATGGGTTTTAAACAGTCCAAAATGAAAATGCAGAAAACATTTACTTTGGTGGATCTGTGTTGATGCCGTATTTCTCCTTGAGAAGCTTCAACTGTTCTTCTTTCTTCTTTGTGTCCATCTTCTGAAATGCCTGAAAATGTGGTAAGCACCAAAGTTAACAGTTACCAATCTACAGTCAAATGAATTTCACCAATAGCAGTAGCTAGAAAAGAACTCAGGGTACACATCTCCCCTAGTGCTGGTACAGCTCTCTACTAACTCTTACATGGGGTCCCCACGTGATGAGAACCATGGCCATACTTACCCTGTTGGCATTATAGTACAAAACCACAAGGTATCTGTTGCAAACATTGAATCCTGACAGGTGATCACACGCATTCTTGGCATCAAAGATGTCTTCATAGACCACATAAGCTGTTCCTCTAGTTTCAGGTGTGTTCCCCCTACCGAGTTGAATTGGACTTAATTAAAATACACATTTACCTGAAAACCATTAAAGGAAATACATACTATGGACAGGTATGCTGGATAAGCCTATAATTTCTCAAAACATGTAATTTTTGTTTTTATTTTAAGTAAAATAGCTCAGGTTAAACTTACTGTTATATCAAGAATACTAATATGGCTACTAAAGCAATAGCAGCAAAGAACTAGCTTGAAACTTTCAGTTTTCATGTTCACTGCTCTAGTCTTTCCTACTTCTCATACTAAGAATCAATTTTCAGTTTTACACTGGAAAGTATGCTACCTTAGGAGTGATAGTTGTGATTAGTCAGCAGTGTCTAGAATGGGGTTTTTCTTACTATGCATTTATGCAACAGAACCAATACTTTAGTTATTTACCACACTAGTCCCTTGTTTCTAAAGATTCTGATTTTCTCCCTCACTCTAATTTTAGTTCCAGTCCTTAAAAATAAGACAACCTCGGGATCTCCCTGGCAGTCCAGTGGTTAAAACTCCAAGCTTCCACTGCAGAGGGCATGGGTTCAATCCCTAGTCAGGGAACTAAGACACATACCACACAGTGCGGCCAAAACCACCCCCCCAACAAACAAAAAAACCCACAAAAAATCTCCATCAATGTAGGGGACAAAAGTTTCTGGGTAATATTTTACTAAAGTTTACCAAATCCATAAAAATAAAACCATTTTGTGTCTGTAGAAGGAGCTGGGGTTGGAAGGAAGCCCCTACCAGGAAGATAGCAAAATTATAAATGATACACAGGAAAACAGCAACCACCATCCTTTATGGCCAGGAAAGGATGTCCTCCAATGTAAAGAGCCAATGTAGTTTCTTACACTTTTCTTAGAAGATTCATCGCTTGCTTGCTTATGTATTTATTTATTTATTTGGCTGCACCACGTGGCATGCGGCATCTTAGTTCCCCAACCAGGAATTGAACCTGTGCCCCCTGCAGCGGAAGCTCGGAGTCCTAATCACTGGACCACCAGGGAATTCCCCCAAGATTCATTGCCCTTTTAAAACAAGAGTCAACTCCCAACTTTCACACATTCATTTTTAATAATATCTGCACTTTTATGCATTACACAGCCCTGTGTAGCTGGAGAAAAGGGCTGGGTCTCTGGAGGGATTGGGTTTGAAGTGTGCTTGTTGGTGGGGTTACCTGTGAGCCAGAGCAGAATGCTGGAAGGTGGCTGGAAGTGGAAAGCGGAAGCTGGATCTCACTCATGGATATGGGGCTGCTTCTTGTGTAGGTGTTCCTTGCCACCTCCTCTCCTCACCTCACCAGCTTCCGTTAGGGGAGGAGCTAGGGAAGTGTGAGGAGCAACAAACTGCAGGTGGCAGATGGCCATGTGCTTGTGAGTGGGGACAGCTGGCAGAGGTCCCATTCAGCTTATGCTCCAGTAAGCTAAAGATGGATCCCCTTTCCTCCATCTGTGTTCTATCCACCCAATGCAACTGCAGAATAAGGTTTATTAACTGCCACAGTCCCTGCAGAGGTTCAAGGAAAGGCAGTGGGCCCCATGGGAAGGGGAGGCACCTGCCTAGATTTGATCTAGGATGAGACTACAGTCTTGGGCCCTGGTCAGAGCTTGTGCTTCCTGTAAAAGGGGATGGGATAGGTATAGGGCGCCGGGTGGTTGGAGGGTGCCAGTGTCATCAAACACTCTCACTTTGTCAGGTTACATGGGCCTGATGAAAAATTTTATATTCTTTACTTTCTGCAAATAATCTAACAACTTTTGGACTTTTGACTTTTAACCATTTTCTAAAATGCTTTAGGTATGAAAATTGGGACTACCCAAAGGAAAAAAAACACTGTCCCAAAGATTTTCCCAAAAAGTCTACCTAATTTTTCCTTCAGAATAAAACCATAAAAAACTCAACAACAATTTAAGTTCCTTAAGGGCAAACATGACCTTATATTTGATTTTACTCCCACAGTGCTATGCATTCAGCAAGTGCTAATAAGCATTTGAAGGGTGGAGATCTACTTTCTCCTATTAGTGCTCTCACACATCTTTTCTCCAGGAAGCTAACAGAACAAATCAAAACAAAACAAAAGCATCTCTCTTCTTTCCTCTTACACCTTCTTAGGAAGTAGAATAGGGAGAGGCGTTAATTCCATTTTAAAGACTCTCCATCTCAATTTTAAAAAGCGGTACTGATGAACCTAGTGGCAGGGCAGGAATAGAGATGCAGACGTAGAGGACAGACTTGAGGGCACGGGGCTGGGTGGGGGGGAACTGGGATGAAGTGAGAGAGTAGCATGGACATATATACACTACCAAATGTAAAATGGCTGGCTAGTGGGAAGCTGCTGCATAGCACAGGGAGATTAGCTCGGTGCTCTGTGACGACCTAGAGGGGTGGAATAGGGAGGGTGGAAAGGAGGCTCAAGAGGGAGGGGAGGGCTTCCCTGGTGGCGCAGTGGCTGGGAGTCTGCCTGCCAATGTGCGGGACACGGGTTTGTGCCCCGGTCCGGGGGGAATCCCGCACGCCGCAGAGCGGCTGGGCCCGTGAGCCATGGCCGCTGAGCCTGTGCGTCCGGAGCCTGTGCTCTGCAACGGGAGAGGCCACAGCAGTGAGAGGCCTGCGTACCGCAAAAAAAAAAAAAAAAAAAAAGAGGGAGGGGATATGGGGATATATGTATACATATAGCTGATTCACTTTTATTGTACAGCAGAAACTAGCACATTGTAAAGCATTTATACTGCAATGAAGATGGGAAAAAAAAAAAAGACTCTCCATCTCAAGCGCCCCAGCCTCTAATTATCAACCTAATATCTTGATCTCCACATTGTAATTTTAATTAAAAACATGTACTTGCTACCTACTATATGTTAAGCACTGAGTCAACATTATTTTCTTGATTGGTGGTAAAAGCTTAAAGTGAAAACAAGAAAACCTAATCATGTAACTTAACCTCTCTGAGCTTTAGCTGCTTCATGTGTCAAATAGTGACATCAGGCTCCATCACCTGTCCTACCTTACTCATGGCTTTAATCAAAATCAAAGCACCGAGAGTCTACTACATGCCAATTAAGGTGACCAATTGTCCTACATGTGAGGAAAAAGCTGGGCAACTTGTCTAGGGTCACATGGCTAGTAAAAGGGCCTGCAGTAGAATCTCGTCTCCTGAGCCCCAAGTCAGGGATTCTTCTGTACACTATTCTTGTATGTCTAGAACAGGAGTTCTCAACCTAGAGTCCATGTACCCACTGAAATCACTTGCAAAACGTTGTGTGTATTCTGTAGAAAGCGTCAAAAGCTTTTATCAAATATGCAAAGGGAGTTCCTAAAAAGGACAGCTGCTCTATAACACTTCATTTTCATCCCTGTTTGAGTACCAATGATGATATATTTCTAGCTCTTGGTTTACTTTTTGGAAGGATAGTGATCATTGTAAAGGAGAGTCCTCAAGATCTCAGAGTTCTAAAAGCCACGGAGGAACTCTCAAGTCATAAAAGAAAATGTATTAAGAAAGGGATATTCCAATTAAAAATAAAAAGCTTAGAAATCCTCTTAGATGGACTCAGGTAATTGGCTTATGTATACTAGTTAAAATGACAGCAGCTGTGGTACTGTGTAGAGGTTCAATTTAGAATCAGAAGATTTTATCACTAAATAGCTGTGTGAAGCTAGAAAGGTACTTTACTCTCTAAGCCTTAGTCTCACCTGTGAAAGAGACACTCTCACCTCCACACAGGGCTGTAGTGTTGGTGATGCAAACAAAAGCACCTATTACAACTGGCATATAGCAGATGTTAAACATCATTTGAAGGTATGAACCCCAATCTTTAAATTAAAACATGGATTTATGTTATAATTATTTTGCCCTATACTTTTAAATCTTCAATAGAAAGCTATAGTTGAAAAAAAAAGCCTTTTTCTGTTACTTTTATATCCCTTTGCACAGCTTATTCAGAAATTCTGGAATCAGTAAAGGAGATGGTGAAGAGTGTTGAGAGAGTTAGAGTTAATGCATATAAAAACCACAGTAGAGTACTTCTTAACAAATAGTAGGTATGTAATAAATGTTGGTTCTTTCTCTTCCCACCCATTCCCCTCAAACCACTCATTACTACTTCATGCTCTCTATAATTTCACAACTACCATTCCTGGCTCTCACTGAGCTGGATCATGAGGGTCTCTGTAGGTACTTTTCCCTTGGTCTCTAGGCTCTTGGTTAGGCCCTCTGTCAGCTATAATTCTGAGATTATAAATTACACAATCATTTTTTTTTCAATCATTTTCTTTTAAATGACATTTCAAATGTCTCAGTAAGACTCACACTCTGATTTGACGAATAGGTCCATATTTCCCAAAAATATCATACATTTCTTCAGCCGTGATTTTGTAGGGCAAATTTCTTATATACAAAATTCGATTTACTTCAGGTGGAAGTCGAATCTAAAATGAAAAATATAGTGTTGTCACTATAATCAGAGGCAGGAGTGCTATCATTTTTTAAAAAATTCTCATAATAAATTCTAATAAAGATGATGCATAATTTTTATAAGCCAAGAATAAGAATTATAATCTGATATTACTGAAAATGGCACGCTCTTTGGAAAAGCATTGGTTTTAGGGAGGACTATTAGTAGGAACTAATAAGGGGCTACTACAAAACCCAGGTTTACAGTCACTACAGGTAAATAAAGATCTCCAACCTCATTTAAAAGTCCTCAATGCCACAGACATGTGTGGGACAGAACAAGGGAACTGTTCCTGTTTGCTGGATAATAAAACTCGCACTGATGACCATTCTCGGGTCTTCTCAGGAACTTGTTCTATCGATGATCTCTTTCTTTTGAATTTACAGCCTTTCCCTCACCATTGGCTTCTTTTATTACTCACGTGAGCAGCTGCTTATGTACTCCCAACTGTTACACAAAACAAAACACTTATTTGGATCCCTCTTCATTCACTCAAATATTTAATAAGTGCCTTCGTTAATACACCAGGCAAGGCAAGGTATTAGGATTACAGAGTGGAGGAACAAAGACAAGTTTTCTGCCTTTCCTGAATTTATCAGCCCTCTATTTGCTATCCTATCTTGCTCTTTTTTCTTTTCTCTCAGTCAAGCATATGAAAAGAGGCAGGTTATACTCACTGCTTCTTTAGTTCCTAACACTCATCAGCCTACCACAATCTAGCTCCTACTCCAGCACGCTGATGAAAAATGCTTTTATGCACTAAGACCTTTCACTTGCAGTGTTCTTTTTTTTTTGCATTAAAAAAATTTTTTTTGGAGTACAGTATTCAATTCTCATCAACTTAATTTCTCTGAGGCTTCTGACACTGTTGACTATTACGTTTTTGACCTTTCTTGACACTCTTCCCTTGGATTCCTCCTAACTCTCTGGCCAGTTGTTCTCAGTCTTCTTTGTCATTAAAATAGGCTCTTCCACAGAGTTTCACCTTTAGACTTCTTTTCTTGACTCTCTGTATACTCCCCTTAACTCTACATTCTCTTAACCACACACGTTTTCCACACTGAGTCGATGACTCTCAAATATGTATCTCCGGTCCAGATTTCACTCCTGTGCTTCTTATTAACATACTTAATTACATACTAGACATTAATTTGCTCAATAACTATTAAACTGGCAACTACTTCAGGCATTAACCTAAGTGTTGTATAAATGGAAGAATAAGATACTTATTCCCTGCCCTCAAATGGTGACAAATGGTAAACAAATAAGTACAATAAAGTTTTAGACTTTCAGATTTAAGGTTAAGTTCAAATAGATGATAAACACTGTCAGACAATCACAATATACATCTCCAGTAAATCTGCTTTCTCACTCTGCAAGAGACTATATCACATTTTCCCTTCTTTCCTCAAACCTTACCATCACCACTCCCTCTAACATCCGAGTTGAGCTGTATCCTCTCTTCCCTGCTCATCCCAGGTGATAACCTTGGCTCTTGTTTATTGGAGAAAATAGATGCGACCAAATGGTAAGTACCTTATATTCAATATGCATTCATGCATATCCAGCCCCTTTCCCTCTTATTGCTATGCCAACCCCTCACCTGCCCCAAACTACTCCTGAACTTAACCCACCTTTCTCCTACATCATCAGTTTCTCCGGCTCTACTGGATCATTCCCATTGGCATACAAATACAGCTTATACCACACATCCTAAAAAAAGTTAACTATCATCCAATTTCTTTTCTCCCTATTTACGAGAAAATTTGTGGAAAGAGCTGTCTCCATTTTCTCAACTTCTACCTTCTTTTCATCCCACCGCATCCCACATTTCATCCACTGAAATGATTATCATCAAAGTTACCAAAAATCTTCATCTCACTATATTTAACTGTCTTCACCTTACTGTACCTCTCAGCATCTTAAGATTTGACTACTCTTTCTCCTAAGATAATTTTTCTTAGGTTTCCATAACACCGCGACTCCCTAATATTACAATGTAAGCAGCAGGCCTTTCTGTTTTATTCTAGGTATCTCCGATACCTAGACTAGTGTCTGGCACATAGTAAGTGTTCAATAAATATGACTGATTTATTGTATCCTATCTCTCAAGTCTGGTACATACTAGGTGCTCAAAATTATCACTGAAAACATTAATGAAGGATCCAAAAAGCTCCATGATCTGAGGAGACTTCCAGGTTCCAGCTGCCTGTTAAGCATAAGTTATTTATTGCGGACTCATCTGTGCTACCGACTTTTAGGCCGAGGAGAAGATCCTGACGCCGGGTCCTCGGTGCAGGTGAAGCAACACAGGCTGTTAACACTATCACTGACACTAGGATAACAGACTTAGAGGAACTCTCAAAAGGGGTAGGGGCGGAAGTGTGGCTCAAGGGGCACATCCCTAAGGACCGGTCCAGGATGGAATCCCCCCTGACAGGTCAGTAACTTCTGGGCTTCCCCGCCTAGGGGACGGAGGAAGGCCAAGAATGCTCTGATTACGCCAATGAGAAAGCCCAGCAGCGAAGTGCTCCCCCTCCTCGACAGAAGTCCCAGACACTCACGTTCGCTCTCTTGGCCGCTTGCATCGCCATCTTAGCAGGCTGATGAGGTTACCGCAGCAAATACGTGAATTCCTCCACACTCCTCAGGAGCTCTCTCAGCTTCGAGTGCAACACGGCGTCAGACGCAAGACATCGACGTCCAGACCCCGCCGGAAGCTGTTCTAACACACCGGAATACCACCGTCTCACGCCGAAACGTGCTGACGTAGTCTCCCCTCAGGAAAAGACTCCAGGGCAAAACGGGGCTGAGAGACTTAAGAGGCCGGAAGGTTGAAAGGCGGGACCTGGGCTTAAGAAGGGGCGGTGTTCCGGTCGCGGAGGCCCAGAGCAGCGGAAGCTGGCAGAAGGGGGTGGAGGCTGAGGAGAGCTGTGAGAGATGGGTCTGCGCCTGGGTGAGTTGCCGGAGAGGGCGGGGACTACAGTGGGGTCCGGGCTTGCGGGGCGCGCGCTGCTGTGCGGGGGACGCGTGGGTGTGCCTGGGCCCCTGACAGTGCACTAAGACGAGCCTGCAGGGTTCTGGCTGATTGGGTCGTGGCCGACGCTGTACTCCGTACCCAGAACCCCTGGCGCTGGCTCAGCCCCCAAAGTTCAGCATCAGTTGACCGGGCCTCTTCTGTAATCTCCTCGGCGATGCCAGTCCCGACTCCCACCTCACCCCCACCCTGACGGACACAGTCCACGCGCCACTCTTTATTTCCTTAGACCGGCTTTGCACTGATCATTTGAGGCTGGGAGAGGAATAGGGGATTACAGGCGAGCCTGGTGTAGCACCCGGTCGCCTAAGTACTGTGAATTTTCTCCAAGTTTGCTCTTGGAAGACCTGAGGTAGCCTTGTCCTGTACTGCCCCTCCTCCTTCACTGGGGCAGCTCCAGGACGACTTTGCCCACCTTCTTGTTAGTCTCCATGTACGCATGGGCTTCTTGGATTTCAGTTATGGGGTAGACTCTGTCCAGAACCGGCAGTAAACTTTGAGGGTTCCCCGTGGAGAAGTGGGGCAAAATTTGCTCTGTGAAAGCCTTCACCAGCATCTGTTTGTACTAAGATAAGGAAAAGGAGACCATCAGCCTGGACAGAGGCCTTACCTTACCACTCCCCACCCTGCTTAGTCTTTCTGCTTTCTCTGAAACTTGTACACATCTGAAAAGTCACACAAGGGTATGTAATCCCTTCACTACCAGCATGTATGTGCATGTCCCTAGATTTGTAAGCTCTGTTCTGTCCCAGATAAAGACCAAAGCTTGGAGAAAATATTAGTGTCACTGAAAGCTGAAGGGCTGTTTTTAAATAAAGACTTCAAGCAGGAGGCAGCCACAGACAGGACTTAATATAAGTTCAGTTCAAAAGGGATGCTTAACCTCTGCTATCCCCCCAGCAGTTGTGAAACCCTGTTACGAAACTCCCAAAGCTGGCACCTGCTGGAATGCCACACAGAAAAGATTTCATGAATGTATCATCTGTTAAAGGTAGAAGCTTACTAACCTTACTTACCTAAGAGGCTTTCTTAGCACACTGAGAACAGTTCTGCCTTTGAAAACAAAGTCTTGGAACTATTAGTATTTCCTAATATGGTCAATGCTTTGTTCATTGTTATAAAGTTTACATAATACATTACCCTCTTTCCAAGATGTTGAGGCCTTTATCAACCAATTTTAATTAGTTCTGTGAAATTAGGTTACCTATTTATACACAGAGGGGCAGGTTTCTATTAATACATAGGCTCTCTAACTTAATATATGATCTTACTTTCTCAGGATTATGTGAATGAATCACACTTTTATGGATAATAGTTAAATCACATTTTCTTTTCACCCATCACTCACCTTTTTGTCCCTAGATCTTAGCAGACTGGTGATCAGACTTCCTCTTTTAAAGAGTATCTTTGAAAACAGAGGCCCACTGATGTCAGCACCTCCCGTCAGACCATAGAGAATCCAGCGACCATCAAGAGCCAGGCAGTTGACATTTTTCTCCCAGTAGGAGCCGCCTATGCAGTCTAGAATAAGGTTGACTCCAGCGCCTTTCACATGAAACACAGATATGTGATGCTAGTCAGACACAGAAAGCTTGGTGTGAAATAAGATTACGTGGTATATTTGTGGAAATATGGGTATATATAAGTACAAGTGCAAGCAGTAAATCTGTAGGTTGGAATGCAGAACATTGCTTATAGAAACATGGTTGTAAATGGAGTTTAGTTGGCTGAACTCTATTATACATGTGTGATATTATACATGATCATATTTTATGATCCCTGCCACAGCAGGAGGGAAATGGGGCAGCACCATGATCTGGTATTTCCCCTGACCTCCATGTAAGTAGAGAACCCACTGGCACCCAGGGGAATAGGGGAGATCCACCCCAGGCTGCAGGACAGGCTAGTCCATATCTAAGTTATCAAGTGTCTGAGCTGGGTTGCCTGAATCATGGCCTTGCTAGCTTTGTTTTCATCTCTCCTTTTTGACTCATGTGGAACAATGGAAGGGGATGAGCCAAATATATGCAGATTCAGTTTCAGAATATAGAGGCATACACATCTACTCACCCACTTAGGGAGCTACCTACCCAAGCCTACTCTGACCAGCTCCAAACTGGTTTCTGCTCCATGCCTCCTGTTAATTCACTGCAGAGTGGCTGGTTGGGAAAAAGAGGTCCTGAATAATTCCAGGCCAACTCTGTGTGATTATCCACTTTCTAAAAAGCGTATGAATCATATCACTTACAAGAATGCACAGGAAAGTCATCTTAGTCCTAAATACTGCCTGCCTGTCTCCAGTGGTCAAACACCAGAGTACTAGAATTTGGCCTGGGTAGTTGTTGTGCTTTTAGCAGAGGGAAGACGGATCCAGAGGCAACTCTGAGGCTGGTGAGGATTTTATTTAATCATCTCTGAAACTCCTGCTGAATTGCAGAAGCTTTATTTACCTTTGCTGAATTTCAGTGTTGCTTCAGAAAAATCCTCTTCTTTGTAATTGAATCCAGCAGCTGCTCCAAGCGTTTCTGCCATTTGAAGCCTGTGCTGGGAGCCGGCTGTGACCAGAGGAACAGCTCCAGCCATCCGGGTAAGTTGGATGGCAGCTGTGCCCACACCACTTGCTCCTGCATGGATTAGCACAGAGTCTCCAGCCTGAACATTTCCTGCGACAGAAAGTACAGGAACCATTTTCTTTGCTTTGCAACTGCTACACATTCTCCACATAGGCTTATTCTACCATGATCACCTGGCCCTGGGACCACCAAATGCAAATCTCTGGCTGTTTTGAGAGAACATATTGACTTTTTGTTTTACTGCCTCTGGTCAAAGTGGGAAACAACTTTTGGAAACAGTTATTAGCAGCCACATCCATAATCTCTGCTCTACCTGTGAAATAATAACAAAACATATCTCTGACCTATACCTGAATGAGTAAGAACAACCGCCATTCCCACTGTCACTACCTGAAGCCAGCCTGTCTACAGTCTGAAACTGGCCTCCAGCTGGTCTCACAAATCCAGGCCCCACACACAGCCACCAGGCTCCTTCTGAAATGGAGCTTCCATTGTGTCACTTTCTCCTCAAAATGTCAAGTGGTTCTTGATTGGCTTTCGTGTCAAGTCCAAATAGCCTGCCATTCAAGGCCACCACAATCTAGTCCCAGTCTCATCTTTCATAAATTACAGTTGTCATCCTTCACTTCTGAGTGAAGCAGCTGATCTCACCTTGACCCTCTTAGGCCACCTTGGTATGCCATCTGTCCATCACAGCTCTGCCACCCTTCAAGGCCTTCTGTTCCAGAAAGCCTTCTTGGACCCCCTTTGCCCACACCAACTTTTCCCATCTTGAGCTTCTGTTGTAGTTAGAGACAGGGCCACCCTTCCAAACACTGTGGTTGTCTTGCCAGTTACACTGAGTTCCCCAAAGCCAGGGGCCCTCATGTAAGCCCTTTGCTGGCCTCAGTGGGATTGGGGAGGAATTAAAGAGTTGATTGAATGGCTCCTTCTGCTGTGCTAGGGCTCCCAGAGAGAAGCTTAGCCTGACTGAGAAGCTGGGACTACTGCTGCGCTTACCGTGTGAAGATGTGCACAGGCCTTTCATCCAGCGCTTTCCAGGTTTTCTATGTGCTAACCATAATTTTCAGCCTCAGTATTGCTGCACAGTATGAGGACCTGATACTACTGATGGTACAGTAGGCTGAGGTGCTGGGGTTGGGTGTGGCTCAGTGGCCAGATCAAAGCTGCCCTGCAGGACTGCTGGGTTCTGAGGTGGCTGAGTCATGAAGCAATTGAACCATGCTGTATAGAGTAAGCATGAGGTAGGGTGAGGTGGTCCTTACCCAAGAGGTGTAACAGCTGGGAGGCGGTGAGCCAGGCCTCTGGGATGGCGGCAGCCTGGGGCATGGTCAGTCCTGCCGGGATGGGCATGAGGAGCCCTTCGGGGACAGTGACATACTGGCCCCCGCTAGGCAGCAGAACTATGGCTGGGTCCCCAATCTTTCAGTGTCCCTGGCAGCCAGGCCCCTGCTCTGCCACGTGTCCAGATGCCTTGAGTCCCCAAATGTTGCTGGCTCCTGGGGGTGGGGCATACTGGCCTTGTCTCTGCAGAGAAAGGGTGCACTAAGTAGTAAACATGATCAGAAGTCTGTGTGTCACCGCCCCTGGCCCTCTTCCCATAGCCCCTTTTTTTTTTCAAGACAAAGTTCAGGGTAAAGTTAGGTGTTTTTTTTTTTTTTTTGCGGTACGTGGGCCTCTCACTGTCGCGGCCTCTCCCGCTGCGCAGCACAGGCTCCGGACGCGCAGGCTCAGTGGCCATGGCCCACGGGCCCAGCCGCTCCGCGGCATGTGGGATCCTCCCGGACCGGGGCACGAACCCGTGTCCCCTGCATCGGCAGGCGAACTCTCAACCACTGTGCCACCAGGGAAGCCCTAAAGTTAGGTTTTTTAATTCAAGAAAAATGAGAGGAGAGGTGATTTGTTTCATGCAAATAAGAGACTGTAGGTCCCATAATCAGTGGATGTCTAACTGGTAGAGTCCTTAGCTATTTCTCTCATCTAAACCCCTTGTTTTACAAATGAAGAAACTGAGACCTGGGCAGGGAAATGCCTCGTCCAAGGTGGCAAAGCAAATTAATAGCAAGACTGGGAATAAAACCGTGGACTCCTTTTCTTTTCAATTTAATTAAATTAATTTTTTTATACAGCAGATTCTTATTAGTTATCTATTTTATACATATTAGTGTATACATGTCAACCCCAATCTCCCAATTCATCACACCACCGCCCCCGACCCCCCACCCCCACCCCGCAGCTTTCCCCCCTTGGTGTCCATACATTTGTTCTCTACATCTCTGTCTCCATTTCTGCCTTGCAAACCAAACTGTGGACTCCTTAATGATAGTTCTGATATATCAAGTGCCAGGCTCTGTACTTGCTCAACACAGTCCTCAGAAGCCTTCAATCAGATGCTTGAGACCAGAGGGATGAACTAGGAGTGTGCATCTGAACCATTTGATGAGCCTTTTCAAAGTACACATGCCTGGGTCCTGGTCCTATTTATTTTGAATAAGTGCCTCCTGTGATTCTGGTGTACATTTCTTAATTCAAAAAATGCAGCTGGCCTAGTTTAGTGCTTCAAAAAGAAGTCAGAAGAAAATTCTTAGAGTACTGCCCCCTGCCAGCTCTGGGACCCTCAGAGTGGAAAGAATACAGACTTTGGAGCCTTAAGACAAAGACCTCAATTTGAGTCACAGTTCCCCTGGTTACTAGTGTGTGCCCTTGGGGGGGCTTCCCTGGTGGCGCAGTGGTTAAGAATCCGCCTGCCAATGCAGGGGATACGGGTTCGAGCCCTGGTCCGGGAAGATCCCACATGCCGCGGAGCAGCTAAGCCCGTGCGCCACAACTACTGAGCCTGCTCTCTAAAGCCTGCGAGCCACAACTACTGAAGCCCGTGTGCCTAGAGCCTGTGCTCCACAATAAGAGAAGCCCGCCCACCGCCACTAAGAGTACCCCCCACTGGCCACAACTAGAGAAAACCTGAGCGCAGCAACGAAGACCCAACGCAGCCAAAAATAAATAAATTAGTGTGTGGCCTTGGGCTCATTGCTGAACCTCTCTGACCCTCAGTTTCTTTATCTGTCGAATACAAATGGTGAACAGGGCTGCCTGAGGAGTAAAGGAGATAGAGCAAGGTCTAACACTCGCGCGCGGGAGCACACACATACACACACACACACACACACACACACACACGCGCGCGCGCGCGCGCGCGCTCGCCCAGTCTCCTTATCTGCAAACCTGAGCAGACAATGGTTTGATGCAGGGTGGACTCTGCTGTGCAAACACCCCTGTATTTTGTGTAAACAACAGAGGCTAAGTGGTTGTAGTTTCAGAACCCCCAGCACGCATGATGAGCATTAATGGTAGTGCCTTAGGTCTTTCCTTCATCCGGTGAATGTTTATTTTCATTTATTTATTTTTTTTTGCGGTAAGCGGGCCTCTCACTGTTGTGGCCTCTCCCGTTGTGGAGCACAGGCTCCGGACGTGCAGGCTCAGCGGCCGTGGCTCACGGGCGTAGCCGCTCCGCGGCATGTGGGATCTTCCTGGACCGGGGCACGAACCCGTGTCACCTGCATCGGCAGGCGGACTCTCAGCCACTGCGCCACCAGAGAAGCCCCTGGTGAATATTTATTGAAGAACCTGGAGTCCCGCCCAGTCCCAGCCGCTGCCAGACCCCTGGGTATCTGGAGTAAGTCCGCCCGGTTCAGGGCGCTGGCTGCCACCTTCAGGAGGACTTCACCCTCCCCTGGGCTTGGCTTGGCCACTTCCTTCAAGTAAAGGTTTTCTGGTCCTCCGGGCTTATCAAAGTGCACAGCTAACATGTTCTCTGAGGACACAGGGTAGACCGAGGTTCTTTGAGGGGCGCAGCGACCCCTGCCGGCCAGCGGCCTCCCTCAGTCCGTCCGACCGCAGCCCCCTGAGCTCCTTCCCGCGGGGCCCCTGCAGCCTCCGGACCGACCCCACGCGGAGGACACAGGCTGGGACGAGGTGCAGAGAGGATGGCCGTGCGGGTTGGCTGCGGCGGAGCAGGAAGACACTGAAGAGCGTCAAGCCAAGTTTCATTCCCTCCGAGTTGGAATCCCTCGCCCGCCAGGGTCACTGGAGCCCGTGAAAGTTATTTACTTGCTCCGGGTGGCCCCCTTTGCTGCTCCAGGTGACGCGGCGCGCTCCTGCGCCCCCTGCGAGTCCTCGGAGCAGAATCCTGGAGCAGTGGCGCTGCCTCGGCCACCACCACAATGGACGGCTGGACTCTGGGTAGTGCAAACGGTGGGGCTGACCCTCCCCTTCTTCCTTCGCCTCCTTTCCCTTTAAAATGCAAAGCTAGTGGCGGCAAATCAGATTTTCTTTAACTTTGAGCCTCTGGAATCTAGTCTTTCTCTTGGTTTGGCGTGAAATGCTGTTCCAGCCCTCACTTTGAGAAAACTTTCCTCTCTCTAGGCAGCAAGACGCGAACTCTTGGCAGGCGAGCGGTCCATTTCTCAGTCAGGCCAGGCTTTTAGGCCATTTGGGCTTTAAGTCTGGCTTCCTGCCCTTCTTGTGGGCAGGCGTCCCAGTAGGCTGGGCAAGCAGGGTGCTGCTGAGAAAAGAGAGGAGCATTAGGGGCAAAGGGAAGGTAAAACAGTCCCGGGATTCTTGTCACTTCTGTGGTTCCTCCAGTCTTTCCTGGGGATGAGGGAGCGGCCTCTGGAAGACGCTGCCCAGTGAGGCAATTTAGCCTGGTTAAAAGCTGTATAAATAGGCTACATCAGGGTTTCTCAACCTTGTTGCAATTGACATTTTGGACTAAATTTTTTTGTTGTGAAAGACTGTCCTGTGCAGCTTGGGATGTTTAGCAGCATCCCTGGTCTCCACCCACTAGATACCAACAACACTCCTATCTAGTTGTGACAATAAAAAAATGTATCGGCATTGCCAGATATCCCTTGGGGGGCAAAATTACTTCTAGTCAAAAACCACTGGGTTGGAAGAATACACACGTATGTGCGCCTGTGTAAAAACAAGATAGGTAGCTTTTTTTCTTTCTTTCTTTCTTTTTTTTTTTTTGCGGTATGTAGGCCTCTCACTGTTGTGGCCTCTCCCGTTGCGGAGCACAGGCTCCAGACGCGCGGGCCCAGCGGCCATGGCTCACGGGCCCAGCAGCTCCGTGACATGTGGGATCCTCCCAGACCGGGCACGAACCCGTGTCCCCTGCATCGACAGGCAGACTCTCAACTACTGTGCCACCAGGGAAGCCCAAGATAGGTAGCTTTTTTTTCCTCCCCTGCAGGGGGACGGAAGGAGGGCAAAAAAAAAAAAATCGGATACTTATCTTTATTTTTTTAAATAAATTTTTGTTTATTTTATTTATTTTTGACTGCGTTGGTTCTTTGTTGCTGCGCAGGGCCTCTCTCTAGATGCGGTGAGCGGGGGCTACTCTTCGTTGCGGTGCACGGGCTTCTCATTGCGGTGGCTTCTCGTTGCAGAGCACGGGCTCTAGGCGTGTGGGCTTCAGTAGTTGTGGCACGAGGGCTCAGTAGTGGGCTTAGTTGCTCTAAGGCATGTGGGACCTTCCTGGACCAGGGCTCGAACCTGTGTCTGCTGCCTTGGCAGGCGGATCTTAACCACTGCGCCACCAGGGAAACCCCTGTGAGCCAATCAATAGAAGCTAAAAATACACTGATTAAACCTAGAAGCCATTTGTTACAAAAACCTCGAGCAAAAGAAGAATAAAAGGAATTGTGTATTATTTACCAAAAACCCACAGCAAGTACTATCCTAAATGGAAAAACACTAAAACCATTGCAGTTAAAATCAGGAAGTAGATAGGGATGCCCACTATTGACATTATTATTTAACATTACTTGGGAAGTTTTAGTAAATGCACTAATACATACACAAACAAAAGGAAGTAACTGATATAAACATTGGAAAGTGATAGGACTATCTCTTTTTGCCGTTGATATGAGAGTAGACCTAGAAAACCTAAGGGATGCCAGTAAACAAAACAAAACAAAACTAACATTAATGAGATAATTTGTTAGGATGCCTGGATGCAAGATGCGTACACCAAAATCAATAGCTTTATTCTCCAGCTAAGCACTTAGGGGAAAAAAATGGGAGAAATATCCCTTTTACAATAGCACAAGCTGTAAAAGGCTTAGGAATAAGTTTAACTTATTTAAGGAACTTAACTTTAAGAAAGGCATAGGAATTATATATAAAAGACTATAAAACTATATTGGAGAACAGAAAACAAGATCTGAACAAGTGGAAAAATTATCATGCTATGGGGTAAGAAGACAGTACATAAAATTGTCAAATCTACCAGATTAATATATACATTTATTGTTAATTTAGTTATAATGCCAACAGGGTCTTTTTATTTTTTAAAATTATTTATTTATTTATATTTTTGGCTGCCTTGGGTCTTTGTTGCTGCACGCGGGCTTTTCTCTAGTTGTGGCGATCAGGGTCTACTCTTTGTTGCAGTGCACTGGCTTCTTATTGCGGTGGCTTCTCTTGTTGCAGAGCACGGGCTCTAGGCGCCCGGGCTTCAGTAGTTGTGGCTCACGGGCTCAGTAGCTGTGGCTCGCGGGCTCAGTAGCTGTGGCTCATGGGCTCTAGAGCGCAGGCTCAGTAGTTGTGGCTCACGGGCTTAGTTGCTCCGTGGCATGCGGGATCTTCCCTGAGCAGGGCTCGAACCCATGTCTCTTGCATTGGCAGGCAGATTCTTTTTTTTTTTTTTTTTTTTTTTTTGCGGTATGTGGGCCTCTCACTGTTGTGGCCTCTCCCGTTATGGAGCACAGGCTCCGGACGCACAGGCTCAGCGGCCATGGCTCATGGGCCCAGCCGCTCTGCGGCATGTGGGATCTTCCCGGACTGGGGCACGAACCCGTGTCCCCTGCATCAGCATGCAGACTCTCAACCACTGCGCCACCAGGGAAGCCCGGGTCTTTTTATACATTCATTTATTTTTGGCTGCATTGGGTCTTCGTTGCTGCGCGGGCTTTCTCTAGTTGCGGTGAGCGGGGGCTACTCTTTGTTGCGGTGCATGGGCTTCTCATTGCGGTGGCTTCTCGTTGTGGAACACAGGCTCTAGAGCGCAGGCTCAGTAGTTGTGGCACACGGGCTTAGTTGCTCCGTGGCATGTGGGATCTTCCCAGACTAGGGCTCGAACCCGTGTCCCCTGCATTGGCAGGCAGATTCTAACCACTGGGCCAGGGAATTCCCCCGGGTCTTTTTAAATTGTATAAAATCTTAGAGTATGTGGAAGAGTAAATTCCCCCAAATGGCCAAGAAATATATGAAAAACAATAGTAAGGAAGACATATTACCAGATGTCAGAAAATATTGTAATGATGATAAAATGACAATATAGTACTTACTTCTGAGGTGTTCCATAGAAATAAAAAACACAAATATGTAAGGACAGACAGAGAGAAATGTTTACTGCAGCACTGATCACAGTGCCAAAAATCTAGAAACAAAATAGATCCCAACACTAGGGGAATGGCTGAATAAATGATGAATACTGTGCATCCATTTGAAAAATGACCAAGAGTTATAGCAGTTGTCACAGAGGGATTTACATGAAACATTTGTTTAATGAGAGAAACATTGTGTTAAAATGACAAAACATCCCCATACACATATACATGACTACACACACACACACACACAGACACACACACACACACACACGAGTTAGATGAGCATGGAAAAAGATATGGAATCTTTTTATATATATCATTATCTTTATATGTAAGTTGTTTGGGGTTATTTGGAAGAGGGTGATGTCATAGGAGTTAAGGAACAATAAAAAAGGAAAAGAGAAAAAAAGTGTATAACTTTTAAGCACTTTATATGTAGAGCTATGTAAAAGAAATTAAATAAGCCTTTAAAATTAAGAAAAAAAATTGAGGAACGTTGAATGGTCCCACTGAACCATATTTCCCTGTAATCACAGCCTATGGGTAGTCCCCTCGCACACTGATTTGGGTTTGCCCGTGTGACTTGCTTTGGCCAATGGAACAATGAAAAGTGCTTATAGGGAATTCCCCAGTGGTCGGGGAACTAAGATCCTGCAAGCCACGCAGTGCGACCAAAAAAAAAGGTGGGGAGGCGCTTACATGTTGAACTTGCCCTCTCTTGCTACTGAACTTTTTCACTGTCATGTGAAGAAGCTTCTTGAGCTACTCTACCAGAGCATGAGACTTCATGGAGCAGAGACAAGCTGTCTGAACTGAGCTCTCCCGGACCAAATAGCCCCAGATGATTTGCCAGTTGACTGAACCTACATGAATGACCTACCGTGAGATCAGCAGAGGAACTTCCTGACTAATCGCAGACCAAATTATTGACCTACAAAATTGGTTGCAAGTAAAATGATTATTGTTTTAAGCCACTAATATTTGGGGGGTTGTTTGTTATGCAGCAGTAGGTAATGGATACAAAAAGGCTCCTCAAGAAGAGTGAGGCCTCCTCTCCTCTATTTTATCATAATACATCTCTTAATAACACTTGTAGCACTCTATTGTCTGACTTTCTTCCCGACCAGACTGGGGATCTCTAGAGTATCCTAGTCATCTCAGTATCCCCTGTGCCTATCACAGAAGTGTTCAATTGAGATTTGTTGACTGAATGTGAATGATTTCAGATTTATTTGGGATATCGAAGAGTTGAGCCATTGAAAGAGGCCAGGGAGGGAAGCGCCAGCATTTTAAGAAGAGAAAATCCATGGGAGAAGTGGGGACAGCTGCATCTCTGCTGTATTACCCCCTATTTTCTGTAGGCCAGGAAGGTGAAAAAACAGCCCTTTTTCCACCCAGCCCTTTTACTTTGACCCAAGAATGATTTACTTTAGGATACCAAAAATGATTCTCAAATCTCAAGGAGTTTGTGATGTTTAATCTGCTGAGGATGGAGTCTGGCCTCTGCAGGTCTGAGCACTATGTGGGTAAGGAACTGTTCTCAGGGTAGACCTGCTCAGAGAACTAGGCCATTAGCATGGGCTAGAATATGTACAGTATTTCCAATCTGTTTCTCCCCCTCCCTCCCTTCCTCCTTCCCCCTTCCTCCCTCCCTCCCTTCCTTTCCTTTCTTACTTTAAATATTCATCCATTTTATTCACAGATAATAATTGAATGCCCACTGTTTGATAAACACTGTGCAAGGTGATGGGATAAAATGATGAGGTATGGGAGGTTGGGCAATATAAGTAGAGAACACTTTTTAATAACTTAAAGAAACCTTTTTTTAAAACTTTGAAATAGAAATATTCAAACATATATAATGCAGAAGAATGAAGTTGGACCCTTACCTTACAGTATACACAAAAAATTAACTCAAAATGGATCAAAGACCGAATGTAAGAGCTAGAATTATAAAACTCTTAGAAGGAAACATAAAGGAAAAGCTCATGACTTTCAATTTGGCAATGATTTCTTGGATATGAAACAAAGGCACAGGCAACAAAAGAAAAAATAGGTAAACAGGACTACATCAGTATTAAAACTTTGTGCATTAAAGAACACATCTACAGAATTAAAAGGCAGCCCATGGAATGGGAGAAAATATCTGCAAATGATACATCTGATAAGGGGTTAACACCCAAAACATATATAGAACTCCTACATCTCAACAGCAAAAAAAAACCCAAGACAACCCAATTGAAAAATGGGCAAAGTACTTGAATAGACATTTCTCCAAAGAAGATAGATATACAAATGGCCAGTAAGTACATGGGAAGATGGTCAACATCACTAATCATTAGAGAAATGCAAATCAAAACTGCAATGAGATACCACTTCACACTCATTAGGATGGCAATTATCAAAAACCAGAAAATAACAAGTGTTGGCAAGGATGTGGGGAACTCCTGTGCTCTGCTGGTGGGAATATAAAATGGTGCAGCTATTATAGAAGACAGTATCACAGTTCCTCAAAATATTTAAAATAGAATTACCCTATGATCCAGCAATTCCTCCTCTGGGTATATACCCCAAATAATTGAAAGTAGGGACTCAAATAGCTATTTGTATACCAATGTTTGTAGCAGCATTATTCAGAATAGCCAAAAACTGGAAACAATCCAAGTGTTCATCAATGATGAATGAATAAACAAAATGTGGTACATACGTTCAATGGAATATTATTCAGCATTAAAAAGGAAGAACATTTTGACACATAGTACAAGATGGCTAAACCTTTTTTTTAAGTCTCAGGTTTTAAAAAAAATATTTATTTATTTATTTAGGCTGCACCGGGTCTTAGTTGCAGCACATGGGGTCTTTAGTTGCAGCATGTGGACTCTTAGTAGTGGCATGCAGACTCTTAGTTGCGGCACACATGCAGGATCTAGTTCCCCAACCAGGGATTGAACCTGGGCCCCTGCATTGGGAGTGTGGAGGCTTACCCACTGGATCACCAGGGAAGTCCCAACATGGTTCAACTTTGAAGACATTATGCTAAATGAAATAACCGGTCACAAAAGGACACTTATATGTCCACTTATATGAAGTACCTAGAGTTGTCAAATTCATAGAGACAAAAAGTAGAATGGTGGTTGCCAGGGGCTGGAGGAAGAGGGAAATGGGGAGTTAGTGTTCAATGGGTATAGTGTTTCAGTTTTGCAAGATGAAAAGAGTTCTGGTAATGTACGCAGGTGATGTTTGCTCAAAAATGTGAATGTACTTAATGCCACTGAACTGTACACTAAAAATGGTTAAGATGGTAAATTTTATGTATTATTTACCACAATTAAGAATAAATAAATAGGAAAGTGGGAAAAGCATATAAAAGTATAGAGAATAATATAATGAACCTCTGTATGCCCGTCATTCAACTTCATCAGTTAACCCCTGGGCAGTCTTATTGTGTCACATCAGGAGAGACATAATGTCTGGTTGAGTCTCATTTTGTGTTGTAAGACATCCTGCATTCAGGTATTGCCAGGTGGCTCACTTCATTATGAAGTTCCCCCCATTAGGTTTTTCACCTGATCGCTCAGTAGCCATTGATGATCATTCTGTAGATCAGTTTTCTCCAGCTTTATTGTGCATAGGTATCACCTGGGGATCTTGTTAAACTATGTATTCTGATTCAGTAGGTCTGAATTGGGGCATGAAACTCTGCATTTCTAACATGCTTTCAGGTGAAGCCAGTGCTGATAGTCCATGGATCACACTTGGAGTAGCAAGGGCCTAGATTATTTCATTAGGGCTTTCCTTTCTTTCAGTAACTAATATTTGGTTACTGTGAGCCATAGCTTGTACCAAAAAAAAAAAAAAGATAAATGGTATTTACCAAGCTTCAAAATAATGATTTGATTTCCTGGCATCTTCCAAAGATGACTTATGATTTTTATTTAAAAAGTAACATTATAAATCATGGACTTCAGCATAGCTGAGGAGTTTCAACCCATTACAGTTATCATTCTTTTTGAGGCTCAACTTGTCTCATTTTTGGCCAGTGGGGCCTTGCTTTTTGGTATGGCAAGATGTTTCAGGCTCATCTTGTACATTTCCTGCTCAAATCTGGATTCAGTCATTTCTCAAAGGAGCCTGGTTCCTATTATTGGAAAATGACATTTAGAGACCACAATCTGTACACAAGGGATGCCTAATTGCTATGGCTCTTGTTTCTAGTCCTTCTTAGTGGACAGAGCTAGGAAATAGCTATTTTTTTAAAAGAAACATGAAGAGTTTCAACTGATATTTCCAAGTCAGATTTAGGATTATAGGGTTTTAATGTAACTCCTTTGAGTTTATATATATTTTTCCTGAAAATCATGGCTTCTAATGATCTTACTATACTTGTTTATTTGATTTAATCTATGCTATATTCATATAATTGTTTCAGAATACAATTATTATTAATAGTAACATGATCACTGAAAACAGTTTTAAATTTCATTGCTGTTCTTTTTTTTTCTGTATTTATTTTCATTTTGGATGATCTGTCCATTGGTGTAAGTGAGGTGTTAAAGTCCTCCACTATTATTGTGTTACTGTCGATTTCCTCTTTTATAGCTGTTAACAGTTGCCTTATGTATTGAGGTGCTCCTATTTTGGGTGCATATATATTTATAATTGTTATATCTTCTTGGATTGATCCCTTGATCACTATGTAGTGTCCTTCCTTGTCTCTTGTAACATTCTTTATTTTAAAGTCTATTTTATCTGCTATGAGGATTGCTACTCCAGCTTTCTTTTGATTTCCATTTGCATGGAATATCTTTTTCCATCCAGTCATTTTCAGTCTGTATGTGTCCCTAGATCTGAAGTGGGTCTCTTGTAGACAGCATATATATGGGTCTTGTTTTTGTATCCATTCAGCAAGCCTGTGTCTTTTGGTTGGAACATTTAATCCATTCATGTTTAAGGTAATTATCAATATGTATGTTCCTGTTACCATTTTCTTAATTGTTTTGGGTTTGTTTTTGTAGGTCCTTTTCTTTCTTGTGTTTCCCATTTAGAGAAGTGCCTTTAGCATTTGTTGTAGAGCTGGTTTGGTGGTGCTGAATTCTCTTAGCTTTTGCTTGTCTGTAAAGCTTTTGATTTCTCCATCAAATCTGAATGAGATCCTTGCCAGGTAGAGTAATCTTGGCTGTAGGTTCTTCCCTTTCATCACTTTAAGTATATCATGCCACTCCCTTCTGGCTTGTAGAGTTTCTGCTGAGAAATCAGCTGTTAACCTTATGGGAGTTCCCTTGTATGTTATTTGTCATTTATCCCTTGCTGCTTTCAATAATTTTTCTTTGTCTTTAATTTTTGCCAATTTGATTACTATGTGTCTCGGTGTGTTTCTCCTTGGGTTTATCCTGTATGGGACTCTGTGCTTCCTGGACTTGGGTGGCTACTTCCTTTCCCATGTTAGGGAAGTTTTCGACTATAGTCCCTTCAAATGTTTTCTCTGGTCCTTCCTCTCTCTCTTCTCCTTCTGGGACCCCTATAATGCGAATGTTGTTGCGTTTAATGTTGTCCCAGAGGTCTCTTAGGCTGTCTTCACTTCTTTTCATTCTTTTTTTTTATTCTGTTCAGCAGCAGTGAATTCCACCATTCTGTCTTCCAGGTCACTTATCCGTTCTTCTGCCTCAGTTATTCTGGTATTGATTCCTTCTAGTGTATTTTTCATTTCAGTTATTGTATTGTTCATCTCTGTTTGTTCTTTAATTCTTCTAGGTCTTTGTTAAACGTTTCTTGCATCCATTCTTTTTCCGAGGTCCTGGATCATCTTCACTGTCATTATTCTGAACTCTTTTTCTGGAAGGTTGCCTATCTCCACTTCATTTAGTTGTTTTTCTGGGGTTTTATCTTGCTCCTTCATCTGGTACATAGCCTTCTGCCTTTTCATCTTGCCCATCTTTCTGTGAATGTGGTTTTTGTTCCACAGGCTGCAGGATTGTAGTTCTTCTTGCTTCTGCTGTCTGCCCTCTGGTGGATGAGGCTATCTAAGAGGCTTGTCATTGCTGTTCTTTTTGTTCCTGGGATATATCCCCAAATAAGGACATACCACTCAAATTATTGTTTTTAATTTAGCATCACTTGAAATTATTCCTTTCTGTGTGGCTAACCTATCAACTGGAAACACAATTAAGGTTATTTCTTTAATTTTGAATTTTAGAGATTCTTTTTTTTTTTACATTTTTAAGTTTGTCTTGAAATTATGTAAAACATTTACATGGTATCCAAATTAAATCTTCAAAACAGGGTACATTCAGAGAAATCTAGCTTCTATACCTGTCCCTTCCACCCTGTTTCCTCCTACTCCCTAAGGTAAACATTGGTTTACCTTAGTTTTTGTTTTATTCTTTTTTTCTTTTTTAATATTTATTTATTTATTTGGCTGCACTGGGTCCTAGTTTTGGCATTTGGGGTCCTAGCTGTGGCACGTGGGATCCTCGTTGTGGTGTGTGGATTCTTAGTTGTGGCATGTGGCATCCAGCTCCCTGACCAGGGATTGAACCCAGGCCCCCTTCACTGGGAGCGTGGAGCCCTAGCCACTGGACCACCAGGGAAGTCCCTTGTTTTATTATTCTATTTTTAAACAATAAGCAAATATGTATAGATATGTTCACATATTTTCCTTTTCTAAGATAAAAATGTAGTGTACCAAATATATTGTTCTGTATTTTGCTTTTTTCTGCTGAACAACATATTTTGGAGATTACTCTATAGCAGTTTATGTTCCTTTTTATAGCTACATCCATTGTGTGAATATACAAAAGTTTATTCAACAGGTCCCCTCCTGATGGATATTTTGATGGTGGTAGAGAGATCTGAGATAGAGGAGATATGTTTGAAGGCCCTGTGGCTGGAGGAGGAGCAGGGTGGGAGATGAGGCTGCAGAGATAGGCATGGGTCAGTCTATGCAGACTTGTTGGCCCTGTAAGCTTTTTATTATTACTCTATAAGGAATGGAAGACTACTGAAGTGTAAGCAGGGCTGTGACATGATTAAATCTGTATTTGAAGAGCTCACTTTTATTGCAGCATAGTGTGTGGGTTAGAAAAGATGAGTGAGTGTAGAGAAGTCTTTTAGAAAGTATTGCAGTAGCCCAGGTGAAAGGTGATGGTGGCTTGGACTAGGGGAGATGGCAGCACAACAGAGAGAAAGGGAAAAGTGAACGGTACTTAGAAAATAAAATTGACTACTTAGTGATCTTTCGGATATGGAGTTATAAAAATGGTATCAAGCACGACCCCGAGATTTCTGGATTCTGCACTGGATGGATGGAAGCACTATTCTCAGAGATAGGAAGCCCTGGGAGAGGAGCAGATGTTGGGTGATGATTATGTGTTAAATTTTGAACATATTAAAGTAGAAGTTAGGGAATTTCCTGGCGGTCCAGTGGTTGGGACCCAGCGCTTTCACTGCTGAGGCCCAGGTTCCATCCCTGGTTGGAGAACTAAGATCCCGCAAGCTGGGCAGCACGGCCAAAAAAAAGGAAGTACCTTTGAGACATTTGAGTGGAAAATGTCAAGAAGTTGGTTTGATATGTGTGTCTTCAGCTCTGTTTCGGAGTTAATCAGGCTGAGAACCTTAGTTCTGTCTCACATTGGTCATAAAAACTGTCCATAGTTGTCCCCATGGGAGACAGGTCCTGGTCGGCACTGGGATTAGAGGTCAGGGTGTGTCGCGGCATCAGTGAGGGGCTCAGAGTTGAGGGTGAGGGCAGTTTGAGGCCTGAGTTGGGGTCAGCAGTAAGCATCAGATGACAGGGTGGAAGGACCACAGCTTTCCTTTCTGGCTGCTGCCCTAAAGGGTAGATAACCTACCTTTGGAAGAAGAGGTGACCATCTTTTGTCCAGTCCTGTGCTAGCCCTGCAGTGGGCAGAGAAGAGGCAGTACAGACTGTGGATGGAGGATGAAGAAGGCTGGGGGACAGGTCACAAGTCATGGATGTGGCTGTGCTCACTGGAGGCTCACAGCACCCTAAAAAGGCAGGCAGGTTATGAGGTCCAGATGGAGAAACTGAGATTCAGAGCTAAATGCCTTCTAGGACCTCAGAGCTAGTCAATGCAGAGCAGCCGCTTGAACTCAGGACTCCTGAGTTAGGCTTTCTCAGCAACACTCTCACCTAAAGGCTTCCATTGAAAGAGGAGGAAAAAGGGCAACAAATGGAGAGAAGGAAGGACACTGTAGAAATAGCTGGGCCTCACAGGAGAGAAGGAGGTATTGCTACGAAGTTGTAGGGGAGTTTATGAGGTTTCCCTTGGTGCTACACAGACTTTCTCCATCTCTGAGTGCACTATCCTCCCAAAGGGTCAGCACAGAGCTCTGCTGCAAACCCCAGAAAAGTTTTTTGGTGTTTTTTTGCGGTACGCGGGCCTCTCACTGTTGTGGCCTCTCCCGTTGCGGAGCACAGGCTCCGGACGCGCAGGCTCAGCGGCCATGGCTCATGGGCCTAGCCGCTCCGCGGCATGTGGGATCCTCCTGGACCAGGGCACGAACCCGTGTCCCCTGCATCGGCAGGCGGACTGTCAACCACTGCGCCACCAGGGAAGCCCATGATTTTCTTTTTTTTTTAATGTATTTTATATGTATATATTTATTTATTTTATTTTTGGCTGCGTTGGGTCTTCATTGCTGCGTGTGGGCTTTCTCTTGTTGTGGCACACGGGATCAGTAGTTGTGGCTCTCAGGCTCAGTAGTTGTGATTTGCGGGCTCTAGAGGGCAGGCTCAGTAGTTGTGGCGCATGGGCTTTGTTGCTCCGTGGCATGTGGGATCTTCCCTGACCAGGGATTGAACCCGTGTCCCCTGCATTGGCAGGTGGATTCTTAACCCCTGCACCACCAGGCAAGTCCCAATGTTGATTTTCTTAAAACAAAACATCCCCTGCTCCAACCCCTTTTTGTCAAAATATAAATTTTGGGATTGGATGGTAATTTTCAGATGAACTGGTTGCAGTGGCAGTATTCCACAGTCCTCTACATCTCTGGCCTCCAAAGGGACTCCCCAAAGGTTCATGTTTTAGCAGAACAAGAAAGATCTTCTGTGTAGGAATGAGGTGGAAGCATGTGTCCCAGAAACCCAACTGATGTGAGGGTACAGCTGCTGCTGCTTATCCTGAAAGTAAATGAGGGTGGGGCTATAATCTCTCCCAGATGTCCTCTGAAGGGTTCTGCGCAGTTCTGCTGAGTCACCTTAACACAGCAGTTTCTGTGGTAACCAAGCCCAAGCTAGGGCAGCCCAGCAGCTCAGTGGTGACTCATGGTTCTGGAACAGCCTAAGGGCTGACCTTTCCCTGGAGAAGCTGGGGCAGTTCAGCTCTGGGTACTGTGCCAGCTTCTGTCCCTGCATGACTTTCTCTGGGCTCTTCCTCCCCTCTCTCCATGGATACTCCATCCTTAGGTTGGCAGGGCGAATCCCAGGAGCAGGGATTCGGGAAGGCTCTAGGAGAGGAAAAGGCTTGGAGTCCGCTTGGTGGAGTTGCCTGTTTGGTTACTGCCCCTGCCATCCTCCTGGGCCTATGGGCCTAGGGCATCCATATCGCTCAGGGCTCAAGACATTTCTTACTCCAGGCAGTGGTTTTCACACTTTTTTATTTGCAAATAGACAAAAAGCCTTTTCAAAAACTATGTGTCCCCTCTCACATTTTTAAGTTGAGATCTAAAATATTTCATCTTAAATTTAAGTAGTGCAAAAGTTATGATTTCTGGTCATAAATATTGAATTTAAAACTCTTATATCAGGCTTTTAAATGTGTCAAGTGGAATTAAGATTTCAGAGCAATTTGATACTATAATCATCCACTAAAAAGTACCCAAACAAGTTCTTTAAACAGAAGTTTTAAAATTTTATTTTTATTCCAATATTTACATTTTCATTCTACATAAGAATCACATCTGCTATATTTTATGCTTTACTGATCATTCTTATCTGCAACAAAATATATGTAATCCGACATATATTTTATTTACTGTGACCATAGGGCTATAAGTGTTAAATTTCTTCTGGATTTAATTATCATTACAGTATTATTAGTGCACAGCTGATCAAAACAACATTATTTTTATGTTATTTAAAGTATTATTTCAGGGGAATTTCCTGGCAGTCCAGTGGTTAGGACTCTGTGCTCTCACTGCCAAGGGCCTGGGTTCAATCCCTGGTTGGGGAACTAAAATCCCATAAGCCACATGGTGCGGCCAAAAATAAAAGTATTATTTTAAATGTTAGTAATTATTGAACATAAAAAGTAAAATTTTATTGGACCGTTAGTGAAGCTGAATTTTTCTAAATAATTATTATATCTGTGGATGAATATTAATTATTGCTAGAATGAGACTGGGCTCAACGTTAATTTCTTTCTGTTTTTCCTTTTTATGGACAAGCTCTGAGAAACCTAATTTGCATAAATTAGATGGGAAAGAAATTTCATTATAGGAATGTCAGCCAATTATTTGAATACCTCTGAGTTATATGATAAAAACCATATAATGATCTATCATCAAAAACTATTTTCAGTGATCTATTAGCTGGCAAATTAATTAGGTATTCCTTCAATTTTGTTGAAAGCAAAGATTTGGAAACCACTCAACCTGTAAAGGATTAGTTACCCAGTCATAAGTGTCATTCTGGTTCTCAGCTTCTGGGATTATGCCAACAAATCTTTGCAAAGATTTATCAAATGATTATTAATTATTTCTGCTACTTTTTCACTTAGAGGCACTTTGTTTATTTTTATTTATTTATTTTATTTATTTATTTTTGGCTGCGTTGTGTCTTCGTTGCTGTGTGCAGGCTTTCTGTAGTTGCAGCGAGCAGGTCCACTCTTTGTTGCCGTGGGTGGGCTTCTCATTGCGTTGGCTTCTCTTGTTGTGGAGCACGGACTCTAGGCGCACAGGCTTCAGTAGTTGTGGCCCCTGGGCTTTGTTGCTCCGTGGCATGTGGGATCTTCCCAGACCAGGGCTCGAACCTGTGTCCACTGCATTGGCAGGCGGATTCTTAACCACTGCACCACCAGGGAAGCCCCGAGGCACCTTGTTTAAATTGATATACTCAGGAAGATATGGAAAGTAAAAGTGTTAATTCCAGTACACTTTTGCTAAGACAGTTTTTGGACCAAATTCTTTTACCTTATCATGTGCTTTAAATATATTTTTATTAGGGGAGGGGAGGGGTAAGTTGGGAGATTGTGATTGACATATACACACTACTATATATAAAATAGATAACTAATAAGAACCTATTGTATAGCACAGGGAACTCTACTTAGTACTCTGTAATGACCTATATGGGAATAGAATCTAAAAAAGAGTGGTTAACTGTATATGTATAACTGATTCACTTTGCTGTACAGCAGAAACTAACACAACATTGTAAATCACTATACTCCAGTAAAAATTAATTTAAAAACTAACTACCTTTTTATTAATATTTTGGAGTTGTAGACTTAACCCATTTATGAAAAACAGCTGTGACATTCTTATTGGCAAAGCCAGCCATCATTGTTTTAAACTAATCAGCCAAGTCAAATTACTTTCTATCAGAAAAATTTCTCATTTTTCAAGTAATCTTTTTTTGGTTTTTTGGCCACAAGGCGTGTGGGATCTTAGCTCCTCAACCAGGGATTGAACCTGCACCCCCCCACATTAGAAGGCAAAGTCTTAACCACTGGACCACCAGGGAAGTCCCTCAAGTAATCATATTAATTCATGTCCTTATGATAACTGTCTTGCTTCTGAATTTTAAGAAACATAAAGACAAGTAGTCTTTCTCTCCTAGATGAATTATGATACAAAGATTTTCACTATTTCTCAGTGATGCTCTTTTTGCAATATTCTCTTGGGACTCTTCTTCACATATGATGTATTTTTGACACTGGAGGACGGAAGAGGTCATTAAATTTAAAAACATTGAGAATTTTCCTTTCCTTTGGCACCCTGCAGTTTTTACCCTCCAAGCCAAGCATCACAGTAAGATTGGGACTGGATGAGAGTAGGCCTTTCTTTTGTATACTGGGAGAAAGGCGGTTGGAGATGGGAGATGCAGGAGAAGAACTGGCATTACTGCTCAATCACAACAGATAAATTTTAGGAAAGTACATATGGAAGTTAAAGATCTGGGAAAAATGAACCCCTTAGGTCCATTCATGCCTGTATGTGCCATTTAAAGTCTTTGTGAACTACCAGGACACATTTCCCTGATTTGGAGACCGCTGTTTCAGAAGATCACCTGCTCCCTGGGCACTTCCACAGGTACTGTGTAGCTACCATCAAAGGATCCCTTTTGTGGGTCTCCCTGAGTAGCTAAGCCCAACTGGAACTTTGTAGTGAGAACTGTAGGAAGCAACTGGACCGCCTTACATAGGAGGGTTCCAGACAATGAGGCATTTGCCTTGATGAGGTTTATGAAAAGGGCTCCCACTAGGCACCCAACAGTGCAGTGTGTGTGCATCTGGGAAATGCTGGTAAGTAGCCAAGAGGCTTCATGATGGCCTTCAGTACTTTAGAGATCACTGTGATCCAGGGTCAGACCTTCTGCCTTGTAGGCTCAAAACCCCAGCTTGTCAGCATGTGGAGAGTAGGTGTACAGTCCACATAGCTAAGTTATAACATTCAGATGTCAATGTGCTAATTTAAAAGGAGAAATCATTGGCAAGAGGTCTGACCCCAAAATCTATAGGTAGATCTACATGGAAAGCCAAATGGTGAGTGAAGATTCTGGACAAGGTGGGATGATTGAGATGAATTGAATGTTAAATACTTAATCTGGCTAAGACAGCAAGATATATCCACCTCTATACCTGGTACAACCTTGCCATTAAGATCAGAAGTGATATAATAAAATATATTTTAGCCTTTGTCCCTGGTTCTTGGCACAGAGTTCCTGAAACTTGGAATTTTGTGAATGATAGGAGTGTCTTTTGTTATTCATGCTAATGAGGGGCTGGATATCTTTAGAATGGGGGCTAGTCACTAGTCAATTAGATTAGAGGGTTGAAATTTTCAGCCTCAACCCCTGATCTCTGGGGAGGGGAGAGGGACTGGAGACTAAGTTCAATCAGGTGGCCACTGACTTAATTATTCATGCCCACTAATGAAACCACCATATAAAAACCCTGGAACAATGAGGTTTGGAGAGCTACCTAGTTGGTGAACACAATGATGTACTGAGAGAGTAGTGCACCAGAGCATGGAAGCTCTGAGCCCATTCCCACCTCCGGTACCATGCCCTAAGTATTTCTTACATTTGACTGCTCCTGAGTTGTATCCTTTATAATAAAACTGTAATCATAAGTATGGCACTTAAGTTCTTTAAGTCATTCTAGGAAATTATCAAACCTGAAGGGCGGGTGGTCAAGGGAACCCCCAAATTTGTAGCCAAGTCAGAAGTGTGGGTAACCTGAGGACCTGGGAGTTGTGGCTGGCTTCTGAGGTGAAGGCAGTCTTACAGGGCTGAGCCCCTTAACCTGTAGGGTCTGCACTAACCCCAGGTAGTTAGTTCAAAATGGGATTGAATTCTAGAACGCCCAGTTGCTCTCAGAAAGTTGCTGCTAGAAAATACCAGACAACTTGAATTGTTTGCTCAAAGATCCTTCCACCTGGAATGGCCCAACCAGCCTTTGCTCCCATGACTCCTTTTCTAGGCTTCCCTGGCTGACCAGCTTCCACTTTTTATGGTTATATCTCCCTTCTACACACATCAGCATGTTCAGATGTTCTAGTCTTGTGGGTCTGAGTGCTATTCTTTGCATATCTCTGCTCTAGTCCACTCTGTTTTGATAATATAGTGTGACTTTAGCCTGAAGCATTGATAGCCCAGCCTTCTGTTTAGCTCTGGGCCTTGGCATGCCTGGACTCCTTTGGAGTTGTATCTAGAAGTCCCCAAATGTTTCCTGGCTTGTCCTGCAAACCTCATGAGTATCTCTGTATCATACAGGAGCAACTGTCCAATGTCACCATGATTTAGCACTGTCTGGATTCAAATAGTAACCTGCCTCTCTGGTCTCTGACTCAGCCAGTTCAATTGACTGCATTTCCTCTCTTTCTCATTTACTGAGGCACTTGGTAAGATTGCCTCAGACCCAATCCCACAAGCATAGGAAACTGATGAGTTAACAGCTGAATTACATATAACTCCCTCCCCGCCCACCTACCCCCACAAAAAACCCTGCCTCTTATTAACCATGGTGTAAAACTTCTCTGTTAACAAAACAAAACAACAACAACAAAACTACAGAGAGCTGTAAAGTTGCTCATACTCTGACCCTGAAACTCCACTTCCAGACCTAAGGAAATAATCAGAGACACAAAGAATTATGTAAAAGTTGTAAACGGCAGCGTTATTTACAAAGTGAAAAAGTGGATATAACATAAATATCTAACAAAGAGGAATACCATGTGATATGCAATGATTAAAATATTTTCTAAGCAATTAAAATTTTCTAAGCAATTTTAAATGAAATACAAGATTTTATAACATTATGCTATATGAACAGGGTGGGTTGTCAACCATCTGTGTTCATGATTTAGGTTAGGTTATAATGTATATATTATGGTCGCCACTCCCCTGCCCGGCCCGACAAGACGCGCCAGTAGCACGGCACCGATTCCTCTCGGGCTCGTGGGCGCTGCTCTGAGCAGCGTCACCCTTTATACCAGAAAGCTGGTGGGCACTATGGGGAAAAAATAAAACAAGAAGAAAGTGGAGGAGGTGCTAGAAGAAGAGGAATAAGAATATGTGGTGGAAAAAGTTCTCGACCATCGAGTGGTAAAGGGCAAAGTGGGGTACCTCCTAAAGTGGAAGGGGTTCTCAGATGAGGACGACACTTGGGAGCCAGAAGAAAACCTGGATCGCCCCGACCTCGTTGCCGAGTTCCTGCAGTCACAGAAAACAGCACACGAGACATAAATCAGAGGGAGGCAAGCGCAAAGCTGATTCTGATTCGGAAGATAAGGGGGAGGCGAGCGAACCAAAGAAGAAGAAAGAAGAGTCAGAAAAGCCACGAGGCTTTGCCGGGGGTTTGGATCGGAGCGGATTATTGGAGCTACAGACTCCAGTGGAGAACTCATGCTCCTGATGAAATGGAAAAACTCTGATGAGGCTCACCTGGTCCCTGCCACGGAAGCCAATGTCAAGTGCCCACAGGTTGTCATATCCTCCTATGAGGAAAGGCTGACGTGGCATTCCTACCCCTCGGAGGATGATGACAAAAAAGATGACAAGAATTAACTCTCCTGAGTACCAGCCCCTGTCACATCTGACTGTGGGTTTCAAGTGGGGAAAGAAGGAGTTCTACTTGTCTTGACACCGTAGAGGGGGCTTCAGAAGATGTCCTTTGAAGAGCCAGTATAGTGTCTGTGCCCTACAGCAGCCCAAGTGCTTTAAAGCTGCTACATGCTGTATAGTTTGCGCACCCATCCCAGTGGAGGGGAAGGAGGGTCAGTGTTTCAAGACAACCCATTCTGAACTTTGCTGAGAAAAGCAAAGGGCCTTCTATGAAGGACAAAACTTGCAGAATGGGATGTGGGAGAGCAAAAGATACTGTAGATCTTCAAAGAGCATCTCCACAACCCACAACCTTCTTCCCAATAGTGTTAACTCTGCATTTTTACAGCGTAGCATGTATGTAGTTTTTGGCTATTTCTGGTGTATTATTTGGGGTGGGAGGGATGGGGTGGGAAAGAAGGGGGATGGGTTAGAGTCATTTTTGTTAAAATTTGGGGCCTGTTGGAAAATGGTGAAACAAAGGAAAGAACAACTAATGATGATTTGGTTCTGTGTCCAGAATATGTCATCCTTTCAAAAAATGTCATTGGCAACCTAAATGAGGTCTGTGAGAGGCTGTTTAAAAGCTGTGAATGCCTGAAACTTAGAAGCCAAGGTGTTCCCTGCCTGAGCTTAATGCTGTTCCCAAAAAGCATTAAGCTTTGGTAACTTCTTAACTTCCCAGTTAAGAAGTTACCAAAGCTGCCATTTTGGGGGATGGAAACTGGTTGAGGAGGAAATGTCTTATTGGAGTGTATACACAGGCGGATCATTCTGTCTTAGAGGTGCTAATTCTTGAAATTGACAAGAAGACCCTTTCTTTTCCAATTTTGAAGTTATAAATATCAGCTTCTCTCTCCAAGCCACTGGCTGAAGTATTTGGGGAAGGGCAGAGGGTGGTATAGGAGATGGGAGAGTAGGCAAAGACAAGGGCCGGTGCTCTTAGGGTGGAAAACTCTTGGAGCCTCTGTTTTTTGAACTTTGAAACCATTGGTGGGAGGGTTCAGTCACTGACAGCACAAGTTCACTGAGTCACTTCAAGAGTTGAATGATTTCTGAAGCCCTGGTCTCAGGTGATTAAATTTTCATACTGGGGCAGTGGTTCACTTTAAAACAAAACAGATTTTTTTAATCCTAAGAATTAACTAAAACCCAAAATGCTGTCTTGAATCATGAGATCCATCAGTTCTTGACATCATTTAGACCTGCATCTAGAACTCTGTTGTAAAATCTTTTTAGGCATGTGTTAGGTTTCTGTGAAAACTTTTGTTTAAATGTTAAACTTCATACCAACACTGTCAGTTTTTGTCTCAATAAAACTATAGATTTATAAAAAAAAATGTATATATTATGTGCACTGAAAAAAGACTGGAAGAAAATAACAAAAACTATCAACAGTTGTTTTCATTTAATGTGAAATTATGAGTAACTTATTTTCTCAAGTGTTTTTATGAGTGTATATTACTTTTGCAATCAAAATTATAAAAGTTTCAAAAAGTACTGTTTATACCGCAGCACTGCTTGATGTCCTTTGAGTTACCCTGAAGAAAGTAGCCTTTTCTCCTTTGGCCCCATCCATCTTCCCAGTTTCATTTATCATTCTCTCATACATACTATTTTCCAGCCACACTGAACCTCTCACCATTCTTTTCACACAACAGGAACTTGCATACGCTATTCCTTAAACCTGGAATGCTTTTTGCTCTCTTCTGTACTTACTTATTCTTCCAGATTCACTTCAAATGCATTTTCAGGCTCCTGAATGCACAGTTGATTGCTTTAGGCTTTGTGCTTTACAGTTCTTTTTTTCTATCTGTTACAGCATTTATCACATGGTAATGTGACTCATTTATAAATTTTCTTCACTAAATTGTAATCCTATCTGCGGTGGGGTGTATGTATTATTTACTTTTGTATCAACAGTACCTAGCACACAGTAGGCTACTCAACGAATGCTAAATAAGTAAATTTTAAATGTACTTTTACCTCTAACTCAGAAAAGAATCAAGCAGCTGAACAGATAAATGAATGAACAGACTAGTGGTCAGCTTGACCACCCAGAACAAATCTGTAGTTCTTGGCACCCAAGCTCAGAAAAGGAATTGTATTGGAGGTAAGCTCCTTGAAAGGCTGTTATACAAAACCTGAACGTGGGAGAATTTTATAAACATTGACGAAAGACACTTTGCCTCAGATAGCATGCTTTTGGAATTCAGAAAACTGCATGATAATGTCAAGAAATGCCAGTGGCCTATGGTATTCCCTCCCTAGGGACACTTGGAGGCTCTGCAAACAGACTGGCCTGGGGTTGCTATTAGGAGAAAGAAAGATGCACCATGGCCAGGAATAATCAGGGTAGAATGCTGAATTTTCAAAATAGGTTATATATACTCTCTACCCTCATCGTTCTGATCATCACCCAGGAGGTGACCAAGAGGAGATGAACCCTTTCTGGGGAAGGCTGTATTCATTGACCCCACTAAGTTGTGTGGACTAGGAGGAAGTGAGGGAGGTGGAGTCAGAAATCTTTTTGAGTTGATTTTTGGGAAGACCTTTCCAGTGCTCAACAAAATCAGATGCCTGCAGATGGTGGGGAGTGCGGAGTGTCCCTTGGATACCTTGACGAGTGGCCTGTTGTTGGGTGGTCTTTACATTGGTTCCCCTTTTCCCCAGGTCCCACAGGGGTGATGTGGACCAGACAGATGCCACACATGCAGTGAGCTGCACTCTAGGACAGGAACACTGAATTCAGGGAATCTACCTCTTTCAGAGCAAGCAGTAAGCAAGCTTGCCCTTGGTTCTGAAGGGAGACATCACTTCATTTTTCAAGGTTGCTTCCTGCAACATAATCCTGAAATGGTCTGCATGAAGAGTGGTTAGGACCTTGTATTCTTGGCATACCCAGCAAGATGTGTGGGAATACAGAGACTCATGGAGGAGTCTCCCAACAGATATGCCCTGTGAAACTATCATATGCCCTGTGAAATGCCTCACATTCATGCCAATGACCAACACCAAAAAAAAAAAGGAACAAATAAAGTGGACTAAGTAATTCCAATTAAAGAAGATGATCTCTTGAAATAAGAAAAATTGCTTCCTTAACTCATTCTTCCTTTTCAGTATCTTCTGCCTAGTATTTTTCAACCACAATATAAGGCATTACTTTTTCTTTAGGATCTATAGTTTTCTTCTAAAATCATAAAAGCTGTCTTTCATAGTCCTCTGATGACTTAATTTCCTTTTCTTCTTAGATATTCTCCTGAAAGAAAACAGAATATGGTTATTACTTATGAACAGTACATTATCACAATATGATTCATTCATTTATTCCATAAATGTTCGTAACTACCATGTGCTAGGCACTGTGCTAAGTACTTGGAGATACGAGGATGACTGGATAGTTAAGACCCAATCCCTGACTTCAAGGAGTTCATTGTCTATTAGGGGAGATATATGTTTGTATATATATACACACACACACACAATGCTCCTAGAATCTTTCATAATAAAAAATTGTAATAGTTCTTTATTTCCCAAATTTTCTATAATTGTCATGCATAATTTTTGAAAGAGAAAAATATAATTAAAAGAAAAACAAGTCAAGGAAATAGAAGTAATGAGACATGAGGGAATTCCCTGGAGGTCCAGTGATTAGGACTCAGCGCTTTCACTGCGGTGGCCCAGGTTCAATCCCTGGTTGCGAAACCCGCAAGTGATGTGGGCGCAGCCAAAAAAAAAAAAAATTGAGACAAGAGATAAGTAACTGGCTCCTGAGTGGATATCAGCCTCATCCATCCCTCATGAGCATTCAATCACTTCCAGGATAGCCGATCCCTTCCCAGAGTAGTGAGATCTTTGTGGAATGATGTCAGCCCTGTCCTTCTAAATAACACGCATTCTTTGGAGTCTCTTGTGGCCCTAAACACTCTTCAGTGCCAGCCACAGAATCTACATTACAGTGGTCAGGCAACTTCTCTGGTCTTCTCCACAGGATACCTGGGGAATTAGCCCCGGACCACAGCTGATAGGATAGCGTCTGGCCTCTTTAGAGCCTAATTGCTCATTTTCCTGGCTTCCTTTTCTGGATAGCTTTAATTCGATAATTAGCCCAGATATACAAGTCTCCGTTCTGTCCTCCTGCTCCTGCCCTACCCTACTGAAACTGAACCTCCCTTAAATCCTGACACCTGCTCAGGAAAGATCCTCGGTGGTTGTAATTGCCTATTCCTCCCATGCTGGAGATCACCCCTCCTGTTAGGTGCTTCCTAAGTTGTGTCTCGCCTACGCTCAGTCCTATTTGCTCCTAGAATACCTCATTGCCAGCCGTGTAGCATGGTTTATGACAATCCATGCCAGGGAACTATTTATGACAACTGTGAAGGTCTGTACTTATATACATTTTGTGTGTGTGTAGTTTCTGTGATGGTAGTTAATTTCTCAATTAATCCTTTAAGATTCAGCTGTCTGAAAAATGGTGTAGATGATCTTATTTGCAAAGCAGAAATAGAGACACAGATGTAGAGAACAAACTATGGGTACGAAGAGGGGAAGGAGGGGGTGGGAGGAACTGGGAGATTGGGATTGACATATATACACTATTGATACTATGTATAAAATAGATAACTAATGAGAACCTACTGTATGGCACAGGGAACTCTACTTAATGCTCTGTGGTGACCTAAATGGGAAGGAAATCCAAAAAAGAGGGGATATATGTCTACATATAGATGATTCAGTTTGCTGTACAGTAGAAACCAACAAAATATTGTAAAGCAACTATACTCCAATAAAAATTAATCAAAAAAGAAAAAAAGATTCCGCTGTCTGGAGCCCTCCCAGATTCTGCTAGGCAGAGGTCATTCATTTATTTGTTCATCAAACATGCATTAATTTCCTACTCATCATTAGACACTGTTTTAGGGACTGGATTAAGATGAAATTTTTGCCTTCTAGGGGCTCACAATCAAGGTAAACAAAGGACTCTAATGTCAGTAATAATAAAGGTATGCATAAAATACATAGCATGGTAGAGAGAAGCCCAAGATCTGATTTGGGTTTTCAATGATAATTAGGAATTTGCCAACTGGATGTGAAAGGGCAGGGACAGAAGGGAAGATATTTCAGGCAGATAGGGCAGCAGTATCGTATAGAGGCATGGAAAGCA